>NC_133407.1:145093214-145411428 GCF_049350105.2 Macaca mulatta | reverse complement strand
GGTTACTGAAGCTTGTGCATTTGTCACGTATTTCTCGTGTCATGGTTTTCATCTCTTTCATTTCGTTTATGACCTTCTCTGCATTAATTACTCTAGCCATCAATTCTTCCACTTTTTTTTCAAGATTTTTAGTTTCTTTGCGCTGGGTACGTAATTCCTCCTTTAGCTCTGAGAAATTTGATGGACTGAAGCCTTCTTCTCTCATCTCGTCAAAGTCATTCTCCGTCCAGCTTTGATCCGTTGCTGGCGATGAGCTGCGTTCCTTTGCCGGGGGAGATGAGCTCTTATTTTTGGATTTCCAGCTTTTCTGCCCTGCTTTTTCCCCATCTTTG
Source organism: Macaca mulatta (assembly GCF_049350105.2). Lineage (NCBI taxonomy): Eukaryota > Metazoa > Chordata > Mammalia > Primates > Cercopithecidae > Macaca > Macaca mulatta. The sequence continues at coordinate 145,411,096 of NC_133407.1, read as the reverse complement.
TGGTTTTATCTGCCTCTGGTCTTTGATGATGGTGATGTACTGATGGGGTTTTGGTGTAGGTGTCCTTCCTGTTTTATAGTTTTCCTTCTAACAGTCAGGACCCTCAGCTGTAGGTCTGTTGGAGATTGCTTGAGGTCCACTCTAGACCCTGTTTGCCTGGGTATCCCACAGCAGAGGTTGCAGAAGATAGAATATTTCTGAACAGCGAGTGTACCTGTCTGATCCTTGCTTTGGAAGCTTCCTCTCAGGGGTGTACTCCACCCTGTGAGGTGTGGGGTGTCAGACTGCCCCTAGTGGGGGATGTCTCCCAGTTAGGCTACTCAGGGGTCAGGGACCCACTTGAGCAGGGAGTCTGTCCCTTCTCAGATCTCAACCTCCGTGTTGGGAGATCTATTGCTCTCTTCAAAGCTGTCAGACAGAGTCGTTTGCGTCTGCAGAGGTTTTGGCTGTGTTTGTTATTTCCCTGTCCCCAGAGGTGGAGTCTACAGAGACAGGCAGGTTTCCTTGAGCTGCTGTGAGCTCCACCCAGTTCGAGCTTACCAGCAGCTTTGTTTACCTACTTAAGCCTCAGCAATGGTGGGCGCCCCTCCCCCAGCCTCGCTGCTGCCTTGCCGCGAGATCGCAGACTGCTGTGCTAGCAATGAGGAAGGCTCAGTGGGTGTGGGACTCTCCCGGCCAGGTGTGGGATATGATCTCCTGGTGTGCCTGTTTGCTTAAAGTGCAGTATTGGGGTGGGAGTTACCCGATTTTCCAGGTGTTGTGTGTCTCAGTTCCCCTGGCTAGGAAAAGGGATTCCCTTCCCCCTTGCGCTTCCCAGGTGAGGCGATGCCTCGCCCTGCTTCAGCTCTCGCTGGTCGGGCTGCAGCAGCTGACCAGCACCGATCGTCCGGCACTCCCCAGTGAGATGAACCCAGTACCTCAGTTGAAAATGCAGAAATCACCGGTCTTCTGTGTCGCTAGCGCTGGGAGTTGGAGACTGGAGCTGTTCCTATTCGGCCATCTTGCTCCGCCCCCGGGAAGCTCACACTGTTTTTGCCTCCAGAACTTTTTATGACGTATCCTTGAATAAAGATTAGACAAAATCCTTCTGTACCTCCTCCAAAGAATGGCTATAAGGTGAGGGCAGGCCTTGGAGCTCAAATTATTAAGTACTAAACTCTCTTGGATGATTAAGGTTTATATCTCAGTATGACAGGGACAAAGCTGATAAAAGGACCTGATTTCTCTGGGTAAGCTCTGTGAATGTAGTTTTAGAGTATACAAGAATTATCAATGATTTTGCTTTCAGGTGATAAAACTAAATCCAAGTCTCATTCTTAAAAACCTATTGGGCTGATGGAAAATTACGTTTGTCATTACTGGATGTATTGTGTTCCAGAGTTCCTTCCTAATTTAGGACAATTACAGAGAAAGGGCTCCATAGTGTAATCTGGTGTGACTACCATTGACGTACTCATTATACAAGCCAATCATGGAAGAGCTATTTGCTTTTATGCTATGAAGCCTAAAGACTGAGCCTGAAAGCCTTTAAAAGTCTACCTACAAGGCCTGGTGTGGTGGCTCATGCCTATAATCCCAGCACTTCAGGAGGTCGAAGCAGGCGGACCATGAGGTCAAGAGATTAAGACCAGCCTGGCCAATATGGTGAAACTCCGTCTCTACTAATAATACAAAAATTAGCTGGGCGTGGTGACGTGCGCCTGTAGTCCCAGCTCCTTGGGAGGATCGCTGGAACCCAGGAGGCAGAGGTTGCAGTGAGCCACTCTACTCCAGCCTGGCAACAGAGCGAGGCTCTGTCTCAAAAAAAAAAAAAAAAAAAAAAAAAAAAAAAAAGCTACCTCCAAACAACTCATTCCCTCCAAAATCCTTTCACCTCTTCAATGTGTACCTTCCTAAATATCAGTGCTCAACTTGGCCTTGTTGGGGTCAAAGAAAGACTTCCCTTTCACCTCTGAAGGTTTATCTAAAATCACTGACAAAAAGCAGATTCATAGGAGAAAAGATATAGAAAATTTGTGAATGTGTACATGGGAGCCTTCAGAATGAAGACCCAAAGATACAAGAATAATTGTTCTTTTTTTTTTTTTTAAGCTTAGGTTCAACAAGTATGGCCAGCTGTGTAGAAATATGATTGGACAAAAAGGATATAATCTAATTCTAATAGACTAAATGTCTATTAGAGGCCTGTCTGTCTGGATTCTTTTTGGCCTCTCTGAGCATGCATTTCTTCCTTCTGTGTGTGGGGCCAGACTCTGTCTGGACTGGGGGAATCTTATACCCTACAACATAGGTCAGATAATTTCTTTATGGCCAGTTTTTTTGCACAGGAAGTTACTACACAGAAATAGTGTAGTAATTTTTAGGTTTTATGGTTGGCTTTGGGGAAAGGTGTTTCTGGTTTCTGTGACCCACCTTGGGGAAGAGGGATTCTAGTTTCTATGGCCAGCCTAGAAGGAGAATGGGACTAAGAGAAAGGAGGGCAGGAGAGGTTCAGAGAAAAACCTTTGCTTCGAAGGCTTTCATGTTGGGGATATTGCTTTCTGAATCTCAACAGTATCATCTTTTCAGAATATTCAGTCTTTAAAAAACAAAATTCAGGAGGGGAAAATACCTTACAGAAAACTCCTACAGTTGGCATTGAAATACAAAGTTGCCCTGAGGCAAAAGAGAAGAAGAGGTGCCGCTATACTTTTGTGAAATGTTGTAAGGGAGAATTTAGAAATGGGGACAAGAAAGAAAGAAGAGATATTTCTCTAAGTTATTCTTTAAACATGTGTGAATGAGTTATATATATTGTGATTTCTAAGGAGACCACTAACTTACATGACACCTTCTTGTAAGTTTAATGGAAAAGTTTACCTTTGAATAGAGAAGTAACCAAAAGGGGCAACTTCTGGGTTGAAAAATAATAAAAGGTGTTCCTTTCTTATGGATGACACAACCCCATCCAAAAGCTTATGCATCAGTGATCAAAAGGGGGATGGATTTCATCTGCCAGTTGTGCTTGCTTGTCTAAACCTTCAACGTTCCCTTTTTAGTTTTAGTAATAATTATCTTCATCAATTACATAATTATCATCACCATCATCATCACATTACCGTTATCATCACCATCATCCTTATCATCAATGATATCTGAGTACTTACTATGTGTCAGGTGCTGTCATAAGTGCTACACCTGAATCATTTTTACCAAACTCTCAAGATGAGTTCCCAGTGAGAATTAATTGAGATATTACTAATCTGTTCCAGGCAGCATTCTAAGATTATTTAAATTATAATGATCTCATTTAGTCTCCCAACTCTACCAGGTAGGTACTGTTATTATAACTACATGAAGAAACGAGGCATAGAAAGATTAAATCAGGTGATAAAATTTGTCAGCAGACCTATATATTAAAAATGTGCCATCTCAAACACTCAGGAACTACTATCGGGTAAAGAGGACATCAATGTTTTGAGACAACTATTTTAAAGTTATTCTATATAAAGCTAGATGAATGTCCAAAGTAGACAATTCATCTGTGCAAAAAGATAATTTATCCCAGAGCAGGGAACAAATATCACTCTTAACATAAGAGATTTCTTGTTTTTTTCTAATAGCCATTAAAACTGACTCATCATATCCATGGTTCCACCAGATTTAGTTACACAAAGTTATTCTTATAAAAACATTTAGAAGACAATGAGGCAATTGCAGTGAATGATGTAATATTAGAAGTTACATGTGGGTTTGTCAAAAAATATAATGGTGCCACACTCTCCGTGAAGCTCAGTAAATCTTGCTCTTGGTGATGATAGGCAGAACTCTTGGATATGTGAAAATATGATGAAAGATAAAATACACATGATGGTCTTTAAAGGAGGCCAGGATTCAGAGAGAACACTACACATTAACTTGATTTTCAAGGAAAAGGAAGTCACTTTGGTCAAAACAAAGTTAGAGAATCATAAAAGCAAGTTGCAATTAACACTGGGGGTCGTATTGCCTCACTTTCACCCTAACAAAGTGAGTTTTAAGGGTGGAGATATCGGCAGGGGCCAAACTGTGAGAGGCTTTGAATGTAAATTTTATACTTGTACAGTTTACAGACTCACTGTAAATGTCATTTTTTGGTTTCAGTATTATATGTAAAAAGGATACATGTTCCTTGTGAAAATTTCAATCAATAACTAAATGCACAAAAAATTAAAAAATCTTTTTCTATCTACTTCTGAGATATAGTTCTTTTAAATTTAGGGGCACAGGCTTTCAGACTTTTTCTGTACATACACAGGCACATACGTATACCTACTTTTATTTTTGACAAAATGGTGAATCTACTCTAAAATCCTTCTACAGCTTGCTTTTTAATGTAACAACCCATCTTGGGCACTTTTCTATGTTAAGAAAGAAAAAAAAAAAGAAAGAAAATGCCCTATTGTCAAATGGTAAAGGAGAGTGAGAAAGGCAGGTATATGACAAGGACCAAGACCTTATAAACGCACCAGGACTCTTCAAGAATCTGATATGCAGGGGCAATAATTGCTGCATTGAGGGGAAAGACTGTCATTCCAAGGCAACAGGTTTTAGTTACCTAAGATATCAAGATGCCATGGAATCTTCTTTTAATGTGATTTGAAACACTAGGTTTCAGGGAGGCAGACAAAGGAGCCCTTACCAATAGAACTAGCATTCTTTAAAGTCTTCTTTCAAATTGAGCACATTGAGATGAGCTGAAAGGAAACCATTTCATTGATCTAAGGGTATCAGTAATTCACAGGTCAAGATCAAAAGCAATCTGCTGACGCTGATCTGTAAATCAAAGCTGTAACACATAGCATTCTATTGCTCTCCATCAGCATGTTTATACATTGCCATGCAATTGTTATTCTGTGCTTTCAATAATCAAATCACTGATGTGGGATTTGGTTGCAGCTTCTAAGAACAAAAGTTCATGTGCGGTTCTAAATTACTTAATGCAATTTTAAAATGCAAAATGTTCATTTTTCTTCCTCCAAAAAAAGAAAAGCCTCAAACCAAATGTACAATATCTTGTTGAGAACTAAATGGAGGATATTAAGATTACAAACTAATGATTAAAAATACAAAATCAGATAGTCTGTTCGTAGTTAGAAAAGGAGTGATGAGGAGATAGGGTACAGAGTGCTTCAGAATTTACAGCTCATCACCATTTGTTGGAAACAAGAAATCAACAGGATGCATGACCCTGATGAAGATGGGAAACATTTCTGAGCCATTATCTTCACCCTCTCTCACAAATGAATGGGAAACAAGCAAATAAGTGTGGGTTTGTGTGTTTTCCAATGACTTACTGGTTTAATAAAACAGAGAAATAACCCATTTATCCTTTCTATGGGTCCCAAAATAAGGATGTTCATAGATGAAATTGTAGCACATAAAACATCAACTATTCATTCACTATTTTAATTTATTTTAATTGCATGTTTCTAATAGCACATTTGTTTTATCATTTTTCATACTGCCATTCCTTTTAGTTGTACTTTCTCGCTAGCAGAATTCACTATGGAAATATATTAACTATTTTTCAATTATTTCCCATTTTATTGTGTGAAAAATCTCCATGGGTGTTTTTGGAGTAGAAATTGGTTTAAACACAGCAGGTCTCATCATATCCAATTACTCTTCCTTATCTCCCACTATTTCTTAAGTCAGGAAATTACTAGCAATGAAGTGATAAGCACTGCACCCACAAAGGTTCTCCCCCAAACTGCTGTTAAATTACCCAGTGGAGCAGATCATATGGTGCGTGTATTCATATTTTTTGGAGAGAAGTGTTAAAATATTCTCAGAACAGAAGAAGTGGGTTTGTATTTTCTAGAATAATTATACATGTGAATTAGAATAGTCTACCCATTAAAGACAATTTTAGTGTAATGAAATTAAAGTTTATGACTTTTCAAGCATGTTTGAGGTACCATAGGACGATGTTGATTGTTGGTGGTCAAGTTAAAAAACCAACTAAGAATTGTCATTTTCTGTCTTTAGAGATTTCTAAGACAAATAATTCCTTTGTCATGTTTTGAGTTTCTAGCACATGCCAGGAGCTCTGCTAGGAGTTGAAAATGCGGCAGAAACACAAGAGAAAATTTTTCTGCTCTCTTGGAACTTACCAGTAAACACAAAACACTAAACAAACCCTGCCCCTGCTGTCCATCCATTTCCTCTTTATTCTATGAAAAGGCCAATATATATAAAAAGTCCACAGGGCACTCAAAAAACTCTCTACTCTATAGTAGCAATTAGACCCAACCAGAAATGTGAACCCAGGGAAGGCATTTAAAAATAATTTACTTAGAGACTTTCACTTATGGACAAATGGAGCAGATATATTTTCCTTATTTCTCTTACTAACTACAACTAAAAACCCTGGATAATATATGTAAAACAAAAATAAGAAGACTCTGAAAGGCAGACTAACTGGTGACATAGGGACGTGGGAAAAGCTATAGTAGTGACTTTCCTGGTGCCAGAGAAGGCAACAACTCAAAAATACAACAGGTACAGACAAAACAAAACAATATCCATTGGAAGCCTGTCGATCTTGTCAAAGGACCAATAAAAAAGAAGACAGGAAACTTTTAGACAATAAATATTTTATTTCAGCCAACATCACAGAAAGAACAATGACTCTGTCCACACCCACATTATCAAGGGATAAGGAGAGAGCTGGATTGCACCTTCAGGAGGCTCTTAGGTACCCCAACACCCCTGAAAGGGTGGTTTCAGAGAAGGTCAAGTAGGGTGTCTGGTCAGTAAACAGCATCTGCCTCATGAGGTCAGTGCAGAACAAACAGGGAGTCTGGATCTTTACGCACTCTCCCCGCACTGTGGTAGTATCAGAAAAGCACTAGAGGAGAGTGCAGGCTTTCGCGGTCACCCAGCAGTAACAAGCTGACCTCCCCCACAAGGTCAGTGGAGACCATAAGGCACCCCAACTCTAATCTCCACTCAGCAGTTAGGAGGCGCACCCTTCTCAGGTGTCAACAGAGGTTGAGTGGGAAACCTTGACTTGTTCTTCTATAGGACAGTAATGAAACAGTGCCCTTTCTCCTTTTCCCCAGTGGGGCAGTGTCAAAAAGAAAGAAAGGAAAAGAAAACACAGTTAAAGCTGAAGGTATACATAAAATCCAGAAACTCATAACATAATACAACAATATCCAGGCTAAAAAATTACTTATTACCGCAAGAAAAATATCTAAAATTAATTTAAAAAGACAATTGATAGATGCAAACACCAAGGTGACAGAGATGACAGAAGTATCTGGCAGAGATTTAAAGCAACCATGACAAAAATGCTTCAACAAACATACACAAACACACCTGAAACTACTGAATAAATAGCAAGTCTCAGCAAAGAAACAGAAAAACTATTCAAAGAAAAACCTGATATTAAGAAGAGCCAGAGGCCAGGCACAGTGGCTCATTCCTGTAATCCCAGAACTTTGGGATGCCAAGAGGGGTGGATCACGAGTTCAGGAGATTCAAGACAATCCTGGCTAACAAGGTGAAACCCCATGTCTACTAAAAAATACAAAAAGTTAGCCAGAAGTGGTGGCACACACCTGTAGTGCCAGCTACTTGGGAGGCTGAGGCAGAAGAATCACTTGAACCCGGGCGGTGGGAGTTGCAGTTTTACTGAGATTGCACCACTACACTCCAGCCTGGATGACAGAATGAGACTCTGTCCACTCTGTCCCCTCAAAAAAAAAAAAAAAAAAAAAAAAAAAGAAGAACCAGATGGAAATATTAGAACTGAGAAATACAATAATACAATAATTGAAAAAAAAATCTCAGAAGATGAGCTCAATAGCAGAATGGAGGGGACAGAGGAAAGAATTAGCCACTCTCACTTCTGACACCAAATAATAGTTCTGGGGTCCCCAGGACTACCTTTACATTTAATAATTTGCTGAAAAACTCACCAACCCTACTGACAGTTGTTATATTCATGGTTGTGGTTTACCACAGTGAAAAGGATACAGATTAAAATCAGCCAACAGGAGAGATACAAGAGGTAGAGCCTAGGAGGGTTCCAAACCTGTGGTTTGCAGTTGTCCTCTCCTAATGCAGTAATGGAAAGTGTTAACTCCTCTCACAGATAAATTATGGCAATATATATGAAGCATTACTATCCAGGAGAACTCACCTGAGCCTTAGTTTCTAGCATTTTTATTAGGTCACATAAACCTGGATGGCTGCTAACATAGCTAATCTCAGACTTCAAAAGAGTCAAGCTGATATCTTGTGGCCCCAAACCCCCACTCTAAATCACTTTATTAGACTATCTGTTGTGGCCCAAAGTCCTCACTCTAGATTACATTGTTATACAATTTGGTGTGACAATTTGGTAAGGACACCAGATAAGATACTCTTATCAGGCATGACATTCCTAGAGTTCACATCCCAAAATCCTAGATCAAAGACCAGATCTCTCTTTGGGCAAGGTTAATTTTTTTGCTATACAAATAGTTACAGAAACCACTGAAATACTAAGGAAACAGAAATAGCAGGAAACAGAAAACAGAGAAATTATATTTTTAAAAAAGCATAATAGGCCAGGCATGGTGGCACATGCCTGTAATCCCAGCACTTTGGGAGGCCAAAGCAGGTGGATCAACTGAGGTCAGTAGTTCGAGACCGGTCTGATCAACATGGCGAAACCACGTCTCTACTAAAAATACAAAATTAGCCAGGCATGGTGGTGTGGGCCTATAGTCCTAGCTACTCGGGAGGCTGAGGCAGAAGAACTGCTTGAACCTGGGAGGCGGAGGTTGCAGTGAGCTGAGATCGCACCACTGCACTCCAGCCTAGGTGACAGAGTGAGACTCTGTCTAAAAAAATAAATAAATAAATAATAAACAGAACAAAAAATAAATGATGAAATTTATCTCTAACATATAAATAACTATATTAAATAAAAATGATTTAAATACAACAATTAAAAAATAGTTTTGGGAACACTATAACACTAAATGCATATGCTATAAAAGAGAGAAAGTTTTATATCAATAGTTTAATCACCTCAGAAACCTAGAATAATCAAAGTAAACAGAAGGAAGGACATGAGAAAGCTCAAAACAGAATTTAATTCAATTTTAAACAGAAAAACAATAGAGGATTCAATAGAACAAAGAGCTGTTTTTTAAAAAGATTAATAAAATTAACAAATTTCTAACATTTCTCACAAAAAAAGATTAAAAAGTCGCAAGTTATGAAAATCAGTAACAAAAAAGAGATAATCACTATGGAACACAGAGTTTGGACAGAGAACTAATAAACAACTTTACTTGCATAAATTTGACAACTCAGATGAAAAGGACCATTTTCTCAAAAGACACAAACTACTATAACTTACTCAATATAAAGTAGAAAATTTGAATACTCATACAAATATTAAGGGAATTAAAGCATAATTAACACCAATTATTTACAATCTCTTCCAGAAAATACAAGAAGGAGACATTTCCCAAGCTATTTTATAAAGCTCAAACTACTCTGAGAGCAAAATGAGACAAAAGGTACAAAATAAACTAACGAATAAACTACAGACCAATATATTTTGTGAACTGCAGTGCAAAAGCCTACAACCCAGAAACAGATTTATTCAAATATGCCCAACTAATATTTGGTCAAGGTGTAAAAACAATTAAATACAGGAAAGATAGCTTTTACAACAAATGGTGCAGGTTCACTTGGATATCCACAGATAATCAATCAATCAATTAATAAAATAATTTATAAGTCTCATACCTTATGCCAAAAGGAAAACAAAATGACATTATGTTAAGTGAAATAAGCCAATCTTTTGTATTAAAAGACAAGTACTGTATAATTCCAGAAATATGAGGTATCTAAAGTTGACAAAATTCTAGAAACAGAAAGTAGAATGACAGTTACCAGGAGCTGGGCAGAGGGACAGAAAAGGAGTTGTTTAATGGGTATAGAATTTCTGATTTTCAAGAAGAAAAAGTTCCGAAGATGTGTTTCACAATAATGTAAATATGCTCAACAATGTTGCACTACACACTTAAAAATGGTTAAGATGGCAAATTTTATGTTGCCTTATTTATCGCAATAAATTTGAATGCAAATCAAAATATATCACAAACTTAAATGTAAAACACAAAACTATAAAACATTTAGGACAAAATACAGAAGAAATTTTTCATGATACAGAGCTAGGCAAAGAGTTCTTGGACTTAACATCAAAAGCATGACCCTTAAAGGAAAAAACTGACAAACTGGACCTCATCAAATTTAAAATACTTTGCACAGTAAGAATCCCTTTCAGAGATAAAAAGTCAAGTTGCAGAATAGGAGACAATATTCAAGAGCCACGTATTCAACAAAGGACTGATATTTAGGATATGCAAAGAACCTAATAGTAAAACAATAACAATAACAATAGTGACTATACCAAATGCTAGTGAGGATGCAGGGAAACTGGATCTCTCACACATTGCTGGTAAGAATGTAAAAAGGAATGGTCACTCTCGAAAGTTGGAGAGTTTATTTAAAAAGTGCATATGCATCTACCATATGACTCAGCAATTGCATTTCTAAGCATTTAGCTCAGAGAAATAAAGACTTATGTTCACACAAATATCTGTATATGAAGAGTTATAGCGGTTTTTTCTCATAATAGTAAAAAACTGGAAACAGCCCAGATGTCCTTCAATATGCAAACAGTTAAACAAACTATGGTACATCCATGCTGTGGAATACTACTCAGTCATATGAATTCTGCTGAGTAAATATGTCAATCCTAAAAGGTTACATATTGTATGTTTCCATTTCAATAACATTCTTGAAATGACCAAATTATATAAATAGGGAACAGATGAGTGACTCTTAGGATTTAAAGAGAGTGTGCAGATGGAAGCAAAGGGGATGTGGCTATGAGAAGGCAACATGAGAGGTCCTTGTGGTGATGGAAATGCCTCATTTGATTGTGTTAATGTCAGTATCCTGTTGTTACATTTACTATTATTTGGAAGATGTTACTATTGGGGAAAACTGGGTAAAAGGTACATGTGATCTCTTTGTATTATTTCATGCTATTGCATGTTAATCTACAGTAATCTCAAAATAAAAAGTTTAAGTATAAAAATAAGCAACTTACATGCAGAAGTCTTATTTTTAAACATGAAGGAAGTGAGGCAAGAGTCACTCATGAATGCTAAATGCACTGGGAAATTTTAAGGAGAAGCAGGATATCTTTATGGTTCTCAGAGTATGTTCTCACAGATTATTAATTGCAAGGTAGGGAAAAAAGCACATAATGGAGAAATCAGGAAACACTTTCTTGACTGGAGGATCAAAATTATTACCAACACTGTCTCGGATGGATGCTATGTGGCTCTCGATGTGATGGATGTGATTCGCTGAGGAGGACTCAGTATCCCTATGTATTATCCCAGCAAATAATGCGAAAATTGAATGTAGTCATGAGGAAACACTAGTCAAGCAAAAAACAAGAAATTCTACATTACGCGTGTGGCTGGTACTGTTAAAAACTGTTATTAAAAAACAAAGGCCATGGAATTGTTTCAGGCAAAGGGAATCTAAAGAGACATGGCAAAATCCTCTAATACCTAAATCCCATCCAGCTCCTGTAGGAGTAGGGTGGTATGATTCTATAAAAGGCATTATTGTGTAACTGAAGAAAATAAAACATGGCTATAGATTAGATAAAATGAGTATGTTTATGTAAATCTGTATAGTTTATCAGTGTACTATGATGTGATAATGTAAGAGAATATCTGTATTCTTAGGAAATGCATGTTGAGACACAACTACATATCTGACTTAGCCTGAAATAGTTCCAAAAATTAGCTACATATATATGTGTGTGTGTGTGTGTATGTGTGTGTGTGTGTGTGTGTGTGTGTATTAGAGAGAGAGAGGAGAGGGAGAGGAGAATGAGAAGGAGAGAGAGAACAGAAGATAAAGCAACGTACTAAAATGTTAACAAAGGCAAAATCTGGATAACTGTATATGGTTTTTGTTCATACTACTTTTCTTATTTGGCAAATTTTGCAAATTTGAAATTATTTTGAATTAAGAAAAGGTCTAAAACTGAAGACAAAATACTGCTCATGTTCAATCCTGTTTCAAGGTGAAACAACAAAACACTTCTGTATGAGTGAGGCTTCATTCAATTTCAGGTGACAGTAAAAGCTCAAATGAGCTTATACAATAAATAGAAATGATGGGAAACAGGAGCAATTTCAGGCACTTTTGGATTGAGGGATTTCAAAATTCTATGTGTCACAGAACTTCATCTTGGATTAAGTACCCAGGATTAATCACTATGGGCAGTGTGGTGTGGTGCTCTATTTGCCCGGGTTTGAATCACATGGCTACCTATGACGGCATCTGGGGAAAGGGAGGCAGAGTTGTGGGTGTTGATCACACAAAAACCACATGATTAAGAGATGGAAGAGTTGTTCCCAAAAGAAAATAAGGAGTTCTGTTATTATGTAAGAAAAGGCAAACAATAAAACCTCAAAAACACCATGACCAAAATTCAAAGAACTTTGTATCAAACTCCATGATCCCCTACCTCTTAACACTTTTCCTTATAGCAGCATCTTTTGTCGAGCCTGAGGAAAAGCCTTTGTATTACAAGGCTGCCCACAGCAAGAGCTCAAGGTATACTTACATGTTCCATAAAGACCCTCTCTGAGAACACAGTAGCCTGGGGTCTGCAGGGGTTGGCACTGCAGGAGTTGAGAAGTAGGCAGACCATTAACTCCACAGGCAGAAGTAATTGAACAGTTCTTCCTAGTGAAATACATGACATTCATGAATCCACATGCAGTCTGAGATTTTCCCTTTTAAATTGGCAATCTATAAAACCTAAGCTTCTGGATGAGACCTGCAGGTAGTTTGTTTCAATTGAAAGTTGTATTGATTTTAACATCTACCTGTGTTACATTTATCACACAATAAATGTACAATATATTAATACTTAATGAGCATTCAAAATATGTTGAAATTATCAAATATTTATGGATAAATATTCATAGACAACAAGAACAATAGAACACATAACTAGGTAACATTATTTTCGAGGAGATGGCAATGTAATCATCTTACATAGGACTTCTGGTTAATTTATTTATTTTTCATCCCAATAGTGCAAGATTTAAACTGCTGTAAATTTTGTGGGGTTTTTTTTCTGAACTTAATGTGAATATAATACCACTGTTGGAAAAAAATGATACAAAAAAATAATTATACATAGTTTTTCTTTTTGCAGAAGTCCAAAGACTTGGTTCTAAATTGCATAGTCAAATAATTTTTTAAAGGAAGAACCACCAACTCTAACCAGCAATGCAATAATGTGTTTCTTTTTTCCACAAAATAGCACAAAAAAAACCCAAAACCTGCAATCAAACATCAGAGTCATACGATGATAGATACTGGCTTTATAAACATAATTGTCATAATACAAGATAATTTTTAGGCCACTACACATCTAGAATAAGAGAAACAAAACTATTTTCATCTGTAACTGAATTATCTTTTTGCCCCAAGTATTTCAGATAAAAACTCTCCAAAACACCAGGTTATATGTCATAAATACGTAAGTAGAAATAAAGATAAAAATAAAATAAAATAAACAAAGTAAAAACTTACTGGTTAAAAAAAAGTGAGAGCAAATTCTCCTGTCTCACAAATGGAGCCACAGTTTTTTTCTTTACCTGTAACCACATTATTAAAGTATACATGTCTGCCTTCATTTATCCATATTCGCAAATCCCTGGCACAGTAATTGGGAGGATTTGTGAAAGAGAGAATTTGGCAAAAATAAAAACTCCTTGCTAATTTTTTAGTTGATTCCCATATCCTGTATCCTGACACACATTTTACCTGCAATATCTTTCTACATCTCTGCAAAGACTACTGAAAGATTCTCACCAGTCACTTCTCAGAATGGTGATAAAGGTGAAAAGAGAAGGGTAGAAAAATGTCTGAGAGCTGTGAGTTGGTACAGATAGAATGGTGACTCACCTATAAAGTGACTGAATAATTTTAATTCATTAAGTATTTATTTTATGAGATTTATCACTTACATGCTATGCTCAACTCTCCTTCTAGCTAAACAGCCTATTTGCTCAGGCAAAAGATACTGGGCTACTGTAATGCAGAAATTGAGCACTAACTGTAATAGAATAGCTACCGTCCATATGCTGGAATGACTCATGAGGTGGCCTGTCACAAAGAGCTTTCCCCTATGATCAGAATAATGCTAATTAATGTAGCCAAATAAACGGGTTGCCTTCCTCTTGGATATTGATTGTAGAACAGAGAATACTGGGGTAGTCAAGAGCAGTAAGAAGAAAAGAGAGAAGATATTGAGAAACAGAGAAGGGCTAGAAAGATCTCTGCAAGTCCACAGGGAATAATGAAATAAGAACAGGCACAAGCAGGTAAGGAATTGTGGATGAATGGAATGGTATATTCAAAAGACATGGAGCTTGTTTCAGACATTTACAGTAGTTAGAACTTGTATAGGCATGAACTGAAGGATGGAGTTTTGTTTCAATATTTGCTTCTCCTCTCATTCCAGACCTCTAAATCTTCTTGTTTTAAGGGCTAATTTTTGGTTCACTTTTATTTTCTATTCGTATTCTTTACTTAGCAACCTCACTTTTACTCCAGTCTTTTAGGTTATCTTTATGTTAACACTTTTCAAATAAATGTCTCCACCTAGCCCTCTGTTCTGAGCTGCAGACTCAAATACTCCCCTGCCTGTTTGAGCTCTCCATCTGTATGTCTCACTAGCATCTCCATAAACATGTCTGAAATGGAATGACTCCTATGCCATTTCTGCTCCATCCCAAAAAAGAATACCATCATCCTCTGGCATCCTTTCTAATGCCAGGAATCTTGGAGACATGCCTCACTTCTACCTTTTCCTCATGCTCACTCTGACATCCACTGCCAAGCTATAACTAGGATCCATCCACTTTTTTCTATCCCTCTTTCAGCAATTTAGGTCAAATCACTGTCATAGTCTAGGCCACCGTAATAGCTTCTGAATTTGTCTCTCCAATTTTCTTCTTGTCTCCATACTCCACCCATATATCCTACAGTATCTCACGCCATATTTTCAGAGATAAGCCCCACTACTACCTACTACTATTAACTTATATGTAACTCTTAATATAGCTACACATTTTCTACATGTTAACTCATTTAAAGTAAATTAACCATATTGTTCCCTTACTTATAACTTTTTTCTTTCTCTTTCTTTCCTTTCTTCCTTTCTTTCTTCTTTCCTTCTCTTTCTCTCTTCCTCTCTCTCTTCTCCTTCTCTCCTTCTCTCTCTCTCTCTCTCTCTCTCTTTCTCTCATTCTTTCTTTCTTTCCTCTGTCTCTGTTGCCCAGGTTGGGGAGCAATGGCATAATCTCACCTCATTGCAACCTCTTCTTCCTGGGCTCAGGCGAGCCTCCCATCTCAGCCTCCTGAGAAGCTGGGACTACAGGCACATGCCACCAAGCCGAGCTAATTTTTTATAGTTTTGATAGAGATCAGGTTTAATTTTTCATGTTTCCCAAGCTGGGCTTGAACTCCTGGCCTTAAGGGATCTTTCTGCCTTGGCCTCCCAAAGTGCTGGGATTACAGGTGTGAGCCATGATGACTGGTCTTTTTCCATGTATTTCTACTGTATTTAGGATAAACAAAAAATAAATAGGGGGGGTGGAGCAAGATGGCCGAATAAGAACAGCTCCAGTCTCCAGCTCCCAGCGCGAGCAACACAGAAGACTGGTGATTTCTGCATTTTCAACTGAGGTACCGGGTTCATCTCACTAGGGAGTGCGGGACAATCGGTGCTGGTCAGCTGCTGCAGCCCGACCAGCGAGAGCTGAAGCAGGGCGAGGCAACGCTTCACCTGGGAAGCCCAAGGGGGAAGGGAATCCCTTTTCTTAGCCAGGGGAACTGAGACACACAACACCTAGAAAATCGGGTAATTCCCACCCCAATATTGCGCTTTACCAAGGGTCTTAGCAAATGGCACACCAGGAGATTATATCCCACACCTGGCCGGGAGGGTCCCACGCCCAAGGAGCCTCCATCATTGCTAGCACACAGTCTGCCATCTAAGGGCAAGGCAGCAGCGAGGCTGGGGGAGGGGCACCCGCCATTGCTGAGTCTTAAGTAGGTAAACAAAGCCACTGGGAAGCTCGAACTGGCTGGAGCCCACAGCAGCTCAAGGAGACCTGCCTGTCTCTGTAGACTCCACCTCTGGGGACAGGGCACAACTAAACAAACAAAAAAAAGCA
Source organism: Macaca mulatta (assembly GCF_049350105.2). Lineage (NCBI taxonomy): Eukaryota > Metazoa > Chordata > Mammalia > Primates > Cercopithecidae > Macaca > Macaca mulatta. The sequence goes on along the minus strand of NC_133407.1, from coordinate 145,394,777 downwards.
GCAGAAACCTCTGCAGACGCAAATGACCCTGTCAGACACCTTTGAAGAGAGCAGTGGCTCTCCCAACATGGAATTTGAGATGTGAGAACGGACAGACTGCCTGCTCAAGTGGGTCCCTGACCCCTGAGTAGCCTAACTGGGAGACATCTCCGACTAGGGGCAGACCGACACCCCACACCTCACACGGCGGGGCACACCCCTGAGACGAAGCTTCCAAAGCAAGAATCAGACAGGTATACTCGCTGTTCAGCAATATTCTATCTTATGCAGCCTCTGCTGCTGATACCCAGGCAAACAGGGTCTGGAGTGGACCTCAAGCAATCTCCAACAGATCTACAGCTGAGGGTCCTGACTGTTAGAAGGAAAACTAACAAACAGGAAGGACACCCACACCAAAACCCCATCAGTACGTCGCCACCATCAAAGACCAAAGGCAGATAAAACCACAAAGATGGGGAAAAAGCAGGGCAGAAAAGCTGGAAATTCAAAAAATAAGAGCGCATCACCCCCTCCAAAAGAACGCAGCTCATCGCCAGCAACGGATCAAAGCTGGACAGAGAATGACTTTGACAAGTTGAGAGAAGAAGGCTTCAGTCCATGAAACTTCTCAGAGCTACAGGAGGAATTATGTACCCAGCGCAACGAAACTAAAAATCTTGAAAAAAGAATGGAAGAATGTATAACTAGCATAATTTATGCAGAGAAGGCCATAAACAAACTGACAGAGATTTAAAAAATGACACGAGAAATACGTGACAAATGCACAAGCTTCAGTAACCGACTCGATCAACTGGAAGAAAGAGCGTCAGCGATTGAGGATCAAATGAATGAAATGAAGTGAGAAGAGAAGTATAAGGAAAAAAAAGGAAAAAGAAATGAACAAAGCCTTAAAGAAGTATGAGATTATGTGAAAAGACCAAATCTACGTCTAATAGGGGTGCCTGAAAGTGAGGGGGAAAATAGAATCAAGTTGGAAAACACTTTGCAGGATATAATCCAGGAGAACTTCTCCAACCTAGAAAGGCAGGCCAACATTCAAATTCAGGAAATACAGAGAACGCCACAAAGATACTCCTCGAGAAGAGCAACTCCAACACACATAATTGCCAGATTCACCAAAGTTGAAATGAAGGAAAAAATCTTAAGGGCAGCCAGAGAGAAAGGTCGGGTTACCCACAAAGGGAAGCCCATCAGACTAACAGCAGATCTCTCGGCAGAAACTCTCCAAGCCAGAAGAGAGTGGGGGCCAATATTCAACATTCTTAAAGAAAAGAATTTTAAACCCAGAATTTCATATCCAGCCAAACTAAGTTTCATCAGTGAAGGAGAAATAAAATCCTTTACAGATAAGCAAATGCTTAGAGATTTTGTCACCACCAGGCCTGCCTTACAAGAGACCTTGAAGGAAGCACTAAATATGGAAAGGAACAACCGGTACCAGCCATTGTAAAAATATGCCAAAATGTAAAGACCATCAGAAACTGCATCAACTAATGAGCAAAATAACCAGTTAATATCATAATGACAGGATCAAGTTCACACATAACAATCTTAACGTTAAATGTAAATGGACTAAATGCTCCAATTAAAAGACAAAGACTGGCAAACTGGATAAAGAGCCAAGACTCATCAGTTTGGGGTATTCAGGAGACCATCTCACATGCAGAGACACACATAGGCTCAAAATAATGGGATGGAGGAAGATCTACCAAGCAAATGGACAACAAAAAAAGGCAGGGGTTGCAATACTAGTCTCTGATAAAACAGACTTTAAACCAACAAAGATCAAAAGAGACAAAGAAGGCCATTACATAACGGTAAAGGGATCAATTCAACAGGAAGAGCTAATAATCCTAAATATATATGCACCCAATACAGGAGCACCCAGACTCATAAAGCAAGTCCTTAGAGACTTACAAAGAGACTTAGACTCCCATACAATAATACTGGGAGACTTCAACACCCCACTGTCAACATTAGACAGATCAACGAGACAGAAAGTTAACAAGGATATCCAGGAATTGAACTAATCTCTGCACCAAGGGGATCTAATAGACATCTACAGAACTCTCCACCCCAAATCAACAGAATATACATTCTTCTCAGCACCACATCACACTTATTCCAAAATTGACCATATGGTTGGAAGTAAAGCATTCCTCAGCAAATGTACAAGAACAGAAATTATAACAAACTGTCTCTCAGACCACAGTGCAATCAAACTAGTACTCAGGACTAAGAAACTCAATCAAAACTGCTCAACTACATGGAAACTGAACAACTTGCTCCTGAATGACTACTGGGTACATAACGAAATGAAGGCAGAAATAAAGATGTTCTTTGAAACCAATGAGAACAAAGACACGCATACCAGAATCTCTGGGACACATTTAAAGCAGTGTGTAGAGGGAAATTTATAGCACTAAATGTCCACAAGAGAAAGCTGGAAAGATCAAAAATTGACACTCTAACAACACAATTAAAAGAACTAGAGAAGCAAGAGCAAACGCATTCAAAAGCTAGCGGAAGGCAAGAAATAACTAAGATCAGAGCAGAACTGAAGGAGATAGAGACACAAAAAACCCTCCGAAAAATCAATGAATCCAGGAGGTGGTTTTTTGAAGAGATCAACAAAATTGATAGACTGCTAGCAAGACTAATAAAGAAGAGAGAAGAATCAAATAGACGCAATAAAAAATGATAAAGGGGATATCACCACTGACCCCACGGAAATACAAACTACCATCAGAGAATACTATAAACACCTCTACGCAAATAAACTAAAAAATCTAGAAGAAATGGATAATTTCCTGGACACTTACACTCTCCCAAGATTAAACCAGGAAGAAGTTGAATGCCTGAATAGACCAATAGCACGCTCTGAAATTGAGGCAACAATTAATAGCCTACCAACAAAAAAAGTCCAGGACCAGATGGATTCACAGCTGAATTCTACCAGAGGTACAAAGAGGAGCTGGTACCATTCCTTCTGAAACTATTCCAATCAATAGAAAAAGAGGGAATCCTCCCTAACTCATTTTATGAGACCAACATCATCCTGATACCAAAGCCTGGCAGAGACACAACAAAAAAAGAGAATTTTAGATCAATATCCCTGATGAACATCGATGCAAAAATCCTCAATAAAATACTGGCAAACCGAATCCAGCAGCACATCAAAAAGCTTATCCACCATGATCAAGTGGGCTTCATCCCTGGGATGCAAGGCTGGTTCAACATATGCAAATCAATAAATGTAATCCAGCATATAAACAGAACCAAAGACAAAAACCACATGATTATCTCAATAGATGCAGAAAAGGCCTTTGACAAAATTCAACATCCTTCATGCTAAAATCTCTCAATAAATTCGGTATTGATGGAATGTATCTCAAAATAATAAGAGCTATTTATGATAAACCCACAGGCAATATCATACTGAATGGGCAAAAACTGGAAGCATTCCCTTTGAAAACTGGCACAAGACAGGGATGCCCTCTCTCACCACTCCTATTCAACACAGTGCTGGAAGTTCTGGCTAAGGCAATCAGGCAAGAGAAAGAAAGAAAGGGTATCAGTTAGGAAAAGAAGAAGTCAAATTGTTCCTGTTTGCAGATGACATGATTGTATATGTAGAAAATCCCATCATCTCAGCCCAAAATCTCCTTAAGCTGATAAGCAAATTCAGCAAAGTCTCAGGATACAAAATTAATGTGCAAAAATCACAAGCATTCTTATACACCAGTAACAGACAAACAGAGAGCGAAATCATGAGTGAACTCTCATTCACAATTGCTTCAAAGAGAATAAAATACCTAGGAATCCAACTTACAAGGGATGTAAAGGACCTCTTCAAGGAGAACTACAAGCCATTGCTCAGTGAAATAAAAGAGGACACAAACAAATGGGAGAACATTCAATGCTCATGGATACGAAGAATCAATATTGTGAAAATGGCCATACTGTCCAAGGTAATTTATAGATTCAATGCCATCCCCATCAAGCTACGAATGAGTTTCTTCACAGAACTGAAAAAAACATATGAGCTTTAAAGTTCATATGGAACCAAAAAAGAGCCTGCATTGCCAAGACAATCCTAAGTCAAAAGAACAAAGCTGGAGGCATCACGCTACCTGACTTCAAACTATACTACAAGTCGACAGTAACCAAAACAGCATGACACTGTACCAAAACAGACATATAGACGAATGGAACAGAACAGAGTCCTCAGAAATAATACCACACATCTACAGCCATCTGATCTTTGAGAAACCTGAGAGAAACAAGAAATGGGGAAAAGATTCCCTATTTAATAAATGGTGCTGGGAAAATTGGCTAGCCATAAGTAGAAAGCTGAAACTGGATCCCTTCCTTACTCCTTATACAAAAATTAATTCAAGATGGATTACAGACTTAAATGTTAGACCTAATACCATAAAAACGCTAGAAGAAAACCTAGGTAATACCATTCAGGACATAGGCCTGGGCAAGGACTTCATGTCTAAAACACCAAAAGCAATGGCAACAAAAGCCAAAATTGACAAATGGGATCTCATTAAACTAAAGAGCTTCTGCACAGCAAAAGAAACTACCATCAGAGTGAACAGGCAACCTACAGAATGGGAGAAAATTTTTGCAATCTACTCATCTGACAAAGGGCTAATATCCAGAACCTACAAAGAATGTAAACAAATTTACAAGAAAAAAACAACCCCATCAAAAAGTGGGCAAAGGATATGAGCAGACATTTCTCAAAAAAGACATGCATGCAGCCAACAGACACATGAAAAAATGCTCATCATCACTGGCCATCAGAGAAATGCTAATCAAAACCACAATGACATACCATCTCACACCAGTTAGAATGGCGATCATTAAAAAGCCAGGAAACAACAGGTGCTGGAGAGGATATGGAGAAAGAGGAATGCTTTTACACTGTTGGTGGGATTGTAAACTAGTTCAACCACTATGGAAAACAGTATAGCGATTTCTCAAGGATCTAGAACCAGAAGTACCATATGACACAGCCATCTCATTACTGGGTATATACCCAAAGGATTATAAATCATGCTGCTATAAAGACACATGCACACATATGTTCATTGCGGCACTATTCCCAATAGCAAAGACTTGGAATCAACCCAAATGTCCATCAGTGACAGACTGGATTAAGAAAATGTGGCACATATACACCATGGAATACTATGCAGCCATAAAAATGGATGAGTTCATGTCCTTTGTAGGGACATGGATGCAGCTGGAAACCATCATTCTCAGCAAACTATTGCAAGAACAGAAAACCAAACACTGCATGTTCTTATTCATAGGTGGGAACTGAACAATGAGATCACTTGGACTCAGGAAGGGGAACATCACACACTGGGGCCTATCATGGGGAGGGGGCCGGGGGGTGGGATTGCATTGGAAGTTATACCTGATGTAAATGACGAGTTGATCGGTGCTGACGAGTTGATGGGTGCAGCACACCAACATGGCACAAGTATACATATGTAACAAACCTGAACATTATGCACTTGTACCCCAGAACTTAAAGTATAATAATAAAAAAATTAAAAAAAAATAAAAATAAATAAATTCTCCCCAACCCCAAATTCTACATGAGCAAGCCACTGCCTGCTTCTCCAATCTAAACTTGCCTCTCTCCTTTCCTATACTTAAGTCATACTAATCTCTCTTAATTTCCAAAATGTATCAAGTTCTTCCAGGTACAGCATCTTATTGCCTACTGTGCCCTGTGCTAGGAGCCCTCTTGTCTAGATACTTTTGCCTTACTAGTTCTTTCTGTCCTTTAAGTCATGGTTTCATTGTTACCTCCTTCTACAGACATGCCCTGACCACTCCATATGAAAGATCCCTGAATCATATTACTTACTTACTCTGAGTCATATAATCTGACTTACTTATCACATGGCTCAAGACATAATTAATAAACATTATCATTATTGAAATTCATGTTTCTTGTGTGTCTCCCACACCACAATGTATGCTTTGAAAATGAAGAATCTTGTCTATCTTGTTCTCCCTTGTACCTTCATGTTCTTAGCACAGTGCTTGCCTCCTAGCTGGTGCTCAGCCAATTTTTTTTTTTTTTTGAGTGACTAGAGTATATTTAGGAATTAGTCAGGGCATATGAGTAGCTACAATAAATCACTCCAAAATATAAGTTGTTTAGCAAAATATATTTATTCCTGGGTCAAATCAGTACAATGCAAGTCAGTAAGGGTGGCAGAGACTCTTTCATCGTCAACATATAACTACCAAATTTATTTTAGAGACTCACATCTATTTGGGTGATGGGAGAGAGAGAGAGGAAACGGTAAAGGCACACTTTCTCTTAAGTTTTCTAGGCAGAATTTTTTTGCAAAGTATCCAGCCAGTCCTCTACTGGCTATATATAACATATTCAACATCACTATGTGATTTCTCACGTTGCACGCTCTATCCCATAAGATGTGGATCTTTTTGATGTCAGGGACCTCAATTCCCTCCTCTACTTCCTCTTAGCACAGAAAAGTATAAGTTTATAACTTAATAATTTCTGTTGATCAATTGATCAAAATGAGTATAGGAAGACTGAACATAGCCTGCTGGCAAAGAAAAATTCTGGAATAATCAATACACATAGGTTTAAATTACTTTCTTCAGTAAATTCTACTTGCTATACGGCATTGGGAAAGTAAATTTGCCTGATCTCATTTTTTTTTTCTGTCAATAGGTTCTTATATTGTCATTACATTACAACAAATTAATAGCTTTTAATGGGTTAAAGCATGTTTTAAGTGTTATAGCCTATGCAAATGCCAAGTATCCTTCTAAACTTAATTTACAACCAGGATGCATAAACTCTTTATCTTTAAACAAAAGCACGAAGACTTCATTTTCATATGGGGTTCATTATTTGTATAGAAAGTAGTGAGTGAAGCATATATGAACTTGTCTCAGAAAAAAATAAATAAGTGATATCGCCACAATGGCAAAATAGGAAGTCTTAGGTGCCACTCCCCATCACAGAAACTTCAACTAGCACAGATCAGACCATATTTTTGAAAACCCAATACTTGGAAATAAGCCTGAGACACCCATTGGGTCTGCAGAACTGAAGAAAGTCTGAATTAGAAAGGTAAGAAGAAAAGTCTCACTCTAACAGTGTTGCCCCCAATTTGGCAAAACATCAGACAGAGAGAATTTTCCCGGGTCCACAATTTATGAAAGGGTAAAGAAGAACTGAGGCAGTCATCTAGCTTCTCTAGCACTTCAAGATGCTTCCCAGAAAGCCCACTTCAATCTCACCTCATGGGTAACACCAGGGGAAACAGCAGGACTAGACCACCAGGGGTCAGGCACAAACAAACAAACAAAAAAGGCAAAGGTCACATAGTGACTAGTATGCAGATCTTAATGGTACTTCTGGTCCTGCCAGGTATGGCATTTGATTGCAGATACCAGCCAACTTTGCAGCCAACCTGCAAAAATGAGCTGGTTGCCTTCAGGAGCAAGATGGGAAGTTCAAGCATATTTGGAACAATGTAGGCCTGTAAGGATGTTACGTAAGGCAATTGTATCCTTAGGAAGAGGATTAAAAAACAAAACTATTGATAATGATTATAGCTAAAATACATTGTCTGGGATACACAACACAAAATGATGGAAATTCTAACATCAAAAACATAAAATCTGAAGGAGAGGAGAGTAAAAGTGTAAAGTTGTGGTATGCAATCAAAGTTAAGTTTTTTCAGTTTGAAATAGGCTGCTATAGCTATAAGACATTCTATGTAAGCCTCATGGTAACTGCAAGGCAAAAATCTTTATTAGAAGCAGGAAACCATCATTCTCAGCAAACTATCTCAAGAACAGAAAACCAAACACCGCATGTTCTCACTCATAGGTGGGAACTGAACAATGAGATCACTTGGACTCGGGAAGGGGAACATCATACACCGGGGCCTATCATGGGGAGGGGGGAGGGGGGAGGGATTGCACTGGGAGTTATACCTGATGTAACTGACAAGTTGATGGGTGCTGACGAGTTGATGGGTGCAGCACGCCAACATGGCACAAGTATACATATGTAACAAACCTGTACGTTATGCACATGTACCCTAGAACTTAAAGTACAATTAAAAAAAAAAAAGAAGCAGAAAACAACAACAAAGCGTTCTATGCATATTACTATAGAAAACCGTCAAACTACAAAGGAAGATAGCCATAGAAGAAGAAACAAAGTATTTACAAAACAACCAGAAAACAACTATCTAAATGGCAGTTGTAAGTCCCTATCTATCAATAATTACCTTGAGTGTAAAAAAAATTAAATTATTTAATAAAAAGACATAGAGTGACTGGATTGAAACAAATAAAGGAAACAAGTCTCAATGAAATGCTGCCTGTAAGAGACTAACCTCCCTTTTAAGGACGCACATAGACTGAAGGTGAATGATATGGTTTGCCTGTATATCTACCCAAATTTCATCTTGAATTATAGCTCCCATAATTCACATGTGTTGTGGGAAGGACCCAGTGGGAGGTAATTGAATCATGAAGCATGGGCTTTTCCCATGGTGTTCTTGTGATAGTGAATACATCTCATTAGATTTGATGGTTTTATAAAGGAGAGTTCTCCTGCACATGGTCTCTTGGCTGCCACCATGTAAGGCATGCCTTTGCTTCTCCTTTGCCTTCCACCATGATTGTGAGGCCTCTCCAGCTATGTGAAACTGTGAGTCCATTAAACCTCTTTCTTTTATAAATTACTGAGTCTCAGGTATGTCTTTATTATCAGTGTAAGAACAGATTAATACACTGAAAGTATGAAAAAGATATTCCAAGAAAATAGAAAGCAAAAGAGAGCATGGACATCTATACTAATGTAACAAAAAATAAACCTTAGGGCCAAAAACATAAAAAGAGATATAGGAGGGCATTAATAATGATAAAGGATCTATTCATCAAATAGATACAACCATTGTAAATATATATGCACTCAATATCAGAATACCTAAATATATAAAACAAATAATAAAAGATTTGAAGAGAGCAAGAGATTGCAATTAAATAACAGTAAGATATTTCAATATCCCACTTTCAGTAGGGAAACATTAATAAGGAGATATTGAACCTAAACAACATTTTAGACCTAGTAGATCAAACAGACATATATACTGACCATTTTACCCAACAACAACAGAATACACATTCTTCTCAAGCACACGTGGAACATTCTCCAGGACAGATTACATGATAGGGCACAAAACAAGCCTCAGCCAATTTTTTTTTTTTTGCGTGAAATGCACCCTTTTTATTTATTTATTTATTTATTTATTATTATTATTATACTTTAAGTCGTAGGGTACATGTGCATAACGTGCAGGTTTGTTACATATGTATACTTGTGCCATGTTGGTGTGCTGCACCCATCAACTCATCATTTACATCAGGTATAACTCCCAGTGCAATCCCTCCCCCCTCCCCCCTCCCCATGATAGGCCCTGGTGTGTGATGTTCCCCTTCCTGAGTCCAAGTGATCTCATTGTTCAGTTCCCACCTATGAGTGAGAACATGCGGTGTTTGGTTTTCTGTTCTTGTGATAGTTTGCTAAGAATGATGGTTTCCAGCTGCATCCATGTCCCTACAAAGGACGCAAACTCATCCTTTTTGATGGCTGCATAGTATTCCATGGTGTATATGTGCCACATTTTCTTAATCCAATCTGTCACTGATGGACCTTTGGGTTGATTCCAAGTCTTTGCTATTGTGAATAGTGCTGCAATAAACATACGTGTGCATGTGTCTTTATAGCAGCATAATTTATAATCCTTTGGGTATATACCCAGTAATAGGATGGCTGGGTCATATGGTACATCTAGTTCTAGATCCTTGAGGAATCGCCATACTGTTTTCCATAATGGTTGAACTAGTTTACAATCCCACCAACAGTGTAAAAGTGTTCCTGTTTCTCCACATCCTCTCCAGCACCTGTTGTTTCCTGACTTTTTAATGATCGCCATTCTAACTGGTGTGAGATGGTATCTCATTGTGGTTTTGATTTGCATTTCTCTGATGGCCAGTGATGATGAGCATTTTTTCATGTGTCTGTTGGCTGTATGAATGTCTTCTTTTGAGAAATGTCTGTTCATATCCTTTGCCCACTCTTTGATGGGGTTGTTTGTTTTTTTCTTGTAAATTTGTTTGAATTCTTTGTAGGTTCTGGATATTAGCCCTTTGTCAGATGAGTAGATTGCAAAAATGTTCTCCCATTCTGTAGGTTGCCTGTTCACTCTGATGGTAGTTTCTTTTGCTGTGCAGAAGCTCTTTAGTTTAATGAGATCCCATTTGTCAATTTTGGCTTTTGCTGCCGTTGCTTTTGGTGTTTTAGACATGAAGTCTTTGCCCACGCCTACGTCCTGAATGGTACTACCTAGGTTTTCCTCTAGGATTTTTATGGTATTAGGTCTAACATTTAAGTCTCTAATCCATCTTGAATTAATTTTCGTATAAGGAGTAAGGAAAGGATCCAGTTTCAGCTTTCTACTTATGGCTAGCCAATTTTCCCAGCACCATTTATTAAATAGGGAATCCTTTCCCCATTTCTTGTTTCTCTCAGGTTTGTCAAAGATCAGATGCCTCAGCCAATTTATGAAGAGTAAAATGATATCAAATATTCTTTTTAAGCACAATGATAAAAAATTAGAAACAGTAATAAAAGGAATTTTCTGAATAACAAATGCGTCAATAAATAAAAGAGAAACTGAAAAAGCATCTTGATACAAATACAAATGAAAATATTATATACCAAAATGTAGGGGATATATCAAAATCAGATCTAAAAGGAAAGTTTATAACAATAAATCCCACATCTAAAGAGAAAAGAAGACCTCAAATAAACAAGCTAACATTACACGTAATAGAATGAGAAAAAGAGAAACAACCCAAGCCTAAGGTCTGAAGAAGGAAAAAAATAACAAAAATCAGAGCAGAAATAAGTGAAATAGAGACTAGAAAAATAATACAAAGCTCAACAAAACTAAGAGTTGTGTTTTGAAAAGATAAACAAAAAGTGAGGAAACTTTAGCTACACTAAGGAAATTAAAAAAAAAAAAAAAAAAAAAAACAGGACTCAAATAAATAATATCCGAAATGAAAGAGGAGACATTTGTACTAATAATTCAGAAATACAAAGGATCATAAGAAACTACTGTGAACAATTACATCATCCAATTGGATAACCTAGAAGAAATAAATGAATTCCTAGACATACACAACTTTCCAAGACTGAATCATGAAGACATAGAAAATCTGACAATTATAGCATCCTTTCATAATAAAAACTCTAACCAAATTAGGTATAGAAGTAATATACTTCACTATAACAAAGGCTATATATAAGAAGCCCACAGCTAACATCACACTCAATGGTGAAAAATCAAAAGCTTTTTTTCTAATACCTAGAACAAGATGAGGATGTATGTTCTTGCTGCTTCTATTCAAAGTCCTATTTTCAAAAGTCTTTGCCAGAGAAAAAAATAAAAGTCATACAAATAGGAAACAAAAAAGTGAAATTGTCATTGTTTGCTAATAACATGATCTTAAAAACAGAAAATCCTACAGACCCTGCCAAAAAACTATGAGAACAAATGAGTACAGCAAAATTATAGGAAACAAAATTAACACACAAAATTAGTAGCATTTCTATATACTAACAACAAACTACCTAAAAAGGAAATAAAGAGAATAATTTTATTTACAATCATTGTAAAAAATAAGATACTTAGGAATAAATTCAACTAAGGACGCAAAAGACCTGTGTATTAAGTTATAAAATGTGTATGAAAGAGATTAAAGAATTCACAAAAATGGAAATATATCCCTTTCTCATGGATCAAAGGAGCAAATATTCTTGGAACAGTCATACTTTCCAGAGCAGTCTACAGATTTAATGAAATTTCTATCAGGATTCCAATATCACTTTTCATAAAAATAGAAAAATAATCTTAAGATTATATGGAGCCACAAAGAAACAAAAGCAAAAGCAGTCATGAGTAAAAATAACAGAGCTGCAGGTATCATACACCTGATTTCTAACTATGCTACAAAGCTATAGAAATTAAAACAGCATAGTACTGTTTAGAATAGACACATTGACTAATAAAGGAGAATACAGAGCCCAGAAGATAATATACACAGGCATATCGATTAATTTTCTACAAAAGTGCCAAGAATTTGCAATGGGAAAAGGATAGTCTCTTTACCAAATTTTATTGGGAAAATTAAATATCCACATATAGAAGAATAAAACTGAACCCTTATCTCATATCATATGCTAAAATCAACTCAAAATAGATTAAAAACTTAATTGTAAGACAAGAAGCTGTAAAACTACTGGAAGAAAACATAGGTGAAAAACCATGCAATGTTGAAAAAATCGTCTGGGCAATAACTTCTTTTTTTATTTGACTTTGAAAGTGCAAGCAACGAAAGCAATAATAGACAAATGGGATTACATGAAACTAAAAATCTTCTGCAAAGTGAATAATTAACAATATGCCAAGACAATCTACAGATTGGGAGGAAATATTTTCAAGCCATGTATTTGATAATGGGTTAGTACTCAAAATATATAAAGAGCTCAAACAACTCAATGGGAAGCAAACAAAACAAAACAATTTTTAAAAGGGCAAGGGACCACAATAGACATTTTTCAAAGACCTACAAAAGGCAAACAGACCTATAGAAAAATTGCCAACATTACTAATTATTAGAGAAATTTAAATTAAAACCACAATGAGATATAATCTCAAACATGTCAGAATGGCTATTATCAAAAAAGATAAAATATAAGTTTGGGTGAGGACGTAGAGAAAGGGGAACCTTTGTACACTGTTGGTAGAACTGCAAATTAATACAGACGTTATGGAAAGTTCTATGGAAATTTCTCAAAAAACTTAAAGTAGAATTACTATATGATCCAATATTCCCACTTCTATTTACCCAAAATATTTAAAATCCATTTGTAAAAATGTTTGCAATCAGATGTTTGTTATAGCACGAGTTACAATAGCCAAGATATGGAATCAACCTGGGTGTTCGTCAACAGATGAATAGATAAAGAAAATGCTGTATATACACACAATGAAATATTATTTAGCCTTAGAAACAAAGGGAATTCTGTCATTTGAGGCAATGTAGATTAACCTGAAGGACATTATGCTAAGTGAAGTAAGCCAGCAACAGAAAGACAATTACTCTATGTGCTTACTTGTATGTGGAATTAAAAACAATCAAACTTACAGAAGAAGAGAATAAGAAGGGTGGTTACAGGGACTGGAGAGTAAGGAGAATGGAAAGATGATGATCAAATGGTACAAAATCTAAGACAGGAAGGATTTTTTAAAGTTACCTTTCACATTGTGGTGAATATAGGTAATAATATGTACAATATTAATAGGTAACTGTACATATTATTATCTGTATTATTACTATATTATTACAAAACAGGTGACAACAAACTTCAAATGTTCTCCCCACAAAAATGTTAAGTATTTGAGATGATAAATATGTTAACTAGTATGGTTTATTTATTTCACATTGTATTCATAAATCATAACATCTTTTTATTCCATAAATATACACACTTACACACTGTCAATTTAAAATGTTAAAATAAAGATAATAGGTTAAATGAAAAATTAAATTTGTGATTGAAATAGAAATGATGTCATTTTATATAACCTTATAAAACTGTATAAAAATTTTTTCAGGCAAGTGTTTGCCCCATTTAAAATAAATTTTTTGAAAAGTCCTAGCGTTCAGATCCCTTGATAGTATTTATAGTTTTCACACTCTACTCTTCAGTCTTCGGAAGGTTCTAATTATTGAATTGCTATCTTTTAGTAATATAACACTCCCCAAATGATTAATTATTATTAGTATTTTTGACATAGAATATAATACGATAGTTTTGTTTCTCTTTACAATTTAAAATTACTTTGAATGATTATTCTAGTTTATTTATCTTATGACTAGCATCATTTATATAAAAGAAACTCAAGGTAAAGTCAATAAAATGTGAATTTCAAATTTCAGAACCTAAACACCAATGTATCCCAACCATACTATTGATCAGTATTCCAAAAAGATTATGTACTAAAAAGGTAATTTTTTAATCTTACAGTTTTTAATGGGCATTTGCATATGATTTCCTTTGATCCTTACTGAAAATGTGAATTAGTTGACATGTACAAGTGGTACAAGTTTTCCTATGTCCATTTTGTAAATTAGGAAAATTTTAGAGGGACTAAATTCTGCTCTATATTTCACTATAAAACTGTGAAAGTTAGATATTGTGCAACCAAACATTCTAAAACATAGTAACTTAAAAACATATGCTGTTCATGCTTCTGAGGATCCAAAATTTACTCTGGGCACAGTTGATTTGTTATTCTGTGCTTGTCCAGAATTAATCATGTCTGCAGTAACCTATGTAAGCTAAAACACATTGCAAAAATGTCATCATATAATATGTACTATTGTATGTTTTTACATGCATAGATAGCTCACTTTTTAAAAATTACTGACTAAATGTATATTAATGGGTACATCACAACAGGTTTATCCATTTGTCTGTTGATTGACATCTGGGTTGTTTTTAGTTTGTGTTACTATAAGTAAAACTATGATGAATATTTATGTGCAAGTCTTTGTATGAACATATGCTTTCTTTATTCATGGGTAAATATCTAGGAGTATAATGGCTGAATCACATAGTAGATGTAAATTTAACTTTTTAAGAAATTGTCACACTATTTTCAATATGGTTATATTTTATATTCCCACCAGCAGTGTAAGAGAATTCCAGTTGCTCCATATTTTCTCCAAAACTTGGTTTGATTGGTCTTTAAATTTTTAGACATTAGAATTGGTTTATAGTGATTCCTCCTTGTAGTTATAATTTGAATTTTTCTAATGAAAGCATATATTCATTTGCTTATGCACCATTCTAACATCAGCTTTGGTGAAGTGTCTGTTCAGAGCTCTCATCCACTTTTTATTAGATGTATTGAAATTTAAGAGTCTTTATATAATCTAAATACAAGTACTTTGTCAGATATTTTGTTTTATAGATATTTTCTTCTAGATCGTGGCTTGCCTTTTCATTTTTGCAAGAGTGACAACTTTTTCATGTTAGAATTAGGGGTACATGTGCAGGTTTGTTACATGGGTATATTGCACAGTGCTGAGGTTTACAGTACAAATGAATCTGTCACCCCGGTAGTGAGCATAGTACCCAACAGGTAGTTTATTCAACCCTGTTCCTCTCCCTCTCTCCCTCTTCTTTTATTCCTTAGTATCTATTGTTCCCATCTTTATGTCTATGTGTACTCAATATGTAACTCCCATATACGGTATTGGGTTTTCTATTTTTTCTTTAGTTACCTTAGGATAATGGCCTCCAACTGCACCTATGTTGCTGCAAAGGAGATGATTTCAATTTCTATGGCTGCATAGTAGTCCACGGTGTATAGGTATCATCTTTTCTTTATCTTATCCACCTTTGATGGGCATTTAGATTTATTCCATGTCTTTGCTATTGTGAATAGTGCTGCAGTGAACATATGAGAGTGCATGTGTCTTTACGGTAAAGTAATTTGTTTTCCTTTGAGTAGATACCCAGTAAGAGTATTGCTGGGTCAGGTAGCGGTTAAACTCTGTTCCTCGAGAAATCTCCAAATTGCTTTCTACAGTTGCTAAACAACTTTATATTCCAACCAAAAGTTTGTAACTCTTTCCTTTTCTCTGCAGCCTCATCAACATCTGTTGTTTTTGGGTTTTTAACAAAAGTCATTCTGATTGGTGTGAGATGGTATCTCACTGTGGCTTTGATTTGCATTTCTTGATTATTAGTGATGGCTAGCACTTTTTCATGTTTGTTGGATGTGAATATGACTTCTTTTGAGAAGTGTCTGTTCATATCCTTTGCCTACTGTTTAATGAGGTTATTTCCTTTTTGCTTGTTGATTTGTTTAAGCACTTTATAGATTATGGGTATTAGACCTTTGTCAGATGTATTGTTTGCAAATATTTCCTCCCATTCTGTAGGTTGTGTGTTTACTCCCTTGATAGCTTCTTATGAGTGATTATTGAAAGACTAAAGTTTTTAATTCTGAAGTTCAAACTGTTGGTTTTTTCCACTGTCATGTTTACTCTTTATATCCTATTTTAAGAAATCTTTGCCGAATGCTTTCTTTCAGAAATTTTCTACTTTTAATTTTTAAACTCATGTCTATAATCCATTTGAGTTAATTGTTGAATGTGGTGTGAGATTTTAAAACCGCCTATATCAATAATTACATTTCAGTAGTCTAAATATTCCAAATAAACAACAGGGAGTATCAGACTAAATAAAAGGGTAAGATTGAATTATATGTTGCTGTTTACAAGAAAGGAACTTTAAATGTAAAAACAGAGAGATATATTTAAAAGTAAACATAAAGATATAAGATACATTGTGCTAGTGAGGGGCTGTGTAAATATCAAACAAAATATATTTTAACAAATAATATTGACAGATAAGAAGAAATATTTCATAATGAAGGATAGAAGTGTCAAGTTATCAAAAATACATAGCAATTACAAATACGTGTGCACCTGCTAATAATACTTTAAAATATATGAAGCAAATATATTAAGCAAAACTGGACAAAATTAAAAGAAGCGATAAACCCGCAACTATAGTTAGATCTTTCTACCTACATATAATTGATATAAAAAGTAGTCAGAAAATAAGGAAGTGTTTTAAAAACTTGAAAAACATCAAATGGATAAGTAGCCTGAAAATAAGTAAGTAGATAAAAGACGTAAACAAAATCAGCCTAATTGACCTGATATATATAGTTAGTACACTGCACTCAACAGTGACAGAACTTATGCATGTTTTTCATGTGCACATGGAATCTCACCAAGATAGACCACATGCTGTGCCATAAAATAAATCTCAGTAAATTCAAAAAGATTGAAATCTTACACAGTCCATTTTCTGCCCACAATGTGTTAAATTAAGAATCAATAAAAACCAGATATTTGGAAAAAGACTAAATAATGGGAACTTACAAGACAAAATATGTAAATAAGCAATAGGTCAAAAAAGACCAATTGGTCAAAAAAAGATACTCCTGGAGAAATTAGAAAAATATTTTGATCTTAATTTTGATCACAAGATATCAAAATCTGTGGAATGCATCCAAAGCTGTATTTATAATTCTAAGTGCTTAGAAATAAAAAAGTCAAAATTAATAATTTATGTTTCCAATTTAATAAGCTTTAAAAATTGGCAGTAGGAAGTGAATAATACAAATAAAAATTAATGGAATTAAAGCAAAAGTATAAACCATTAGAAAAACAATGAATACAAAAGTTATATATTTTAGATTACTAATAAAATTGATAAATTCTGAGCAAGACTAATAGAAAAAGAGTTAAAATTATAAATTATTAATACTAGAAATGAAAGACATTATCACAGATCCTATAGCTATTAAGATGATAATACCATAATATTATGCATAACTTTATATCTATGAATTTGACAACATAGATGAAGTTGCTAAATTTCATGAAAAATATACTTAGAATACCTTCCTCAAGGCCGGGCGCGGTGGCTCACGCCTGTAATCCCAGTACTTTTTGGGAAGCCCCGGCGGGCGGATCACCTGAGGTCAGGAGTTGGAGACAAGCCTAGCCAACACGGTGAAACCCTGTCTCTACTAAAAGTACAAAAATTAACCGGGTGTGGTGGCGGGGGCCTGTAATCCCAGCCATTTGGGAAGCTGAGGCACAAGAATCGCTTGAACCCGGGAGGCAGAAGTTGCAGTGAGCCGAGATAGCACCACTGCACTCCAGTCGGGGTGACAAGAGTGAAACTCCATCTCAAAAAACAAAACACAAACCTTCCTCAACAAATCAGGAAAATGTGAATAGTTTTTACGTCTATTAAGGAATTTTTATTTATCAAAAATCTCACTGTAGAAAACAAAAAGCCAGGGTGTTTTTATTGTTGATACTTAGAAATGATTTGTGTAGAAATTATACTAATTTTACACAAACACTTTTAGAAAATAAAGGAGGAAACACTTTGTAATTCATTTTAAGAGACCAGAGTAATAAAAGTAGAGAAAAATATTACAAGAAAAGTACAAACAAAATTCTCATTAACACTGGCACAAAAATATTTAACAAAATACTAGCTAATTAAATCCAACCATACTTAAAAATATATATCATATTTAAAATATAGCTTCTCCCAGGAATGTAAGATTTAATAAACATGAGAAATCAATACATATCATTTACAAAGAAATTGATATGTATAATTCAATACATATAATTCAAGAAAATGAAGACGAAATTTGATGACTCTGTAGAAGCAAAGAAAACATATGCCAAAATTCAATGTCCATTTATGATAAGAAAAAAAAAAACCCTTTTAACAAACTGTGCAAAGAAGATATCTTCCTCAAACTGACAGAGTCTCTACCATGGAACCTATAGCTAAAACCACTTTATGATGAACACAAACACTTCGCTCCCAAAAGACTGAACAAGTAAGAGTGTCATATTTACTACTTCTGTTCAACATTGTAATGGAGATCCAGATGAATGCAGTAAGACAAAAAAAAAAAAAAAAAGGCATGCAGATTAGGAATAAATAAGTAACATTGTATTTATTTATATGTGGCATAATCATAATTATGTATGCCAAAAATCCTATGAAATGTACAAAAAAATTACCAGAACTAATAAGTGAGTTTAGCATAGTCATGGTCACAGTATACCAGCTTCACATATAAAAGTCAATTGTATCTCTCTATAAAGTAATGATTAATGAAAAAAGTAAAATACAGTGTTTCCAGTAGCATCAAAAATCAAGAAATATTTAGGAATAATTTAAATAGTAAACAGATAACTGCAAACATTGCTAAGATAAATTAAAGCAAACTTATCTAAATAAATGAGATATGTTGTGTGCATTTGATTGGAAGATGTATTATTAAGATGTCCATTATCTCCAAACCGATATTTAGATTAAAAATAATTCCATTGAATATCCAGCAGGGTTTTTTGAGAAATTTGGCAAACTGATTATCAAATGTATATGGAGAACTCAAAGAACTAAAGTCAAAAATATTTAGAAACAAAAGTATACATTTATATCACTTACACTAGCTGATCTCAAGATATACTGTAAAGATTCAGTAGTCAAGATAGGGTTATATTGTCACAATGATACACATAAGATCAATGGAACAAAACAGAAGCCAGAAAGATACCTTCATACATATGGTCAAGTGATATTTGACAAAGTGTCATGATAACTCAATGGGGACATGATAATACTTTTCATCAAATGGTAGAAAAACCAGGTATCTATATGGCAAAAAATGAACCTTGACAATAACCTCTGACCATATACAAAGGATCTCAAAATAGTATTTTATATTTTCAAATACTGGCCTTTATTCTATTAAAGGCAGATATTCGTTGTTCCAGTGAAGATCGTTCTGCTTCTTAGTGAACAGTGAATTTCCTATACCCAGAGACAAATAGACCAGTAAACAATTTTAAAAAGCCAACATGACATTACAGAGATTACACTAAAATTGCAACTGCAAGTTTGTGGGAAATTGTACTGTTCAAGCAGAAAATCATAGTTTGGGGCATTATGTCTACTGATTAAGACAAAGTCTAAAAATGTTTCATGAAAGTATGCATAATAAGTTAATCCTAATATATCTTTTACTCAGTTACACTCTATTGTCACTGGTGCCTTTTATTTAAATAAACTTTATTTTTTAAAACAATTTTAGATTTACAGAAAAATTGAGCAGACAGTACAAAGATCTCCCATATATTCCCCTCCCCCCCATAATTTCCCCCACATTAACATGTTATATTAATATATTTGTAACAATTAATAAACCAATATTGGTAAATCATTTTTAACTAAAGTGCAGTATTACTATGGGTTTGGACATATGCATATCATCACTCATCTATCATTACAGCATCAGAAGGAACAACTTTACCAGTCATATTGGATTAGAAGAATAATAGGTTCACCACTTTAAAAATTCCCTGTGCTTTTCATACTTGCCCCTCTCTCTTTTAACTACCATCCCCCCACCCACAACCAATGATCTTTCCAGTCTCTATAGCTTTGCCTTTTCCAAAATACCATATAGTAGGAATCATATAGTACATAACCTCTTCAGGCTGACTTCTTTTACATAACAACATACATTTAAGGTTTCTCCTTGTCTTTTTTGTTCTTTGACAGCTCATTTTTTCTATCACTAAATAATATTCCATTGAATGGGTATACCATAGTCTGTTTATCCATTCACCTATTGAAGGACATCTTGTTTTCAGATTTTTATTCTTATAAATTAATCTGCTCTAAGAAATCATGCGTAGATTTTTGTATGGTTATGTTTTCAACTCAATTGGGTAAACACCTTGGAAAATGGTTGCTGGAACATATTACAAAACCATGTTTAGCTGTGTAAGAAACTGCCAAAAGGAATTCCAAAAGGACCATTTTACATTCCCAGTGGCCATTGCTCAAGCATTTGTGAGTGTCCTTGCTGCATGACACCCATACTAACATTTTGTATTACTGGTTTTGGGGATTTTAGTCAATAGGTATGTAATAATATCTTATTGTTTGATGTTGCAATTATATAACGTCCTATGATGCTGAACATCTTTTCATATGTTTCTTTACCATGTGGATGTTTTTCTGGGGGAGGTGTTTGCTCAGATCTTTTGTCCATTTTTTAATTGGGTCATTTATTTTCTGTTTTAAGAGGTTTTCTGTACATTTTATACACAGGTTCTTAATCAGACGTGTTTTGAAAATACTTTCTCCCAGTCTGATTTGTTTTTCACAATCCTAACAGTGTCTTTTTAGAGAAGTTTTTAATTTCAATGAAGTCCAACTTATCAACTTTTTTCTTTACTAAATGGTACTTTTGGTGTTGTATCAAAAAAGACATCACCAAACCCATCATCTAGATTTTCTCCTGTGGCATCTTCTAGAAGTTTCATTGTTTTTTGTTTTGCATTTTTTGTCTGTGATTCATTTGGACTTAATTTTTGTGAAATATATGATGTCTGTGTCTAGATATTTTGCATATAAATATCCAGTTGTTCCACACAATTTGTGGAAATGACTATCCTTTCTCCAGTGAAATGCCTTTTCTCTTTTGTCAAAGATCCATTGATTATATTTGTATTGGTCTATCTGGGGGCTCTCTATTCCATTAATCTACTTGTCTTTTCTTTTGCCAATATCCTGTTGACTTGTTGACTGTAGCTTTATATAAGTTTTGAAGTTTGGATGGTGTTTGTCTTCTGACTTTGTTTTTCTCTTTAATACAGTGTTGACTATTCTGGCTATTTTCCCTTTCAATATAAACCTTAGAATTAGTTTGTCAACATACACGAAACAACTGGCTGGAATTTTAACTGAGATTGTGTTGAATCTGTAGATGAACTTGGGAAGAACGGAAATCTTGATAATATTGAGTCTAACTATCTATGAAAATAACATTTCTCAATTTATTTAGATCTTCTTGGATGTCCTTCATCAAAACTTTATAGTTTTCCTCATACAGATTCTGTACATATTTTGTTGCAGTTATGCTTAATATTTTATATTTTGCTTATTAATGTAAATAGTTTATTTTTAATTATGGATACATAATTGTTGTACATATTTATAGGAAACATATGATGTTTTCACACAGGCATACAATGTGTAATGATCAAATCAGATTAACTGGAATATCCATCACCTCAAGCCTTTATCATTTCCTGTTATTGGAACATTTCAATGCCACTCTTTTAGTTACTTTAAGATATACAATAAATTATTGTTAACTATAGCCATCCTATTGTGCTACCAAATACTATAACTTTTTCATTCTAATTGTTTTTGAATGAAATTCCAATTGTTTCTGGTTGGTATATAGGAAAATGATTGACTTCTGAATATTACTCATATCTTGCCACTTTTCTATAATTTTTTTTCATTCTAGGATTTTTTCCTAGGGCTTCTACTGCAATGTTGAATTGAAATCCTTCAAACAGTCATCACCTTGGCTTGTTTTTGATCTCAGAGGAAAAGCATTCAGTCTTTCACCATTTGATGTGATGTTGGATGTGCATTGTTCATATATGGTCTTCATTATGTTGAAATAGTTTTATTTTATTATTTTAGGGTTTCTTATCATGAAAAGGGGTTGAATTTTGCGAAATGCCTTTCTTCATTAATCAAGATGATTATCTGTATTTCGTCCCTTCATTCTCTTTATGTGATGTAATAAATTGATCAATTTGTATATGTTAAACCATTCTAACATTCCATGAATAAATCCCACTTAGTTGTGGTACATAATTTCTTTAATTGACTGTGTAATTCAGTTTGCTACTTTTTTTTTAAGGGTTTTTGGATCAATACTCATAAGGGATACTGGTCTATAGTTTTTTGCAGTGTCATTTTCTGACTTTGGCATCAAGACGATGATGGCCTCACAGAATGAATGAGTTAGGAAATATTCTCTCCTTTTCAATTTTTTAAAGGATTTTAAGATGGATTGACATTAATTCTTATTTAAATGTTTGGTAGAATACATTAGTGAGGGTATCTGATTATGGGCTTTTTTTTTTGGTAAGTTTTAGAACACTGATTTAATCTTACTACTACATTTCTAACTATAGGTCTATTCAGATTTTCTATTGCCCCATGAGTCAGTGTAGGTTGTATGTTCTTAAAAATGTGTCTATTTTCATCTAGGCTATCCAATTTGTTGATATACTCTTACAGTAATACAAGAGAGTAATATATGCATTAGTATACATATATACATATGTACATACATACATAATACATACATACATATATGTATATGTATGTGTATATATGAGAGAGAGAAAGTAATATAGCTTTCTCCTGGGGTAATCTTTAATCATTTTTTTTTAAATTTCTGTAAAATTGGTAGTGATATTACAACTTCAGTTTCTGAATTTAGTAATTTGAGTCCTCTCAGCTTTTTTTTCTACTCAGCCTGAGTTTGTCAATTTTGGTGATTTTTTCAAAGAATCAATTCTTATTTTCATTTATTTTCTTTATTATTTTTATTCTTTATTATCTTTATTCTCTATGTCATTAATTTCTTTTCTAGGCTATATTTCCTTCTGTCTCTTAGCTTTGGGTTTAATTTTTTAAATAGTTTCTAGAAGCATAAAGTCAGATTGCTAATTTCAGGTGTTTTTTTCTCTTTTAATATAATGTATAGCTATAAATTTTTCTCTAAGCATTTCAGTGCTACACGCCATATGTGTTGGTATATTGTATTCACATCTTCATTTGACCAAAGATATTTTCGAATTTCTCTTAGGATTTCTTATGTGACCAATTGGTTGCTGAAGACTGTGTTGTTCAATTTCTACATATTTGTGTGTTTTCCAGTGGGCCTACTGCTGTTAATTTATAGTTTTATTGCCTGTGGTCAAAAAGAGACAGTTTGTATGATTCAATCTTTTAAAATGTATTAAGACTTGGGTTTTGGCCTAAAAAATGGTCTCTCCTGGAGAACATTCCATGTGCTTTGGGGGAAATACAATATATCCTGTTATAACTGGGCAAAGCATTCCTTACATTCTACTAAATCTTATCGGTATATAATGTAATTTAAGTCTTTTACTTCTTTATTGATACTCTGTCTTATTCTATTCATTATTGAACATGTGATATTGATGTTTCCTACTCTTATTGTAGATCTATCTATTTCTTTCTTCATTTCAGTCAACATTTGCTTCATGTACCTATGACCTCATATTTAGTGCATATACAATAATCCCCTCTTATCTGCAGAAAATAAGTTTCAAGACTCCCAGTGGATGCCTGAAACCGATGGATAGTGCTGAATTCCACATTTAATATTGTTTTCAATGTGATAACTGAGACAGCTATGTTTCAAGACTACCAGTGGATGTCTGAAACCCATGGATAGTGCTGAATTCCATACATAATATTTTTTTCAATCTGATAACTGAGACAGCCACTAAGTGACTAATGGGAAGATAGCATATACAACATGGAAACAGCAGAAAAAAGTGATGAGTCACATACCAGGAAGGACACAACAGGACAGAGTGAGACTTCATCACACTACTTAGAATGGCACACAATATAAAACTTATGAATTGTTTATTTCTGGAATTTTTTATTTAATAATTTTGGACAATGGTTGACTGTGTGTAACTGAGACCATGAAAAGCAAAACCATAGGCAAGACAGGAACACTCTCTCTTTATATTTGTTGTATCTTCTTGATGAATCGACCTTTTAATCCATATAGAACATTCTTTGTTTCTCATGACAGTTTCTACTTAAAGTTTATTTTGTATCATATCAGTATAGCCACCATTGCTTTCTTTTGGTTACTATTTGCATAAAATAGCTTTTATCTTTACTTTTACTTTTAACCTATGAATGTTTGAATGTTCTTAGATCCAAATTGAATCTCTTGTAGACAGCATATAATTGGATCTTTTAAAAAAAACCTATTATAGTAATCTATAATATTTGTGTTTGAGTGTATTAGTCAGGATTCTCCAAAGAAATTGAATTAATAGGATACAAACACACACACACATACACACACAGAGATTGAGAGAGAGAGAGACTTATGAAAATTGACTCACAATGTTGTGGAGGCTGAGAAGTCCCATGATGTACTGTCGGCAAACTGGGAAATCAAGAAAGTTAGTGATATGATTCAGTTCAAGTCTGAAAACCTAAGAACCAGGAGAAACCAATTGTGTAAGTCCTGGAGTCTGAGGCCCAAGAACCAGGAACTCCAATGTCCAAGGGTAGGAGAAGATATATGGCCTTGCTCAAGAAGATAGAGAGAATTCACCCTTCTTCTACCCTTTTGTTCTATTTGAACCTTCAAAAGATTGAACTGACATTACCCACATTGGTGAGGGCAGATATTCTTTACTCAGTCTACTGATTCAAATGTTAATCTCTTCCAGAAACATTAATACAGACACGACCAGAAATTATGTTTCACCAGCTGTCTGAGCATGTCTTAGCCTCATCAAGTTGACACATAAAATTAACCATCATAAGGGGTTTAATGCCTTTGAACTTATTTACTGACAGGGAAGAACTTACTTTTGTCAATTTGTTGTTTTCTGTGTCTTATAGTTTTATGTCTCTCATTGCTTTAATTACTACTGTCCTTTGTGTTCAGTTCATTTTTTCTAGTGACACATTTTTATTTCTTTCTCATTTTCATTTGTGTATATTCCATATATATTTTCTATGTGGTTACCATGGGGACTACATGTAACATCTTAGAGTTATAACAATCTATTTTAATTGATACCAACATAAATTCAATGGCATACAAAAACTGCACAACTTTAAGCTTCATCTCCCCTTTATGTTTTTGATATCCCAAATTACATATTTATAAATAATCTACACATAAACATAAATGTATGATTATATTTATGCGTTTGTTTTTTAAAATCCTGTAGAAGAATAAAAAGCAGAGCTAAAAACCAAAATTACAACAATACTGGTTTTTATATTTGTTTGTATATATTGCTTCACCAGAGAATTTTAGATTTTTATATGGCTTTGAGCTACTGTCTAGCATCCATTTATATGAACAAAAATGGCTGTATTTAGCATTTATTGCAATCCAGCCCTGATGGTAGTGAACTCCCTCAACTTTTGTTTTTCTTGAGTCTCTTAATTTCTCCCTCATTTAAAATGAGGAATATCTTAAAGAAATATTTTGTTATCAGATATAGAATTCTCAGTTGACACAAATTTTTTGTGTGTGTCTTCTTTCAGCCCTTTAAATATATCATTCTACTGTCTCCTGTCCCCTAAGTTGTCTCCTAAGAAATCTATTGATGATTTTACAAAGGATCCCATGAACATGATGAGTCATTTTTGTTTTGTCACTTTCAAGATTTTCTGTTTGATTTCAGCAATTACATTATGTTTCATAATATGTTTCATAATATGTTTCATCATGGATCTCATTGGGTTTATTCTACTTAGACTTCATTGAATTACTTGATATTGTATATTCATGCTCTTTCTCCAATTTCAGAAGTTTTCTACTTTTTTCCTTCAAGTAGTCTCTCTGTCTTGTTCTCTTTATCTTCTTCTGAGACTCCTATAATACATATATTGGTCTATTTGTTGGTGTCTTATAATTTCATTAGGCTCTTTTTCACTTTGTTTGTTTTTTCTCCTCACACTCAATTTCAAATGAACTGTTTTTAAGTTTGCTAACTCCTTATTCTGCCTGCCTGAGTCTGCTGTTGAACCTCCACTAATGACTTTTTCAATTTGTTTATTATACTTTTCAGCTTCAGAATTTCTCTTTAGTGCCTTCTTAATTTTTATTTTTGTTTATTATTATTATTTGAGACAGGGTCTTATTCTGTCATCCAGGCTGGAGTGCAGTGGCAAAATCTCCGCTCACTGCAACCTCCGACTCCTAGGTTCAAGTGATTCTCCCATCTCAGCTTCCCAAGTAGCTGGGACTAAAGGCTTGCACCACCATGCCCAGCTAATTTTTGTATTTTTAGTAGACATGGGGTTTCACCATGTTGGTCAGGCTGGCCTTGAACTCCTGACCTCAAGTGATCTGCCCACCTCAGCCTCTCAAAGTGCTGGGATTACAGGCTTAAGTTACCATACTCAGCCTGATTTCTTTCTATAATTTCTATCACTTTATTAATATTCTAATTTTGTTCATATATAATTTTTTATTAATTTTGGTTCTCTGTCCATTGTCCATATTTTCCTTTTGTTTTTGAATAATTTTTGTAGAGTTGTTTTAAAGTTTTTCTCTAGAATGTCCAATGCTTTGGTTTCTTTAGGATTAGTTTCAAGAGATTTATTTTTGTTCCATTGAATAGGCAATCTTTTCCTCTTTCTTTGTATGTCTTGTGATCTTTGTTGAAAATCACACATTGCAAAAAAGTATTTTATCAATCTTTTCAGACTGTCAGGAAAGACCTTTACTAATTAGCAGGAAATGTTCTGAGGCTTGACATCTCCACAGAATAAAGTCTTAAAGGTCTTCTCAGTCCTTTTCTGAGCATATGTATTCCCTGGGCTTGCATGTGTGCTTTCTAAAATTTATTCCAGTATAGGTCTAGTGTGGTGGCTCACACCCCTGCAATCCCAGCACTTTGGGAAACTGAGGTGGGAGGATTGCTTGAGCCCAGGAATTGGAGACCAGCCTGGGCAACATAGTGAAACCCTATCTCTACAAAAAAAGTAAAAAGCTAGCCAGGTATGCTGGTGTATGCCTATAGTCCCAGCTCCTTTGGAGTTGAGGCAGAAAAATTGCTTGTGTCCAAAAGTTTGAAGATGCAGTGAGCCATGATTAGGCCACTGCACTCTGTTCTGGGTGACAGAGCGAGACCCTATCTCAAAAAAAAAAAAAAAAAAAAAAAGAAAAAAGAAAAAAGAAAAAAAAGTGCTCCAATATATGGCATAAATTAAATATCTTAATTTTCCAAAGAGTCTCACTCCTTGTCTATATTGGGTGAGTAAACATGCTATTGTATCCCTCCACAAAAAAATCTTGCCCCAGGCATCTGTGGGTCTGTACGCCTCCTGAAGTTTTCAAAAGCTACTTTGCATGATTTTTCCCAGCCGGAGACCCAAGATATGCAGCTTTTCCCCAAATGAGTTCAGGGAGGGAGGAAATATAAAGACTTATCTTTCAGGTATTCCCTAGAAAGATTTCAACAGTGCAAATAAAGTCTTCTTTGCTCTCTCCAATTTGAAGGAGGGAATTGGAAGCTGGACAGCCATTTCTCCCACAGGGCCAGGGTGGATCTTGTGCAGTGGGAGTAGCTAGTAAAAACTCCACAGAATTTTCTATCATTCTAAATGTCATTTTTTCTTAATTGGACATTTGATTGGTTGTTTTAAACCTTTGACTTTTTCAGCATTCCTACAACATTATTTAAGTCAGTTTTAGTTGTTTTGTTTGTTTTAATGTTTTTATGAGGGAACAAGGTGCCTGGGGCTTACTATTAATAGTTCATTATCTTGCTGATGTCAATCCAGAAAATACGTAGGCATCTTTTAGCCTTTCCTTCCTCTTTTATGTAAGACCACAAGGCTAAAAGATGTTGGAGTTATGTAATTGCCTTTCTTCCAAGTCAGATAAGGCTTAGATAACTTAGTTTCCCATGGAGGGCAGGCTGTTGTTAAGACTGTCCTAGCAATATCTCAAAATACTAAGTTTTCCCCTAGGGTTATTTAAAAATGGTTATTCATTCCCTATCTCTGGCTGAAACAGAAGGGTATTTGTCTCATTTCTTCATCTTAAAAACTGGGTGGTACGATTAGAGGGAAAATCCAGAAAAGTGTGAGACTTCTCTTTAAAGACTGTGTTTCCAGATATTTTTAACTTTTGATCTAGCCCATGTTCGGTCTCCATTAATCTGACAATTACTGTTTAATTGTTCAATGGTTTCTGTTCTAGGTAAGTTTATCCTGGGTCTGATATTACCTATTGTTACCCATTTCTCTAGACTACAGAATGGTGGTTTGCTCTGTGACATTAATTCTCTGTTGAATCTAAAGAATATTATTCATGTTCTGTTTGTTAAGTTTTTCTTTTCTTGTAAAGATGGGAGTGGTGGCTTCCAAACTCTGTGAATGTTGCAGCTGAAACTGACAATCTTCTTTTTTTGAATATAGCCAGTGCCTTTTTCTGTATCCACATGCTACCTACTTTCTTGGATTCATTTTATGTTTGGTAGACATGCCTCCTCAAATTATTAGAGATATTTGAATGATAAGCATTGTGGTTAAGTTTATATTAAAAAACAGAAAACATCTCAAATCATACTTTAAAAGTACAGTACTTACAAAAGTACATACTTAGAAAAGTACAATATCACAATCTGGCAAATATTGTACTAAAAGAAAACAATATATTGGTTTCATCTAGAAGCATTAGTGAAAACCATACATAAACCCAGTACAAAAAAAAAAAAAAAAAAAAAGAATGCTAAACAAAGAATAAAATGCCTTGCAAAAACAGGATTTGTTCCAGAAATGCAAATGTGAGAACATATTTAGAACTTAATACATGCTATGTTACTAAACAAAAGGAAGAAAGACATCTAACATTTTCTTTTAAAAGTACTTTAATAAAATCTAGCATTTATTACTGATTTGACTAAATATAGAATAAAACTATTTGTAATTAAAACTATTCATGCAAAACCAATAGAATATATCAATTTCAATGAAAAACATTAATCTAAAAGCAGTGAGCATAGATCCTATTATTATTTTTAAACAACATTATTATGGCATGTTTATGAAATGCAAAACTGAAGAATAATAAATAGTATTCATAATAAAAGAACATAAGAGTATCTTCAAATTAGCTACATTAAGTCCATGAGAATAATTGAAGAATACATTAAAGTTGATCAGAATATAGTAAGCTATCTGTTTTGAAAAGCCATTTAAAAAAGTAATATCTTGTCTGGGCATGGTGGCTCACACCTGTAATCCCAGTACTTTGGGAGGCTGAGGCGAGCAGATCACCTGAGGTCGGGAGTTCGAGACCAGCCTGACTAACATGAAGAAACTTCATCTCAATTAAAAATACAAAGTTAACCGTGCATGGTGGCGCATGCCTGTAATCCCAGCTACTCGGGAGGTTGAGGCAGGAGAGTCACTTGAACCCGGCAGGCAGAGGTTGTAGTGAGCTGAGATTGCACCATTGCACTCCAGCCTGGGCAACAAGAGCAAATCTCTGTCCCCCATGTCCCAAAAAAGTAATATCCTTTCTATACAGCAACAGTAAAAAATGAAAATTAATGTATTAGAAAAAACTATGATTCAAATACCAATAAGAACTTCAAAATACACAGGACTAAAAATTAATCACAAAATAGTCAAAACAATATGAAGCAAAAAATAAGTAATGGTTTATAGCCATAAAATAATCCTAAACAGCAGTTTTAATATTGTAGAGATGTAACTACTTTTCAAAATTTTTAATAAATTAAATGATCGGCCGGGCGCGGTGGCTCAAGCCTGTAATCCCAGCACTTTGGGAAGCCGAGACGGGCGGATCACGAGGTCAGGAGATCGAGAGACGATCCCAGCTAACACGGTGAAACCCCGTCTCTACTAAAAAATACAAAAAAATAGCCGGGCGAGGTGGCGGGCGCCTGTAGTCCCAGCTACTCGGGAGGCTGAGGCAGGAGAATGGCGTAAACCCGGGAGGCGGAGCTTGCAGTGAGCTGAGATCCGGCCACTGCACTCCAGCCTGGGTGACAGAGCAAGACTCCGTCTCAAAAAAAAAATAAAATAAAATAAAATAAAAATAAATTAAATGATCTTTTGGTCAAAATCTCAATGAGATTATATAGAGGAAAATTCAGCAAATTCAATTTCAAGTTAATTTCTAAAAAAAAAATTCATGTATAAGAATAGCAAAGAACATTGAAAAAGAATGTGTGACATGACCAATAAAGTAATAAAAACCCATACAGTAGTTGAGAGTGAAATAGCTTAGATCCATAGACATGGAGTTCAGTAAAAGAGAAAAATAGAATGAGTCTATCTATGTATCTACCTAGCTAGCTATCTCTCTATCAGAATAATCTTATAAAACATAAGCTAACTTTTCAACCCATGAGGAAAGAATAACTATTCAATATGTAGTAAATGAACAATTGCTTATCTAAGCAAAAACGTGCATGGACACACACACACATATCTGATTTCCTTCTATATGCTGTCAAAACTTATGCAGATGAAATAAAGTTTGAAAGGTAAAACATAAAACCATATAGATTTTAAGTTACAGAAAAATTTTGGGAGACATAAGCTGTCTCTTTGGATGTTAAATGCTCTCTTAAAATTAACAAAAAAAAACTTTGAGAAAAAAATCATATTTCATTCAACATAATTATAGACTTACTGAGATTATTATTGATATTTGCCTTGCAGTACTATTGTGAAAAGATTATTTAATGTAAAATTCAATACAGAATCTAAAAAATTATTTTAAAAATATTTATTACTTCTCCTTCACACATCACTTCTGCTTTTTTGTGATATACCCAGGAGGTAATTTTTCCCTAATAAGGTAACTCTTGCTATAGTAATGGAAGTCAAACAAACAAAACCTATTATGGCTACTGACTTGGCAAGATCCCTGCACCAAAAATACAAAAGACTTCCTCTTATATTATCAACTTCTACTTATTTTTTGATCTCCAAAACTTATGTTTATTACTTATTTGCCTTGATGAATTCCTGCACAAAATTTATTGTTATATTTCTATAGATGGTATACAGATGTTTAATGTTCATTTGAACACAGAAACTAAGTTCTCCGTTTTCTGAAGTCCATTTTTATTTGTATTTATATGGCTGATTTTCCTTACCGAGTTTCTTTTCTTTTCTTCCCCCACCCCCCTGCCTACAAAAACTCATGGGAATAGCACTCCCAGTATACCTTGAGGTTTGACCGTTTGTTTGTCACCACAACACCTGGGCTGGCTGTTTACACACCGTCCTTTCTATTGCCTGAATACTGTTGACATTGCTCCCTAATCCTCTAGCATGGAACACTGATCTGAAGATTTCTTAACCCAACCTCATGTTTCTTCTTATGGTTGGTTTGCTTCTGTTACCCAGATGGTTAAAAATCTCTCTTTTTTACCTTTAAGCCAAACGAGCTTACAAAGGTACATCTCACTAGCCATTGCATAGATGAATCATTCCTGGACTTGGCGTTCCTTCTCATTGTGCAGATTCCATTCCTTCTGAATTTCAGGAAGAATGCCTTCTGAAATGAGGCAGCAATGGGACAGGTTACTAGTGGAGACTGAAGCCAGGAGGCCTGACTTTGACATACAGCACCATCATCTCCTAGTTGTGTGTTTTTTAGACATTAAATAAAGTCTTATGTTCTTCAAGTCCTTTGTGTGCAAAATGGAAATGAACATTACAATAGTATCTATTAGGTTATTGGGAGGATCAAATAAATGAATACACATAGAGTGATCAACACACTGTGTCTGAAAAATAAGAGTTGTAGAATACTCTTTATTTGTTGAGTTGTTTCAAAAATGGCCATGCAATTCTTTCCATCCTGCATGCCTGTTTACAATGCAACTTTGCCACTCCTTCAATCAAGAGGTGGTGTCCGTTTCTTCTCTTCTTCAATATCGTCTGACCTTTGTGCCTAGCTTTGAGCAAATAAAGTTGTGGTAAGAAAAACTTAAACTAAACTATTTCACTGTTAGCAGTCTGAATTATAATTATCATGAGTTGTTTAAAAATACTGTAACGAGTTAGGCCGGAAGCAGTGACTCACGTCTGTAATCCCAGCACTTTAGGAGTCTGAGGAGGGCAGATCACAACGTCAGGAGATCGAGACCATCCTGGCTAACATGGTGAAACCCCTACTGAAAATAAAAAAAATTAGCTGTGCGTGGTGGCGGGGGCCTGTAGACCCAGCTACTCGGGAGGCTGAGGCAGGAGAATGGCGTGAACCTGGGAGGAGGAGCCTGCAGTAAGCAGAGATCCTGCCACTGCACTCCAGCCCGGGTAACAGAGCGAGACTCCGTCTCAAAAAAAAAAAAAAAATACTGTGACTAGTTCTTTCCAAGGGACAATAATTCCAGACTGAAACTGAAAATGCAGGAAGGAATGAAAGGCAATAGAAAAGATAAAGATAAATAAATATTGTTTTATGAAGTGATTTTAGAAATGTCTGATGGAGATTAAAATATATGTAAAATTAAAGTGTGTGACAACAGTAAGACAAAAGTCAGGAAAGCTTAAAATAAAATTTTAAAGTATTAGTAGTGTGGGAGGTGTTAAAAGTAATTGCATATTAGACTTTATTGAAGAAATAATTTATGATTTAACAGTGTAACTATGCAGAGATTTTCCTATGATTGTAACTAATGAATTTATACAGGGAGCAACGAAATACTAAACCATTTAGTTCAAAGTAAGACAAGTAGAAAGACTTAAAGAACCCTAGTCAAAGTATAGGGAAAGAGTAAATTATTGAAATAATCTCAGGTTCACTGGTAATTCTATGAAATGTAAATGTGCAAAATTTTAATTTCTTTATAATTGTTGTGTGATATATGCTATAGAATTGTTAAGTGTTTGGAAATTCTTTTGTTGATTAATATTTAAATGGTCTATATGTTTTTCCTATTAAAACAAATATGTAACGTTTTTTAAAAAAGAGAATATGGCAGAACTTAATACTAGACTTCAGCCTTAAGCATGTTTTCACTCTCTTTAAATCTGATCGCCAAATTATTTAATTATGAGAAATCATGTGAAGAGAGAGGTCACAAAGAAGCCATCAAGAACAAACATGTGTAAATTAGACCACTTTGGATGCTTCATTCCCCTTTGAACTTTCGCAGCTGATACCATGCAGCAGAGAGCTCATAATCAGTGAGTCCTGCCGGATCAACTGTCCTGCAGAAACCCAAGCAATCAAATGATCCTAGTTTTAAGTCCTTTGAGGGTGGTTTGCAATGCAGGAAGAGAGAATTGAAACTATTTTAGTTATATTTATCTTAATCTTTATGTTTTACTCTTTAGCTTTGGGGTTATTAGCTTATATTTTTTGCGCTTCTAATTTTATGCATTACTTCTTTTTACTTATCACTTATTTTCTTACATATGCAATGCACCTTTTTCATGTAATTTTGTGTTAATGGACATTATATCATAGCATCTAAAAGCACATACTCCAGGGCCAGACTGCTTACATTTGAATTCCAGCTCTAACACTTACTCATTGTAAGGCTTTGTGTATCATGCTCAAGCTCTTTGTGATTCAGTTTTCTAATCTGTAAGATGGGAATGAAAACTACCTTATAGGGATGCTGTGAAGATAAAGTATAATAAGTGGGCCGGGCGCGGTGGCTCAAGCCTGTAATCCCAGCACTTTGGGAGGCTGAGGCGGGCGGATCACAAGGTCAGGAGATCGAGACCACAGTGAAACCCCGTCTCTACTAAAAATACAAAAAATTAGCCAGGCGCGGTGGCGGGCGCCTGTAGTCCCAGCTACTCAGGAGGCTGAGGCAGGAGAATGGCGGGAACCCGGGAGGCGGAGCTTGCAGTGAGCCGAGATCGCGCCACTGCACTCCAGCCTGGGCAACAGCGTGAGACTCCGTCTCAAAAAAAAAAAAAAAAAAAAAAAAAAAAAAAAAAAAAAGTATAATAAGTGACTATATCTAAGCTGACTAAAACACACATAAACACACACACAACAATCATTGTATTAACTATTATGTCATCTCATTTTATCATTTTACAGAAAATACCTTCTATTTAAGTTGAAAATACCTGCTACTGAAGTTTTACCTTAGTGCAAAACACTCAGAAGAACGTTTTCTAACTCTTTAGACTGTACTTTATTGTAGGCTAAAGGCTTCACGGTTTTGGCACCCTCTTCTGTTATCACTGCCCCACTCAGCCATATCATATTGCTCTTGTTTCTGTGATTCTTTATTTCTTCTTACCTAAAATGGGTACATTTGTCCAGATTTTGTATCTCTTCTGATATAATTGATTTATTTTATTTATTACATTTATAATTTACATGACCTTTGCCTTCTCTGGGTTGTAATTTAATACTTGAGCATTGCAGTCTCTTCTGTAGTATGTGGGACAAATAAGGGATTAAGGAAAGTTAAAAACTCAGCTGGCACCTTGGGCATTGTTCGTGGGAATACCAGATCTCTGGCATCTTTTCTGATCATTTAGATAACCTCTAACATTTGCTTCAGCTGACTATAACTCTGCCCTTTGGAGAGAAAACCCACTCCCTCTCCTGTGCCTGCCATAATCACCACCAAAGCTGAGACCGACTTGGAGCTTAGGTCTTCACTGGAGACATTCGGATTCTTTTATTGACATCTGTCTTCATGCTTTTCTTCCCGTAAGTAGTTCAAACTAATCCCCCATGCTCTGTATAATAGAAAGGAAGGGAATAATGTCTTCCTCTCTTGAGATTTAAGGATATTAGAATTTACAGGATCTTGCAACTCACCAAAACAGATGCAGAATATAATGTCATGCCTAAATATAGCACATTGTTGCCCTGAAATTATCTGTATCTCCTTGGTTACCTTTTTTGAAATGTGTGATATAAAGTAATATCTTCCTTCTAGCTTGGTTGCTGCTCTTTCTGGTATTTGTTTACTGGTTGTGGGTAGGTTTGTTTGTAATGGTAGGGGTGAGGTTATCTCACTCCTCTCAGCTCATTACACATTTTTGAAGAAAGAAGAAACCCACAGTTTTACACTATTTGTTCTTAGAAATTACGACTCCCTTTTGAATATAATAAACTCAGACAAAATTCTAAGGAGACTTCAAAACGGGTTGCTGCTTGTAATAAAAAAATAATTCTTTCATATAGACAACTCTGCACTTGGGTAATTGCTTTGAACTAATTAGAAAACAAATTGTACAAAAGTCTACAATACGTTTCTAAGTAAATCTACTACACTGACCATAAATTCATTCTTATATATGTTTGACCTGAATCATCTCAACTGCTCTTCACTTTAGGCCTCAAAAAACTGTGCTTGACACATTATAGTATCAATATTTTCCTAACATCTACACCACATTTGAAAATATCACATTCATATCCCTTGGCATTGGAATCACAATATCTATCATCGCATTAATCTTTTATCAGTTTGGAACCTGATATATCTCAGAAGATCCTTGGGGTTAGTAAGCACTTCACTATTTCTGAAACCTTTTTCTCATGATAATTCAAAAGCATAAACTTTATTAGCTAAAAAGAGAAGAAAATGAGATAATTGCTATACTTATATTTGTATAATGATTTATCATTATATTTGTTTGTAATGTAACTCCTTTTAGAGTTTAATTAATCCCACTTAGTGTTTAAGTATCCTATATATCTGCCAACAGGAGTTCAATTTCTAGTTGCTGTTTATTAGCAAGATAATTGGGTTTATTACTTAAGCATGGTAGCTTCCTGGCACTCAGCCCAGATAGGATATTTTATATGTATCATATCCGGAAAAAAAATACATTTCCTTAAAAGCAGATGTTTAAACAATATTAAAAGCCTAGAATTTTTCAAACTACCATAATATACCATATTGGAGTTAAAACAACATAGCAATCAAATAAACTGTAACATTTTCTCCTAGATTACTAAGTTAATAATTATTACTTTCTCAAGGAGTTGTTTTTCTTTTTTTTTTCTGGAGTTTTCGCTCTTGTTGCCCAGCTGGAGTGCAACGGCACTATCTCGGCTCACCACAACCTCCTCCTCCCAGGTTCAAGCAATTCTCCTGCCTCAGCCTCCTGAGTAGCTGGGCTCACAGGCATGCACCACCACGCCTGGCTAATTTTGTATTTTTAGTAGAGACGGAGTTTCTCCATGTTGGTCAGGCTTCTCTCGAACTCCCGATCTCAGGTGATCCACCCGCCTCGGCCTCCCAAAGTGTTGGAATTACAGGCGTGAGCCACCATGCCTGGCCTCTCAAAGAGTTTTTGAGTTTTATTTAGATACACAGACACAAAAATATTTCTAAAGGTATTTTACATTTCAAGTTTAGTTGATTAAACTATTTTTTGCCTGCTTATCATTTTTTTCCCGAAAAATAATAGTCAACCTTGGTAAAAGTTTTCTTGCTAATGACTTGCCAAGTTTCCAGTTTCTAATATAAATTTATTTTGAGATACATAGGCTGTCAGAATACCAAAAGAAAGAAAGAAAAAATACCACTAAATTTTGGGAAGGAATTATGTCAAAATTTAACTCTAAGAATTAAAAATGGAGGTCTGATAGTTTCGCTGTATCATTTCTTTTTTGCAACCTTTATTTCAGCAACTTGAGGACAAATTGCGTTTTGAGATAATTTCAAGTAAAATTTTTGCTAAAAAAATTTCAAAGTTATAGTAGGTGAACAAGAGACTTGAATATATATTACTGTGGTCTATGAAAATCAGAACAACCATATTAATTTCAAGTAATCCAGGGGAAAAGAACTTCATAAAGATTGGGTGGGGCCTAGACTAATTTGGCAAAGAAAAGTGTCACTCTCCACAGAGATACAATCCCTAGGATCTATCAAAGACAAAATCTTCACTTTCCTAACCCCAATAATCACTTGCTATTAAACCATCAGCTTTCTAGAAAATGGGAAAATATTATTCATTATGATTTCCCCAGCATTGAGCAACATATCAGTCCTGGAAGAGACTTACCCAATGATTGCTGGATGGAGAGATGAGCAAAAGGAGGAGAGGTTGAGAAGCAGCAGTGTTAAGTAATTTTTTGTAGTGTGTTATCCGACTTACTGTAGAATTCTGATCACCAAAATGCATGTCATTTTTACCATGTAAAATGAAATTATATAGTACTCTGTGAATTACTTAAGCTACAAACTCTCAAAGCAAAGGAATACTTTTTAAAAAGGCATATTATAAGTCCTATGAGGTCTCAAATCACAATAGTATATATTCTCAAAAGCATCTGGCAATGTATTAATAATTTTTTATTTTTTAACATCTCATTTTAGAAACCATTTTACTGTTGATGAGATGGAAATACAGCTTAGGAAAAAAGCTATTTATCTGGTCTTTTAAAATCCACTTGCCCTTAAAGTGTGATGATTCTTGTGGCTATTGTGCTATATTTATATGTACCAAGTAACAGGCTTCAAGAGGAAAAGAAAGTATATCTCTCTGTTCTCTCCTCTTATCTTCTTTTTCTTAGTTACCTCAGAAGCACACAAGATAAATATACCATAGGAGGTTAGAAAAAAAGTCTCTCTAGGCCTTCGAAAACACTTCATCAAAATGAAATAGAATTTCTCTTATCCAGTATGAATTTCTTCTCTTCTTTGGCTTCAATTTTATTTTTGTGTGTCCTCATTTCTGCCTGCTTTTTCCCAACTACCCAAAATATCAGTAAGAGTCTGCATGACACCTATAGTTTAAAAATTCAAATGGGAAATTTTTCTCAAAGCACTTTTTTAGGCTTTATGTCTCTGGATTTCTGTCACATATTCATAGATGCATAACACATACGGTGATCTTTGATTATATGTAACAATATGTTACTGTAAGCTGCATAGACTTGCAGAAAACAGATAGGTTGAATATCAAAGAAGGAAACAGAATTAAGAGGCTCAGCCTAGATTGTGAAGGATGAATATGCATCAGGATTAAACTTTTCTATAAAAATGAAACGTTTGAACACAAAAACTAAATCTGAAGTTGGCTGGATATATGGATGGCATAGAATGTTAATAAACACTTGCTCTTACATGCTTCTGTGCTCTAGGTTTGGTTGGTCCCTTACTGGCTTCCATAATCTTGTTTATTTATGGCACACCCATATGTAATGCCTTTACTGGAAGAAGTCTTGGTGACATGTGGTCGCTCAGTCTGTGCAGCCAGATATACCACTGGTAATTTACATTTGCTGAATTGTTTCCCTCATCACCTGTAGCCAATCCATTGTTAGGTCCTCTCTCTCAAGGGGAAAAGATCTCAGCATAACAAGGTATCAGGCTTAGCAACCTCTGACAGATAATCTTATACAGGGGATAGTCCTAGCGATTTGGACTAACCAATAAGAATGGAAGTAGTTCAGCAAGAAATCATTGAATTTAAATGTACTGGGCTCTGACACCACTCACTGGGATTGTGGCTAAATCTCTGTGCTTCTCTTTGCTTATCTGATTGTGACAAAAATGAATAAGAAAATACACAAAAGTTAATGTAATAAAAACTCAAAAACTTAGTAATGGTTTTCAGCAACATTGAGGAGTAGTGTTTATGCTGCTTACATGATGAAGTTTAAATAGCTACTCTCAAGGTTTCTAATAGATCAGGAACAAAGAAGTAATTCAAGGCCAGAGAATCTTTTTCTTTTCCTTTTTTCTCTTTTTTTTTTTTTTTTTTTTTTTGATACAGAGTCTCCCTCTGTTGCCCAGGCTGGAGTGCAGTGGCGTGATCAGCAGTGTGATCTCAGCTCATTGTAACCTCCATCCCCACTTGGGTTAAGCATTTCTCCTGCCTCAGCCTCCTGATTAGCTGGGATTACAGGTGCATGCCACTGCACCTGGCTAATTTTTGTATTTTTAGTGGAGATGGAATTTCACCATGTTGGCCAGGCTGGTCTCAAACTCCTGACCTCAGGTTATCTGCCCACCTCGGCCTCCCAAAGTTCTGGGATTACAGGTGTGAGCCACCGTGCCGGGCCAGATAAACCTTTTAATTGAAAGAGAAAATTTACCATGTGAAATAAAGAGAATGGACTCTGTGCTCCAACATTTAAATACAGTCATTTGTTACCTGGTTTTATTCCCCCAAATTCCAGTTCTGAAAGCCTGTCAGCTAGAGAATAATCTTCCCAAGAACCTGATAATGAGAAGCAATGGCCAAAATGAGTATGGAAAATACAGCTGGTCTAGCACAGGAAGTCATTTTTCCCAGTTGTGTTTAGATAGTTCAATAAATGGACTGTAACATCATTGTGATTTTTATAACAAATAACATATGGTAACATAATCCACCAGTGGTATCCTGCCACAGAATAACTTATATGTACCATAACACCAGTTTGTAGGGGAAATAAAGTTGTCAAGTGGTATATGGAGTGAATTCTTTACATTATACCATAACCATCTTCCTTGCATTATAACTGTTATTTCCATAAATGTGATCAATTGCAATAATAAACTTGGGGGACAACTGTAGTGCCTCCTGACAAACTTTCTTTTTTCTTTTTCTTGATTGCCATTCCATATTCTTATTTCTGCGTTGATCTGGTGTTTAGCTTGTTGACATTCTATGCTGTATTTGGTAACAAATAAGATACTTAAGCTTCTAAATGTTAGAAAATGAGGCTACATCAGATTGCTTAAAATCTAAAGAGCTGGTTTTAATGTAAGAATGGCTTACTGTAGCTGAGAAGATATTCTAGGCTCTTTATTTAAGCCCTGAAGGTTCAGGGTCAGGCAATATTGCTGCTCTTTAACTTGCATTTCTTCCTCTAGCAGTAAAAGTACTGGAGAATCACAACCTGGCTTTTCACCCAGTTGACATAAAGAATCTTTACTGAGGGTAGACATGGGTGGGATAGAGAGAAAGAGAGTTTTGTATGCTAAGATGACAATTCCTTAGTGATTCAAATAGATCCTAAAGATTGTAAAAAGCAGGAGTTTACAAAACAAAAATACATGTTCTAGGACAAAGTACAGCTGACATAACAAATGTAGTTAATATTCTGTATTTCCATTGATAGGTAGGGAGTGGATCAAAATTAAGAATATCATTGAAAAGTGACAATGATTTTCATGATTATAAATTCTGCATTGAATTAGTTTTGGCCAAAACAAATTGCCGATTACTTTTAGCAGTATCTGGTTATAATATGTGCACTATAATCCAAAAGTGAGAGTCATGTTAACTCAAGAACAATAAAGGAATATGGCAAAGTGGGTGATCGTGTTGCTTAAACGTTACCATATTTAAACATGAGTCCACAATATACTACAATATGATAAATCAGCATTAGCACACATCACTAGTGTATCTGCTCAATGTAAATATAATGCCATTCTTTATTCCTGTTCCATAATTCTCATGCCCCTCATTGTGGAGGTAAGTTGATCCCTTAATTATAAATCAGTTTCAACTTAGGCTCTGGAATGCATGGTGTCCTTAGCCATATATAACTTGAGGATTCTGAGGACAACACTTTAGGGACTCATCCTCAAGTTAAATTTGTTCCAACTTTATATCCAATATTGAAAACAACTTGTATGTTCTATTTCTATGAACTTGTCCCCACCTCACACTGCAGTTTTTTTTTTTAAGCTGTGAAATATTTTGAGTAGGAGTATAATACTCCTTTAATGCTTTAGAAAGATGTCGATAAAGGAATATGCAAAATGAATTGATAGTGAGAAAACAGAGGCAGAGAGACCATTGGAAAGGACTTACACAAAAATGTAGGGTATAAATCAGTATCAATGTTGCAAGGTAGAGATTGGGGAGGTAGGTCAGAGAGATGCTGGGTTTGAAAGATGATGGATATAAATTGAGCTATTGTTCAGAAGGGAATAAGAGATATTTCTAACTTGCTAATAATAAAGGCATGGCAACACCTTTGCTTGAAAAGGGGAATACAAGATAAAACATACTTTTATGCCAAGGTTAATATTTCTGATTCGGTCATCTTAAACTTCAGGAGTTTAAATACATTTAGAAAAATTTCTCAAGGAAGTAAATATGAGGGTGTACATTTGGAAATGCAAATCAATAAAGGTGAATGAAAGGAAGCCACTTAATTGGACATTAGGAAACAACGGTCATTCTAAAAGAGTAGTTGGGTCAAACCCAAATTGGAAAAGGTTAAGAAAGAAATGAAATGTAAGACAGGAGAAGGAGCCAGTCCTTTGACAATTTAGCAACAAATGAACACGTATTCACACACACCTAGAACTAGTATTATTTTAGGTTCTATTTAAAGGCAACAAAGAAGAACAAATTTCTTGAGTTAATATGATCATGAATTGATTCACTATCATCCACAACACTTTCATTTAACTACGATACTTCAGTCATGATTCTAGATGTTGTAGATTCAAAGTTGAATAGGAAGATGTTCCAATATGGATATTACCATCTTATGCAAAATGGCAGTCAAGCTGAGATATTTTCTTACATAATTGAGAGAGAATAAGTATCAATTAAAGATGGGATTTTGTTTGGCTAAATTGCTCACATTGGTTTCTGTATTTACCAAGTTCTTCACATAATTATTTTACCTTTGATATGGTTTGGCAATGTCCCCACCCATATCTCATCTTGAATTGTAGCTCCCATAATTCCCACGTGTTGTGGAAGGGACCTGGTAGGAGGCAATTGAATCATGGGTGCACGTCTGTCGTGTGCTGTTCTTGTGGTAGTGAGTAAGTCTTATAAGATCCAATGGTTTTATAAAGGGGAGTTCCCCTGCACTCATGCTCTCTCTTGCCTGCTGCCATGTAAGACATGACTTTCCTCCTCCTTGCCTTCTACCATGATTTTGAGGCCTTCCCAACCACGTGAAACTGTGAGTCAATTAAACCTTTTCCTTTACAAATTACCCAGTCTCAGTTATGTCTTTATTAGTAGCATGAGAACAAATACAACACTCAACTTTACTTTGCTTGTAATAGACACAGTCAATAACTTGGTAGCAGGGCCTGTAGCCAAAGCTTTGAAGAGAATGGTGCTGATTGATAAAAAGTGCTAACATATGTGAAAGTGCCTTGTAAACTGTAACATACTATATAAATGGAATTACTATCTTTCTCTTAGAAAAGAATTTATTCAACCAAACAAGACTACCACTAAAAACATAATTTTATCTCATTTAGCTTCACCAATCATGCTGCTATAAAAAAATTTTTTTCATAGCTTTCTTGGTGGGCATGTAACACAAACCTGTAAAACCATACATTACCTACTGTGTTTAATTTTATGTGTCAACTTCTCAGGGCCATGATGTGCACAAATATTTGGGCAAACATCATTCTGGGTGTTTCTGTGAGGGCATTCGTAGATGAGGGTAACATTTAAATTGGTCACCGAGTAAATCAGGTTGCCTTCCATAAAGTGGGTGGGCCTCATCCAATCAGTTGAAGGCCTAAATAGAACAAATGACCAGCCTCCCCTGTGCAAAAGAGAATTCTCCAGCAGATAGCCTCCAGATTCAAGCTGTAGCATTGGCCATCCTAGGCCTCGAGCCTGACAGCCTTCACATTAGAGCTGCAGTATTGCCTCTCCTGGGTCTCTAGCCTTCCAGTCTACTCTGCAGATTTTTAACTTGCTAGCTTTCAGAATCTGCCTAAACCAACTCCTTGCAATAAATATCTTTATATATGCATATATATGTATACACACAAACACATGAACACACACACACACTTATTATATTGATTCTGTTTCTTTAAAGAACCCTGACCGATGATAGCAACTCATCCTAACAAATCTCAAGTGTAGACACTTGCCAAAGTAATAAAAACAATAATTTTTTAAAATTCAGTGTGAAAAGTTAATGAATATTATTTCAGAGTAAATTTTTTTTAAAAAAGCTATTAAAACACATACAATAACAGCACTATGACGAGAAGTCTATTTTTCAACCAATGTTTTAAAAATCCATTTTCAGTCCAACTAAGTCAAATCTGCTTTTTTCTTTTTTTTTTAGTTTTTAGAGTTTTCCAAAGGCAATTTATTTTAAGTTTTATACCCAGTAGCAGTTTAAATTTTGGTGACATCTGAAAAATGGCTTATAGAATTAAAAAAAAAAAGGTACAATGCACAAATATAAAAAGGAAGCATTGGTATTTTATTCTTGTCTCAACGCCTATCTCCTTTTTGGCCACCGGACTTAAGTTTTCTTCCCAGGCTATGTCAACAGAAAATGTACCATTTTTGCTTATTGAAAAATGCCAAAAAATATGCCAAATATAAATGGATGCAAAATTTTAAAAAAATCATTTTATTTGAAATAATTGTTGTATACACCATAAAGCACTAAGTTATTGTTCAAACAGATCATTACTATGATTCATTAGTGTGATTCTTTAATATTTGCTTTATTTCACTTTCTTTTTAATAGGCATAAAACTATGAATGGCAAGTTACAGCTTAGAAGAACTTTCATATATTTATTTCATTTCTTTGGCATAAATTCCAAATAGGGATTTATTTTCCCAGTCACCACACACAGTCATGCCTTGCCTAACAATGAGGATACGTTCTGGGAAATGCATTTTTAGGCAGTTTTATCATTGTGTGGACATCGTAGAAGGTGCTCATACCAACCTAAAGTGCATAGCCTACTCCATCTCTGCTGTATGATACAGCTTGTTGTTCCTAGGCTACAAACTGGTGCGGCATGTGACTGCACTGAGTACGTTAGAAAACTGGATCACAGCGGTAAGTATTTGTTTATGTAAATATACCTACACATAGAAAAGGTACTGTAAAGATACAATACGAAAGATTGAAAAATGGTATGCATGTATAGGGCACTTACCATGAATGAAACTTGCAGGACCTGAATTTGCTCTGGGTGAGTCAGTGAGTGGTGAGTGAATATGAAGGACTGGGACATTACTGTATACCACTGTAGACTTTATAAATACTGTATACTTAGTCTACACTAAGTTTATTAAAAATATATTTTTCTTTCCTTAATAATACATTTTAGCTCACTGTAACGTTTTTTCTTTATACACTTTTTTAAAGTTTTTGATACTTTTGTTTAAAACATAAACACAGCTGTACACAAATATTTTTTCTTTCTTCATATTCTTTTTTTTTTTTTTTTTTTTTTTTTTGAGGCAGAGTTTCACTCTTGTTGCCCAGTCTGAAGTGCAAAGGTGCAATCTTGGCTCAGTGCAACCTCCGCCTCCCAGGTTCAAGTGATTCTCCTACCTCAGCCTCTCAAGTAGCTGGG
The DNA here is from genome assembly GCF_049350105.2 of Macaca mulatta. Lineage (NCBI taxonomy): Eukaryota > Metazoa > Chordata > Mammalia > Primates > Cercopithecidae > Macaca > Macaca mulatta. Next base: position 145,350,117 of record NC_133407.1, on the reverse strand, counting down.
ATTACAGGCATGTGCCACCACGCCCAGCTAATTTCTGTATTTTTAGTGGAGATGGGGTTTCACCATGTTGGCCAGGATGGTCTCAATCTCTTGACCTTGTGATCCACCCGCCTCAGCCTCCCAAAGTGCTGGGATTACAGGCATGAACAACTGCACCCAGCCTGTATTCTTATTCTACAAGCTTTTTTCTGTTAATTATTTTTTACTTTTTAAACTGTTAAAAAAGGAGACACAAACAGATGCATTACCCTAGGCCTACACAGGGTCAGGATCATCAATATCACCATCTTCCACCTCCACATCTTGTCCCACCGAAAATTCTTCAGAGGCACTAGCATGCATGGAGCTGTCATCTCCTATAATAATAATACCTTCTGGAATACCACCTGAGAGACCTGCCTGAAACTGTCTTATAGTACACTTTTTTTTTTTAACAAGTGGAAGAACACTCTAAAATAATGATAGAAAGTATGGTAAATACATAAACCAGTAACATAGTCATTTAGTTTATTATCATTGAATATTATGTGCTGTACATGATTGTATGGGCTACAGTTTTATACAACTGAAAGCACAGTGGGTTTGTTTATGCCAGCATCACTGCAAACACAAGAGCAATATGTTGCACTATGACACAAGGACATGAGGTGGTAAGAAATTCTCAGCTCTCTTATAGTCTCATGAAACCACCATTGTATATGTGGTCTGTCATTGAGTGAAACATCATTATGTGGTGCATAGCTGTAGTTATGTGGACATCATGATTCAGATATTCAACGCCAAATGTCAAATATCATCCTTTTTTTGTCACTATTGGCATTCTGGCCTCAACCCAAATTAGCTGAGCTCCTGCTTCGTGCAAGGTATCACAATGAGGTTTAAGAGTACGAAATAGCATCATTGTTCATAGCTTGCAGGATATATAACAAAGTGAGGAAAGTAATCCCTCTGTGAAGATAAAATAATTAACAATTTAAAAAATGAAGAACATAATGTTTTAATAACACCTCTCAACACTTTCCTTCATGAGTGATGTGATTTTCTTCCTTAAAGTTCTGATATCACATTTATCCCACGAATAGGAAGGAAAATATCACCTAGGAAGATGTCGGGTAGAGCCTCAGAGGGAATGATGAGAGAGACTGACAGAAGACAGAGGTGGGGAATGTTCAAAAACGAGCATTCCAGCTTTGTCTCTCAGTTTCAAACATTAGAAATGGAGGATATTAAAAACTTCAGATAGGGTGTCAAAGATGACAGAAAAGGAGATCCCCAGGAAGTACCCCAAATTTTGCTTTAGATGTATTAGGATGGATTATGAATTTTGGAAGCAAGTGACAACCCAATCACCCGAGACAAAAATATACAGACAGAAATATACATATCTACAGATGACCCCTGAACAATGCAGGGGTTAGGGGCTCTGAATCCATGTGCAGTAGAAAATTTGTGTATAAAATTTTGACTACCCACAAACTTAACTACTAATAGCTTCCTTTCGACCAGAAGCCTTACTGATAACATAAACCATTGATTAGTACACATTTTTTATGTTGTATGTATTATGTATTGTATTCTTACAATACTGTTAGCTATAGAAAAGGAAATATTATTTTAAAAATCATGAAGAAGAGAAAATTATTTACTATGCATTGAGTGGAGGTGTATCATCATAAAGATCTTCATCCTCATCATCCTCACATTGAGGAGCTGAGCGGGGGAGGGAAGAGGAAGAGCTGTTCTTGCTGTCTCAGGGTGGCAAAAGTGGAAGAGGTGGAGGAGATAGAAAGGGAGGCAGGAGAGCCAGGCACACTTAGTGTAACTTGTATTGAAAAAAATCCACATGTAAGTGTTCTTACATGGTTCAAACCTGTGTTGTTCAAGGGTCAGCTGTATATACATACATAAAAATACACACGAGTATTACAAATAAGTGTATCATAGGTGATTATTTAAAATGACTATTATACATTGGTGCTTCCCAGATGATAACCAGTGACTAGAGCTGGTTTATGATAAAGTTCTCACTGGTCTATAGCAGAATGACAAAAATAAGAACAATGTAGTTAGGTTTTCATAAAGTTAAATTTATTTCATGCTTTCCATGATAATTATGAGGCTGTAAATGCAGGTTATAAAATGATGGCATTACTAGATGATTGGTTCATCAGAAATTACATTTAAAAGAATGTTAGCAAAATGAAGTGACCTTCATATTTTTATGTATGTGTGAGAGGGGTCTGCTTTTGGCAAACTGTGTTTGTCTGTTAAATCACAAGCTCAGGGAACCAGTGATTTTACAGAACTGTTGTTCTGGGCTGAATAACATTCTCTCCACCACCCTAAAACGTATATGTTGGAAGCTCTAATACCCACTGTCTTAGCATGTAGCTGTATTTGGAGGTAGCTCCTTTAAAGAGGTAATGAGGTTAAAATGAGGCCATTAGTGTGGGCCCTAATTCAACGTCACTGGGTCCTTATAAGACATTAGGACAGAGAGAGAGAGACACCTGGGGTACATTTGCACACAGGGACTACCTTGTGAAGAAGCAGCAAGAGGGATGCCATCTGCAAGCCAAAGAGAGAAACCTAGAAGGAAACCAACACTGCCAGCTCTTTGATCTTGGATGTCTCACTTCCAGGACTGTGAGAATATAAATTTATGATGTTGAAACCGCCAGTCCATTGTATTTTGTTACGGCAACCCATGGAAACCAATAAAAGTGTTATACTTATTAGGAGGAAGCAGTTGTTTAAATCTGGGGTCAGAGGCTGCCTCAAGGAACAGGTAGGAGGTAAGATAGACCGGATTTATGTGGAAACTAGGAGGAGGGCATTCTAGGAGAGAAGAATGCCAGTAAAAAACATGCAAGAGCTAGTCCATGTAGCATCTTAAAATAGGGAAGAATAGTTTAACTTGAGTAAACTTTATAATAAGAGTTCAAGTTGGTGAAAAGTAGGTTCAAGTTAATTCAAAAAATTTTGAATGTCATGCATTAAGAATTAAATGTTTAGCTTGTGTTAGGCAGCTCCACTGTATACAAATGAGGAGGAAACAGACTCTAAGAAAATAAAGGCATCGACTACAAAACATTGTTTTGAGAAGTTTAATAATTAAATGCAACGAAACATGACAGAATGTCAAGGCATTGATAAAATGTAGAAACCATTACCAAAGAAAGAGTTCATCACTCAGAATTTGAAAACAAAAAGGCTAATTTATTGCTGAAACAAAGGTGAACTATGATGACCAGGAATGGTCTCATTTGGCAGAGCACACTGATGATCTACTATGGAATTTGGTAAAAGAATTCGTTTGCAGTTGGGTTGCTCACAGATGTGAAGGTGTGGAGGAAAATGCATGTTGACTTTAGTAGTGTGTTTTCTGCTGTTGCCTGATGGGCATGATCGATTGAACAAGTTTCACTTGTTTGCTTGGCAGTTTGCTTGTCACTGCAGCTATAGAAAAATCAGTCACGCCCAAATTGTTTGCGGGCTTCCTTATTTTCAACATGAAGTAATAGCCAAGACTTCATGTCTTTCTTCTAAATGTTGCTTAGTTCAGTCATTCCGCTTCCTACCATTGTTAGATCTTGCTGAGAGCTCATCTTTGCTAGATCATGCTGAGAGCTTACCTGCTTGTTACGTGCTTCCCCAGCGCTTTCACACCACGTTATTCTCTAGTTCATCCTCAGATTAATTGTGCTAAAGTAAGTATTCAATAACATCACTGTCCTTCCCAACCAACTTTAATAATTCACAACCCTCTACAACCTAAAATTTGTCCTTCTTGCATGTATACTTTTTATGATGCAGTCCAACTTGCAATCTAGGATTAGCTTCCTCTATTGCCCACCTCATACACTGAACTTTACTAGGACATTTTTATCACTGTGCCCTGATATGATACATTTTAAACACTAACTTAAAGTTTGTGTTTACCATTTCTTACAACAATTTACAATGGCATCCATTTTAAGAGATTTTCAAGAATAAAAGCTACAGAATATCACACAGATTTATGATAATGACTACGTACACACATGACACACACACTCCCATACACACTCACTCTATTAAAGTTTATCTTCAAATGCAAGGATCAGACAGTTATCAGTTACCTTAACTTGATATTGTTTTCAATAGGTAGTGCTTTAACTTAAATTATTTAGGAAATCATCTCAAATTACTGTAATACTTTAAATTCTCCATAGAGATACAGTCAACAAAAACAAAGTGACCTTCTGAAATCAGAATTCAATAAAATGTAAATCATTTAAAAATAACTCAAAAAAGGCACTGATCTTTTCCCCAACTCCCCACCCCCAGTTAGTAGAGTAGCTTAGGTCAGAGATGGATCATGTTATCTCAATGGATTCATAGGCAAACAAATGGCTCTGAGTTTTGTCTCTCTTTCTTTCTTCATGCTCCATTAAGAAGCAACGAAAAATACATTTTCACTTTTCTGTTCATTAAAGAAGAATGAGTGTGGTAAAAAATGAAATTTACCTTATTTGAACTGTGCTCAATTTAACGAGATTGACCTTTTCCATTCATTTTTATATGATTTTTGGTTTTAAATGGACAAACAGACTTATTTTCAGGAAGTACTGTAATTGTTTCTCATCTCATAAACAGTAAATCTTACGCAGATGAACTGCAGAAATGCCACCTTTACAGACATTTTATCACCTCAAAGTTACCAACATTAAATCTTAATTTTAATTAAAAATATAAAAATCAGCACAGATATTTATATAAGTTAAGCTTAATAGCAAAGACTGATTCTGGCTTAATTATGTTTTAATTGCAGGAAGGTCCAGGTGATATGGCTCCCATGAGTGGAGGAGCACCAGGGTTCTTGGTCCTTATGCCAGTTTAGGTAAAATGACACGGACACACATGGAGTGGTTTTAAGGAGTGGAGAGCTTAATAGGCAAGAAGGGGCAAGAAGGGGCAAGAAGGAAGGGAGAAGGAAGAAAGAAGAAGCTCCCCTGTACAGACACAGAGGGAAGGGGGCTCCGAAGCTGAAAGATGAGGTCCCCACCTGCCACGGACACCAGCCAGGTATATAGGCAGAGGCTGGAGGAAGCAGTCTTTGATTTGCACAGGGCTCAGGGGATTGGTTTGACTAGGCATGTCATTCATGTAGCCCGTGAAAGAGCTGGCCCTCCTACCCTACTCTTTTAATATGCGCATGTAGGGGCCATGATGTTCTACACACGTGGGGATATGTGGGGGTGGCCATGTTGCCAGGAACATGTGGGGCAAGGGCAAAAAGGCCTCCTAATCACCATGTTGGGTGGACCCAGTTTCTAATGGCCAGTATTTGCATTTCACAGGTTGCCTGCCTGGCTCTAAAAGCCTGGGCTTTACAAGAAACATTTCTGGAGATGCTTTAAAAAACAAAAGCTTCCCGAGGACCACTTTTCCTCTCTAGTTGCCTAAAATAATTTCTTAGTAACTCCTACCGCACAGGTTGGTAAAAACATATTTACCATATATATCATAGATGAGAGCTATTACAAGCTTTATCATCTGGAGAGCTCTCATGAAGCAACCAATATTCAAAACATTTTCATGAAGTGTCCACTATACAGCATTTACTGCATAACTGACTGTGACAAAACTAAACAATAAAATAATTTTGTAAAATTAATTTATCTTTTGGTTGGAAAATAGTCACATGAAAAACAAGCAGTTGAATTAAATTAGAAAGTACAAGATAATGGAGGCAATAAATTCACTGAAAGGTTCAGAATATAGAAAGTCATAGAGTTAGACAAACCCAAAGATAAGATTCCAGAAACAAATAAGCCAGTTTGACAAAGCTGGGAAAACCCAAGGATAAGATTCAAGAAATGAATAAACCAGTTTGGCAAAAGCAGAAGATGTATTAGAACAAAATAAATGGTTAATTATTGCGACCAGATATTTAGGAGTGTGAGGGATCTCTGCATAGAATTTGAACTTTGTCCTATATAACACAAGAAACAAGCCGACATCCTCTGTGAAGAAAACTCAAATAACTTAAGTCACATATAATTCATTAAGACTTCATTACTCAAGCTTAAAACTATTTTCTTTTTCTTTATTTTATTATATTTTTTGAGACAGGGTCTCAGTCTGTCACCCAGATTGGAGTGCAGTAGCGTGATGTTGACTCACGGCAACCTCCACCTCCCAGGCTCAAGCAGTTCTCCCGCCTCAGCCTACTGAGTAACTGAGATTACAGACGCATGCCACCATGCCTAGCTAATTTTTGTATTTTCAGTAGAGATAGGATTTCACCATGTTGGCTACACTGGTCTTAAACTCCAGACCTCAAATGATCCACCTGCCTTGGCCTCCCAAAGTGCTGGAATTACAGGCGTGAGCCACCACGTGCAGCCCAGAACTATTTTTAAATATGGTGAGAAATTTAGAACATTCCCAGGATTCAGCTAAATCCTTAGTATGCTAACAGGTTTTATACCACATTTCTTGTGTTTTTGTTTTACTGGCATTTAAAGACAATGAATTCGAAAAGAAAAATAACTTATCTGAGCTTACAAATTAATATGTCCATTAATCTCTTTTAAACTTCTATCTTATTCTTTATATCCACAGTGTAATAGCAGCTAGGCCTGGAAGGCAATCACTTAATCCATTCAACCAATACTTGAGTGCCAGGTATTCTCCTAGTCTGGTGATAAAACAGTGAAAAAAGGCCAAAGAAAAATAAATAAACAAAAAACAACAGCAACAACAACAATACAGCAAAACAGAAACTGTTCCGTCCTCAAGGATTTCCATCCTAGAAGATGATCATTAATCAATAATCTTAAGAGTTAATCAACTGGTGATATAAATGCATAATTGTTATGAATGCTGTGAGAAAGAGATAAAATCATGCAGTTCAGGAATTGACCTAATCAAGGAACCTTTTTTTAGGGGAATGAGATGCTTATAAGGAGAAGTTAAAAATAAGAAACAATTAACTAGGTGTGAGGAGAGGTGAGAAATTTTCAGAGAAAGATAGCAACATGTGCACAGTTCCTGAGAAAGGAGTCATGGTATCACATCACAAAACTGTCCCTACGTTTGGATGTGATTGACAAGCATCTGCACACTTTCTTCAGACTAAATCAGGTCACCCAAATATTTATGTAAATAAAGTTTTATTGAAACACAGCCACACCCTTTCATTTTCATGTTTTCCATGGCTGCTTCACCCACTAATGAGGTCACGTTGGGTAGTTGTAAGAGAGATTGTGTAGCTCACAAAGACTAAAATATTTGTCATCTGGTCCATTGCCAATCTCTATTATAAGACTTTTAATCAGGTATGCAAAACTTTGGCCAACTGGGAAAAATTTCATCAAGGTTCTTGTGACTAAATGTATAACTTCATTCCAAAAGTATTATAATGTTTAGAAATAAAATCGTTAGCAGTTTTCCAAAATATAAATTATATTAAAATCTATCCCACCTAAAGTAAAGACATGGGTTCCAGCCCTCTCTACCTGAATATTGAACCAATCCTACAAGACAAAACACATATTTCAGAAAACACTGCTGGAGACTATAAAATTAAGAAAGTATCCTACATTTCCAAAGCAACCATAGTCATCTGTTTTTCTCTAAAATGTTTAAAATAAATTCTCTCATGAAGAAAAAAATGAATTAATAAAATAATGATCACATATATGCTCTACAAATAAATTCAACACTTAACATTTTGCCATATTTTGATATGCCACATTACGTATTGTGACTGTGTGTTAGCAAACTTTTGTTGTATAGAATTTATGCAAGCTGCACACATCATAATACTTCGTCCATAATTTCTTTAGGATGCCTCCCTTACAAAGGTGTTCTCCTACATAATCACAATGTCACTATCATATCACAAATAAAACAGTAATGTTTTAAATAGTTAATACACAGCCAACATTCAATTTTAACCCATTTGTCTTTGGACAACTATAAAAATCATTCATTGAATTAAATTATTTCCCTTTGGTCTTTATTATCCTGTTACAGGTATTCATTTGTTTTCTCATTATATTGACTTTCAGTACAGATCAAAACAGTTATTTTATAGAACATCTTACATCCAGAATTGTCTCATTGTGTCTGTCTTTTAGTGTTTTCATTCTTTCTTGCATTTCCTGGAAGTCTGATTGTAACACATTGAATAAATACTAGCACATGTGTCTAAAGTGATACTTTTTGGAAAAAAAAAGAAAAACGGGAGAGAGACAAGAAAAAGAAAAACCGAAAGACAGAAACTTAAATCTCCTTGAAGGCAATGTTATATTAATTTTTTACCTTGAATATTTTTAACGAAATGGAAATAAGTATTCAGTCTGCTTTTTTAGAAGAAGCTATATTTTACCCTTAGTTAATGATGTGAAGTGCTTCTTTATAGGAAATTCAGTCAATAATGTAGGACAAATAGTATTAAAAGTCACCATTGGGCCGGGGGCGGTGGCTCAAGCCTGTAATCCCAGCACTTTGGGAGGCCAAGACGGGCGGATCACGAGGTCAGGAGATCGAGACCACAGTGAAACCCCGTCTCTACTAAAAATACAAAAAATTAGCCGGGCGCGGTTGTGGGCGCCTGTAGTCCCAGCTACTCGGGAGGCTGAGGCAGGAGAATGGCTGGAACCCGGGAGGCAGAGCTTGCAGTGAGCCGAGACCGCGCCACTGCACTCCAGCCTGGGCAACAGCGTGAGATTCCGTCTCAAAAAAAAAAAAAAAAAAAATACAAAAAAAAAAAAATACAAAAAACTAGCCGGGCGAGGTGGCGGGCGCCTGTAGTCCCAGCTACTCGGGAGGCTGAGGCAGGAGAATGGCGTAAACCCGGGAGGCGGAGCTTGCAGTGAGCTGAGATCCGGCCACTGCACTCCAGCCTGGGCGACAGAGCGAGACTCCGTCTCAAAAAGAAAAAAAAAAAAAGTCACCATTGTACAATACCCAAGAAATGATTGATTGAGCAAAGGACAACCAAAAGATTCTAAAACTATTAGATGTCAGTGAAACAAGAGAGTTCCCTTGACATTTTCATGGGACTTGTGACAGAGGTGGCTTGTTTACTCAGCTGCTGCTCTCAACCCCTTATGAGAGGGAACATGTAAGCAGATGTGTGCGGGAACCGGAGCAAAAGAACACTGGAGCTGCCAGCCACTTCTCTCTGGTGGCAGTGTCCAAGTGTGTTACAATGATCTTTTAGCTCCGCCTTCTGGAAGGTGGTACCTGTGACCCCCAGAGTGCATGTTACTGGTTCAGTGGTCCTTTTGCCTCATTGCATGGGGTGGCTGCCCTCTGTCAGTGAGGGCAAAGGGTCAGCGTGACAGCCTTTTTGGGTTCCCACACCCAGGGGATCCCAAATTCTTGTCCAATGCCCAAGAGGAATGAGGTCACATGGATTTGAAGGATGGTGAATGTGGAGATTTTATTAAGAGGTGGAAGTGGCACTCAGTGGGATGGAGTGGGAAGGTGGTCTTTCCCTGGAGTTTGACCAAACTCCTCTCCATGCTTCTCTTCTTGACGTTCAGACACTTCTCTCTTCTGTCCTTCTCTGCCACATCACTCTCCTCTTCTGCCAGTGGAGCCTGGGGTTTTTATGGGCACAGGATAGGGCATATGGTAGGCCAAAAGGCAACATTCAGGTGAGAAAACAGGGATATGAAGTTCTCATTTGGGGCTGTCGATCCAGTCCACAGACCCCGACCTTTTCTACCCAGTATTGCCCTGCCTCTTGTCCATATCATAAGGTTGTTAGCAGAGCCAGTTCCTAGGCCAGGACCAAAGAAATCCCCCCTTCCAGAGTATTTATTCATTGCAAGGGGAAAAATACAGCCTTAGACTAGAAAAAAATCTGTCGGCACCACTTTAATTTATGAAAATTAACATCTCTGACTGATTTTATGGCCTCCTGATATTGTGCAGTGTAAAATACACAGAATCACCTATGGAAAATTTTTGGCAAACAATTTTGTATCTGGCTATTCAAAAGAAGCTCATAAAAACAATCGGACGAAAATAGTTTTGTAAGTTTTATACACACTTGAAATGATGATTAATCATTCTGATACTGAGTGTGACTATTCTTTTCACAACTGACCTGGAAATTAACTAAGAATGTCCCATAGTCTAGAGAAAAGAACAGTGAACTATACGTAAGGAGTCTCATTTCCATGTTCAAGCCATTTTTAACTAAAAAATCCTGGTGACCTTCAGCACCGCCGTTCTTTCTCAGACCTGCCATTTCTCCACTTGCAAAAGAAATTCTGAGTAATGTTTCTCTTACCTCATGCATTAAAGTTCTATAGACTTACATGTCAGGAAATAGTCTTGAATACACAGTTTAATGTAGTAGTTAAGAGCAGAGACTCTGGATGCAACACCCCAGCTTAGCCACTGCCATACTTCTCTACACCTCAGGCCATTAACCCATAAAATAGAGGTATCACAATCACTTTACCTGCTTCATAGTGTTATTGCAAGACTTGATTCAGATAATGCATATAAAATGCTTAGAAAAACAACTACTGCATAGGAAGCATTCCCAACTCTGGTTCCCGAATAGCTAATTTTTCCTTTTTCTTTTTACTGTAGAGATGGGGTTTGCAACGTTCCCCAAACTAGTCTCAAACTCCTGGACTCAAGCAATCTGCCTTCCTCAGCATCCCAAAGTGCTGGGATTCCAGGCATGTGCCACCTTGCCCAGCTTCAGTGATATACTTCCTATAGTGGAAATCAATTGCTGGAGCATCTAGCAAAGCTTTCAACAGGACAGACTTGGACATCACTGCTTTCATCCTTTACCCTTTACCATGTTTTCCGTCCAGAACACAAACACAGTGCCAGGAAGTACAGCAGCCATCTTGCAAATGTGAAGTCAAAAGCCAAGGTCTCTTGAATGGGAGAGGAGATGGAAGAGCTGGGTCACTAATAGGCCCATTGAACACCTACAGTAGTCATACTATATGCCTGATTTCTCATTATATGAAAATACAAGTCCTAAAGTGTTTAAATCACGATTAATTTGGTTTTCCATTGTTTGCAATTGAAGCAATCCCAAATGATATACTTATTCTATTTCATTTAATGTCATAAAGACACTAAGAGGGAGGCAAGATTATTACTGCTGTCTGACACTTGTAGTAAATACATTCTTTAAAAGCCTTGCTTTGAAATGAACTGTAAAGATTGAGACTATCTACATATTTCTTTAATTTTTAAAACTCTATTTTGCTGTATAGGTTCAAAGATAATTATCTTGCATTCCAATTTGTATACACTTCAACAGAAACTATACCAGCAGCAAATTGAGGTGCGTTAATACAAATGACTTACCTTCAAACCATTACAACCACCAATTACTTATTAGATGTTCAAAAGACTATGAGAAAGGTCTGCTGAATTAATGGGAGGATTTGCAGAAACATAAATAAGAGTTTACTGTGGCTTATGAATTGTGAAGACTTTAAGAACTGTCTAGAAGATTCATCCCATCATAATAAAAGCAATTCATAATTGTTCAGGCAGTTTAATAAGCCAAAGAAAACGTTGACAGTGTGATAGATACGGAAATATATTTATCATTCAGTCCTGGAATATGGAGTCCACTCTTGGGTATGTTTTGGATAGCTGACTCTATCTTATGCTAAATAAATATGCTAGCATTGCTCATCTTTTTATGCTGTTAAGTAAACATAATAAAAATGCCAGTTGAAACTCAGTTTTGAGTAAAATTCAAAGTTACTCCCACTGCACAAGATGCCAAAAGGAATGTAAAGGAAATTTCTAAAGCTTGAAGCCTTTTGTTGCAGTTTGCTGAGTTTCAAGAGTATTTGCTTTTAGCTTTTTCTTCACCCTCCCAACCTATAAATTTTTCTCTGCTTGTTTTCCTTAAAGTTTCTCTCCTCAATATCCTACTCCAAAGCACACACTTAAATATAGTCACAGAAATCCTTCCCCTGGTCAACTCACTTTCAAGACCGATAAATAATAGAATCACCACCTAAAAAATATTTGCAAAGCTCTTTTGATATTAAAATTTCAGCAGTGTCCTAAGTCTGTACACAGTAAGTTTTAGGAAAAATTGTTTTCATTCTAAGGCATCTCAGAAGCCCTAGAAAGCCAATAAGTGGTATGAACACAAAATTCTCAATTATGATAGCATTTTCACAAAGTGTTCTGTCAACTCTTTCCACAAACAACCGAAGTAGAATTTTTTATTTATTTATTTATTTTTTTTTTTTTTAGATGGAATCTTGCTCTCTTGCCAGGCTGGAGTGCAGTGCTGCAATCTTGGCTCACTGCAACCTCTGCCTCCCAGATTCAACAATTCTCCTGCTTCAGCCTCCCAAGTAACTTGGACTACAGGTGTGCACCGCCATGCCCAGTTAATTTTTGTATTTTTAGTAGAGATGGGGTTTCACCAGGTTGGCCAGGATGGTGTCAATCTTTTGACCTTGTGGTCCACCCACCTTGGCCTTCCAAAGTGCTGGAGTTACAGGTGCAAGCCACTGTGCCCTGCCTTCCGAAGTAGAATTTTTATATTCAGCTATACGCTTTTAAGTCGTATGGCATTCAGAAGATATAGAGGGTGAAAAGAGAATGTTCCGAGATGTAAAAGCATAATGTAAAAATAGATTTTTTGACTGATTCAACCCAAAGCTATTCAATTATCAATAATAAACAATTTTTAAAATGTGTCTGTGTCCTTGGAAGTATGCAGAACTGTTCGTTCCTGACAATAGCATGGCAAGGTTATATACAAAGAGGTACTACAAGTGTTTACACTGTCTATTCTTCTGGCACCATCTTTCGTTCACTACATCCTAGTAACATTGGGGTACAACATTTGGAATAACAAAACAAACTTCCCTTCTCTATAATCTACCCCCTTGATCCTGAGGAATATGCTCACAGCAGAAACTTGGCATATTTGTGCTTTCCCAAGGACTGCTCCAAATGCAAATACATACATGCATGCAAGCCTGAGTTCTGAACTAACTGGATTCTATGATAAGCAAAGAAAACCATAGGCTCTGAGTCCACCAAATCCACCACCTTTTCCTTATCAAGTCTTTAGCTAGAACTAAGATGAAATCTCTGCCCTCCCGAAATTCAAATTCTAGTGGAGAATATATTAAACAACTAAATCAAGGAAACAAACACATGATTTAATTTTAAACAGTACTAATGTCTATCAAAAATATTAAGAATACCAATGAGGTTGGGATACCACATTAAAAAGTAAATTCATTGAAGTCTGTATTTAAGAGAGTCACAATTGAATATGTATCTAAATTGTGTGTGTTGGGGGAGTAGGATATTCCAACACATGCACTTGGCTACTTCAAAAGCTCCAATGGTGAGAACGAAACTAATGGAATTTAGAAACAGAAACAAGACCATTGTGGCTGAAAAAGAAAGATCCAGCAGGAAAACAAGTGGTAAGAGATAAGCCAGGACTGGCTTCCACCAGGCTTTGTAGACTATGAAGATGTGAGAGATTACCGGAGAATCTCACATAGGGCAGAAATTAGATCTTACTTGTATGTTAAAAAAAGCTTTTCTCTGCTGTATAGGGATGCAATTATGGGGCTAACTTACAGGGTTACACTGAAGAGCTCACATATGTAAAGGATTAGACCAGTGTGTAGTATATGGTAGGAACTCAGTTAATATTAGCGCATTATTATTTATTTGTTATGATGATATAAGACCACAATATATTCCAAATCTATAGAGTGACCAAAGTTTTAGAATCTCATAAAAGAGAGACACACACATTTATAGAATATACAAAACTGAAGAACTATCATGAAGGATTGGAAAAAATCATGCAATTGTCATTTCTTCTTTCAGGCACAAGTGCTAATAATTTTTTTTCTTCTGATTTTTTTTTTCTGTGCAATCATATCTATATAACTGAGCTCTTGCTGTGTACACACTGCAGTATGCTGTTAGGCTTTTACAGATTAATTAAACTAGGTTAAGTTTTAGGAGTTTCTAACTGCTCACTCAATCACTTTCCAGAAACAAGGTACTATACGAAATCAATAGCATTGCCTTCACATATTTGTTTAACTGTTGCACATGTCATACATTGAGTGTGCATGTCTTCTCATGGAAGCCTCAGCTAAACTCTCTGATGCATGTAGGTAGGGCAAACTAGAATTTTTATTACAATTTAACAGTTGGGTAAACATACTTCAGGAGCTAATTGGAGGAGTTGTACCTCAAATAACACGTGGGAAACTGGCATCTAAACCTCAGCTCTTTTTGTTTCTGGCCGACTGACTTTCTCACTGGTCCCACCATCATCTCCTTCCTCAGCTCATCGTCACATCCTTTCTACTCAACTCACTATGGACCAGCAGTATTGGTATCGCCTTGCAGCTTGCCTGAAATATGGACTCTCCAGGCCCCTATCAGATCCACTAATGATGATTCCTCTAGGCATTAAAGTTTGAGAAGCTTGAAAAGCACACCTCTAATCTCTTATAGAAAGAGGCTAGCATGATCAAGATAACTAATATGGACTGGGAACAGTAGCTCATCTCTATAATCCTAGCACTTTGGGAGGCTGAGGCAGGAGTATCATTTGAGCCCAGAAGTTTGAGATGAACCAGGGTACATAGCCAGAATTCATCTCTATTTAAAAAAAAAATTATCCAGGCATGGTTGCAAGTCCCTGTTGTCCCAGCTACTTGAGAGGCTGAGGTGGGAGGATAGCTTGAGCCTGGGAGGTTGAGGCTGCAGTGAGCTGTCATAATGCCACTTTACTCCAGCCTGGACAACAGAGTGAGATCCTGTCTCATAAAAGAAATAAAACGGATAACTAACTTCATGACCATGCCCAACTTCATCTGCAAGCTAAACACAAGGACTTACTAGTTTCATACAGAAGACAAGAAAAATAGTAATTTGGGGCTATAAATGTCTTACTGACCATCTTTTTTTTTGGTCCACTAAAGTACAGATTAAAGGCATTTATTCACTTAACTGGAAACCATCAACTAAAGTGACCTGCATAACTTGCATTTAAAAATAATTCTTGCCTATAGATAACTAGGTTATGTACAAAAATTATATTCATGAATAAATATTTATCTCATTATTTTAGCAAAAATCTGTTAAAATTCTAACTGGGGGATTGCTGGCAAGATGGCCGATAGGAACAGCTCCCGTCTGCAACTCCCAGCAAGATCGACACAGAGGCTGGGTGAATTCTGCATTTCCAACTGAGGTACCCAGTTTATCTCATTGGGACTGTCTGGACAGTGGGTGCAACCCAAGGAGGGCAAGCTGAAGCAGGGCGGGGCGTCGCCTCACACAGGAAGCACGAGGGGTCGGGAAACTCCCTCTCCCAGCCAACGTAAGCCATTAGGGACTGTACCCTGCACTCCGGTTCAGATACTGCACTTTTCCCACAGTCTTTGCAACCGGCAAACCAGGAGATTTCCTCTGGAGCCTATGCCACCAGAGCTCTGGGATTCCAGCACAAAACTGGGTGGCCAATTGGGCAGACACTGAGGTAGCCATAGGAGTTTCTTTTCATACCCCAGTAGTGCCTGGAATGCCAGTGAGACAGAACCATTCACTTCCTTAGAAAGGGGGCTGAAGCCAGGAAGCCAAGTGGTCTGACTTGGTGGGTCCCACCCCCATGGAGTCCAGCAAGCTAAGATCCACTGGCTTGAAATTCTTGCTGCCATCATAGCAGTCTGAGCTCGACCTGGGACACTCAAGCTTGGTGCGGGCAGAGGCATCCACCATTGCTGAGGCTTGAGTAGGCAGTTTTACCTTCACAGTGTAAACAAAGCTGCCAGGAAGTTTGAACTGGGTGGAGCCCACCCTAGCTCAGCAAGGCCGCTGTGGCCAGATTATCTCTCTGGATTCCCTTCTATCTGGACAGGGCATCTCTGAAACAAAGGCAGCAGCCCCAGTCAGGGACTTATAGATAAAACCCCCACCTCCCTGGGACACAGCACCTGGGGAAGGAGTGACTGTGAGTGCAGCTTTAGCAGACTTAAACATCTCTGCCTGGCAGCTCTGAAGAGAGCAGCAGATCTCCCAGCACAGCATTCAAGCTCTGATAAAGGACACACTGCCTCCTCAAGTGGGTCCCTGATCCCTGTATATTCTGGCTGGGAGACACCTCAGAGCAGGGGCTGACAGACATCTCATACAGGAGAGCTCTAGCTGGCATCTGGAAGGGGCCCCTCTGGGACAAAGCTTCCAGAGGAAGGAACAGGTAGCAATCTTTGCTGTTCTGCAGCCTCTGCCGATGATACCCAGGAAAACAGGGTCTGGAGTGGACCTCCATCAAACTCCAGCAGACCTGCAGCAGAGGGGCCTGACTGTTAGAAGGAAAACTAACAAACAGAAAGGAATAGTATCAACACCAACAAAAAGGACATCCACTCAGAGACCCCAGCCGAAGATCACCGACTTCAAAGACCAAAGGTAGATAAATCCACGAAGATGGGGAGAAACCAGCACAAAAAGGCTAAAAATTCCAAAACCCAGAAGGCCTCTTCTCCTCCAAAGGATCACAACTCCTCTCCAGCAAGGGTACAAAACAACGGTGAATGAGTTTGATGAATTGACAGAAGTAGGCTTCAGAAGGTGGGTAATAACAAACTCCTCCGAGCTAAAGGAGTATGTTCTAACCCAATGCAAGGAAGCTAAGAACTTTGAAAAAAGGTTAGACGAATTGCTAACTAGAATAACCAGTTTAGAGAAAAACATAAATGACCTGATGGAGCCGGAAAACACAGCACAAGAACTGTGTGAAGCACAGACAAGTATCAACAGCCAAATTGATCAAGCAGAGGAAAAGATATCAGAGATTGAAGATCAACTCAATGAAATAAAGAGAGAAGACAAGATCAGAGAAAAAAAGAGTGAAAAGAAATGAACAAAGCCTCCAGGAAATATGGGACTATGTGAAAAGACCAAATCTACATTTGATTGGTATATCTGAAAGTGACAGGGAGAATGGATCCAAGTTGGAAAACACTCTTCAGGATATTATCCAGGAGAACTTCCCCAACATAGCAAGGCAGGCTAACATTCAAATTCAGCAAATAGAGAGAACACTACAAAGTTACTCCTTGAGAAGAGCAACCCCAATACACATAATCACCAGATTCACCAAGCTTGAAATGAAGGAAAAAATGTTAAGGGCAGCCAGAGAGAAAGGTCAGGTTACCCACAAAGGGAAGCCCATAAGTCTAATAGCAGATCTCTCTGCAGAAACCCTGCAAGCCAGAAGAGAGTGGGGGCCAATATGAAACATTCTTAAAGAAAAGAATTTTCAACCCAGAATTTCATATCTAGCCAAACTAAAGTTCGTAAGTGAAGGAGAAATAAAATCCTTTACAGACAGGCAAATGCTGAGAGATTTTTGTCATCACCAGGCCTGCCTTACAAGAGCTCCTGAAGGAAGCACTAAACAAAGGAACAACTTGTACCAGCCACTGCAAAAACATACCAAATTGTAAAGACTGTCACCACTATGAAGAAACGGCATAAACTAAAGGGCAAAATTACCAGCTAGCATCATAATGGCAGGATCAAACTAACACATATCAATATAAATCTTAAATGTAAATGGACTAAGCGCCCCAATTAAAAGACACAGACTGGCAAATGGGATAAAGAGTCAAGACACATCGGTGGGCTGCATTCTGGAGACCCATCCCACGTGCAAAGACACACATAGGCTCAAAATAAAAGGATGGAGGACTATTTACCAAGCAAATGGAAAGCAAAAAATAGCAGGGGTTGCAGTACTAGTACCCAATAAAACAGACTTTAAACCAACAAAGATCAAAAGAGACAAAGAAGGCCATTATATAATGGTAAAGGGATCAATGCAACAAGAAGAGCTAACTATCCTAAATATATATCCACGTAATACAGGAGCACCCAGATTCATAAAGGAGGTTCTTGGAGACCTACAAATAGACTCCCACACAATAATAGTGGGAGACTTTAACACCCCACTGTCAATATTAGACAGATCAATGAGATAGAAAATTGACAAGGATATCCAGGACTTGAATTCAACTCTGGACCAAGTGGAACTAATTGATATCTAAAGAACTCTCCAGCCCAAATCAACAGAATATACATTCTTCTCAGTACCACATCGCACACCTGTTGTAAAACTGACCACATAATCGGAAGTAAAACACTCCTCAGCAAATACAGAAGAATGGAAACCGTAACAAACAGTCTCTGAGACCATAGCACAATCAAATTAGAACTCAGGATGAACAAACTCACTCAAAACTGCACAACTACATGGATACTGAACCGGCTCCTGAATGACTACTGGGTGAACAAAATGAAGGCAAAAATAAAGATGTTCTTTCAAACCAATGAGAACAAAGACACAATGTTACAGAATCTCTAGGACATATTTAAACCAATGTGTAGAGGGAAATTTAGAGACCTAAATACCCACAAGAGAAAGCAAGATCGATCTAAAATCAACACCCTAACATCAGAATTAAAAGAACTAAGAAGCAAGAGCAAACAAATTCAAAAGCTAGCAGAAGACAAGAAATAACTAAGATCAGAGCAGAACTGAAGGTGACAGAGACACAAAAACCCTTCAAAAAAGTCAATGAATCCAGAAGCTGGTTTTTTGAAGAGATAAACAAAATAAATAGACCACTAGCCAGACTAACAAAGAAGAAAAGAGAGAAGAATAAAATAGAGGCAATAAAAAATGATAAAGGGGATTTCACCACCAATCCCACAGAAATACAAACTACAGAGAATACTATAAACACCTCTATGCAAATAAACTAGAAAATCCAGAAGAAATGGAAAAATTCCTGGACACATACACCCTCCCAAGACTAAACCAGGAAGAAGTGGAATCCTTGAATAGACAAATAACAGGTTCTGAAATTGAGGCAATAATTAATAGCCTACCAACCAAAAAAGTCCAGGACCAGTCAGATTCACAGCTGAATTCTACCAGAGGTACAAAGAGGAGCTGGTACCATTTCTTCTGAAACTATTCCAAAAAAAGAAAAAGAAGGAATCCTCTCTAACACATTTTATGAGGCCAGCACCATCCTGATATGAAAACCTGGCAGAGGCACAACAGAAAAAGAAAATTTCAGGCCAATATCCCTGATGAACATTGATGCAAAATTCCTCAATAAAATACTGGCAAACCAAATCCAGCAGCACATCAAAAACTTATCCACCACGATCGAATTGGCTTCAACCCTGAGATGCAAGGCTGGTTCAACATATGCAAATCAATGAACATAATCCATCACATAAACAGAACCAATGACAAAAACCACCTGATTATCTCAATAGACACAGAAAAGGCCTTCTACAAAATTCAACAACCCTTCATGCTAAAAACTCTCAATAAACTAGGCATTGATGGAATGCCTCAAATATAAATAATAAGAGCTCATAAATAATAAGACATGTTTATGACAAACCCACAGGCAATATCATACTGAATGGGGAAAAACTGGAAGCATTCTCTTTGAAAACTGACAAAACACAGGGTGCCCTCTCTTGCTACTCCTATTCAACATAGTACTGGAAGTTCTGGCTAGAGCAATCAGGCAAGAGAAAGAAATAAGGGATATTCAATTAGGAAAAGAGGAAGTCAAATTGTCTCTGTTTGTAGATGACATTACTGTATATTTAGAAAACCCCATCATCTCAGCCCAAAATCTCCTTAAACTGATAAGCAACTTCAGCAGTCTCAGGATACAAAATCAATGTGCAAAATCACAAGCATTCCTGTACACCAATAGCAGATAATCAGAGAGCCAAATAATGAGTGAACTCCCATTCACAATTGCTACAAAGAGAATAAAATACCTAGGAATACAACTTACAAGGAATGTGAAGGAACTCTTCAAGGAGAACTACAAATCTTTGCTCAAGCAAATAAGAGAGGACACAAACAAATGGAAAAACATTCCATGCTCATGGATAGGAAGAATCAATATGTTGAAAATGGCTATACTGTCCAAAGTAATTTATAGATTCAATGCTAGCCCCATCCAGCTACCAATGACTTTCTTCACAGAATCAGAAAAAAACGACTTTAAAGTTCATATGGAACCAAAAAGAGCCCACATAGCCATGACAATCATAAGCAGAAAGAACAAAGCTGGAGGCATCACACTACCTGTCTTCAAACTATACTACAAGGCTACAGTAACAAAAACAGCATGGTACTGGTACTAAAACAGATATATAGACCAATGGAACAGAACAGAGACCTCAGAAATAATGCCACACATCTACAACCATCTGATCTTTGACAAACCTGATAAAAACAAGCAATGGCAAAAGATTTCATATTTAATAAATAGTGTTGGGAAAACTGGCTAGCCATATGTAGAAAGCTGAAACTGGATCCCTTCCTTACAAAAATTAACTCAAGATGGATTAAAGACTTAAATGTAAGACCTAAAGCCATAAAAACCCTAGCAGAAAACCTAGGCAGTTCCATTAGGGACACAGGGATGGGCAAAGACTTCATGACTGAAACACCAAAAGCAATGGCAACAAAAGACAAATGGGATCTAATTAAACTAAAGAGCTTCTGCACAGCAAAAGAAACTATCAATAGAGTGAACAGGCAACCTACAGAATGGGAGAAAAATTTTCCAATCTACCCATCTGACAAAGCGCTAATATCCAGAATCTACAAAGAACTTAAACAAATTTACAAGAAAAAAACTAACAAACCTATCAAAAAGTGGGCAAAGAATATGAACAGACACTTCTCAAAAGAAGACATTTATGCAGACAACAGACACATGAAAGAAAGCTCATCATCACTGGTCGTTAGAGAAATGCAAATCAAAACCACAATGAGATACCATCTCATGCCAGTTAAAATGGCAATCATTAAAAAGTCAGGAAACAACAAGTGCTGAAGAGGTTATGGAGAAATAGGAACGCTTTTACACTGTTGGTGGGAGTGTAAATTAGTTCAACCATTGTGGAAGACACCGTGGCGATTCCTCAAGGATCTAGAACTAGAAATACCATTTGACCTAGCCATCCCATTACTGGGTATATACACAAAGGATTATAAATCATTCTACTATAAAGACACATGCACACGTATGTTTATTGTGGCACTATTCACAATAGCAAAGACTTGGGACCAACCCAAATACCCATCAATGATGGACTGGACAAAGAAAATGTCACACATATACACCATGGAATACTATGCAGCCATAGAAAAGGATGAGTTTGTGTCCTTTTCAGGGATATGGATGATGTTGGAAACCATCATTCTCAGCAAACTAACACAAGAACAGAAAACTAAACACCACATGTTCTCACTGATAAGTGGGAGTTGAACAATGAGAACACAGGGACACAGGGAGCGGAACATCACACACTGGGGCCTGTTGGGAGTGGGGTGGGGGCTATGGGAGGGATAGCATTAGGAGAAGTATGTAATGTAGATGATGGGTTGATGGGTGCAACAAACCACTATGGCACATGTATAGCTATGTAACAAACCTGCACGTTCTGTCCATGTACCCCAGAACTTAAAATATAATAAAAACTTTTTAAAAATATATAAATAAACAAATAAAAAGGAAGTAAGAAATATTTTAAAAACTCTAAATCTGGTCACACAAAATATGGGATATTTGTATAATGGCAAATAATGCAGTCATTTAAAAGGATGTAATATTACGGAACACCCTCCTTAGTGTTGCTAAGTGAAGAAAAGCAAGATGCTTTGTGTGTGTGTGTTTGAAAACATATTTAAAGACATAAATATGACCATAAAGATATGGAATATTTCTTAAAGCATACCCAAGATACTAGCAATGTGGACAGGGGGAGGAGACCTACATTTCACTGTACATGTTTTTTATATATTTCAAACACTGTATAATGTGCATATATTACTATTCTATAATATCAAATAAATACCTACATAAATATGTTTTAATTTTTTTTTTAATTTTCCAAGACAAAGTCTTGCTATGTTTCCTGAACTAGAGTGCAGTCACCACCGGATTCACAGGAATGATCACAGCTTACTACAGACTCACACTCCTGGGCTCTACTGATCCTCCTGCCTCAGCAGTCCCCAGTCCTGTGGCTGAGACTACAGGTGCAAACCATCATGCCCAGGTTAGAAATCATTTTTATTCAGGATAAGGAAAGTTGGGGAGACTAGTTTAATTATCATGTATAATGTTAACCTTCACAGGACATCAAAGCAGAGAAGAGTAAAAACAAGCAATTTAACAACTTGTCTCCATTTATTAAATAGTTGAGTCACTTTAGTTGATTTTTTTTTTTTTAATTTTCAAGTCTTAGTACTACTTTTATTTTAGAGGAGAGCAAACTCTCCCTCCTTTCAACTACCTTATAATATTGTGAGGATTAATTAAGGAAGTAGATGGGAAAATTCATTACAAACTGGGATATGCTATACAAAATTAAGTCTGTATTATTGAGCCTGGATGTTTAATACTTTGATATTCTCTAAATGGAACCACATCAAATATTAACTACATTCTTTATTATTCCTCTTCAATACAACCTACATTTCAGTAATGAGTTTTCCTGAATCACAAATCTTAATATGAATCTGTCTAAAAAATTCCAGGGACATGTTAGATTCATTTGACATTACAGCTCAACAGTGCTCTTGCACAACAACAACACAAAAATGAGCTTTTCTTTCATTTGAATTTTGTAAAACACTCTGAGTGTTCCAGTTTAACTGGCGTATTTTCTTTTTCCTTGAATAGTATCTTCAGTTTTCTGACTCCAAGTTGTTAGAAATTGGTTTGTGGCAAGAATAGAAAAAAATCTGTTCGTTCTTATATGCCAAATCTAAAGTGCATAGACTTTGAGGGTGAGGACGAGGAGGTGATTATGGTGATGATGATGTGATACTACAAAGTATTTCCTTACACATGCTAGGAAAAGTGGCAAGTAAAGCTGACCTGAGATACCTTTAAATGCCTCCATTTCTTCCTTACTCTAGTGACACCAGGGAGGCTATCAACATCAAAAGAGGATAGGTTTTATACTCTTTTTCTAGACTGTCTGTTTCCCTTTCTCTGATGGTAGAAAACCTTTAAGGACTATTTTAAATGCAACTTCTTTCTAGAAGCCATTTCCAGTGACCTCAATCCCATGTGATTTAGACTTTCTCTGAATCACTACTGTATACTCTACCTGTCTTCTAATGTAGTCTGTGTTATAATGCACTGAGTTATATTTGATTCCCTCCTAGAGTATATGCTCTGTGAGGACAAGTTTGTATGTTGTTCATCTTTACATCCTCAAAAGCATTCTATACTGAGTAGACATTCAACAAAATGTTAATTCATCAAATCATACAGGAAATAAAAATCCTCTCCGTTCAAATCTACTTCTATCGATGTGCTAAAAAAAATTCAGTCTCTAAGTGAAAAACAACCAACTACAAAAAATGTCAGATCAACAGAGACACTGCTTTTATAAAGACCTTCTCTGCACAGGGAATTTATTTTCTGCAGCTGCCCTTTTAGTGAATTTTCTCAAAACAACAACAAAAAAAGCACTGATTGTATAAACTAAGGCAAATTATTTTCTAAACCTTGCAATACATACAAAATAGCAGGTTATTTTCAAATAGCTAGCTTGCTTGGGTTCTTATTTGCACTTGTTTAAAAGTTCATCCTCCTGTATACATGCATTTATTGAAAAATAAAATGCTCAAACAATTTCAGACAAACATAGACTAGTGATTTTTCTTTCAAATTTGAATCCCACTAGAATGGGGAAAATGCAGTGACATTAATAACTAATGACTCAATCAAAAAATGATTTAAGGCAAATTAACAAAGATGAAAGTCAAATTTAGACTCGCTTAGTCTGTCTAGAAAAGTTGAAGAATGAAAGCCAATAAGTGCTGAAATTCTGAAATATATTACACATTTAACTCATAATCTCTAGCTTTATTTTCAAAATCATTTCAGAGAATTATGTTAAAGTGCACCAAAACTTATACACAATTTTTCTACTATAAAGACTGAGTCAATATTCATCAAGCTTCCATATTGAGCAACACTAAAGAGGTATCTGTTGTATACCTGACTCTCAGGTATACCCAGTGAGTCACTAAATAGAATGCAGTGATTTGGGTCTAATCATGAGTTGCTAAATAGAATTTATAAAGATGAATGGAGAACTGAAAAGGCGAACTCCAGCAAGCAGCTCCTACCACCTTACTTGGCTATGATTTTACTTCAAGCGTTAACTTTAACCTTTACTTTGCCAAACCTCATTCCTTCTATGCTTATCTTCACCATCCTTTTAACTTGCCTGAGGGATATATCTCCTGCATTACTAAATAAGAATTGTTAAAAAACAACAACAACAACAACAACAACAACAACAACTCTAAGTAACTCTAGCACCAAAGCAATTTACTGTTAGGAGAAGGTGGAACTAGCTTCCAAGCACTCTGGCTTTTTTTTTTTTTTTTTTTTTTTTTTTTTTGGTTTTGAAAAATTAGTGCATTTATTCATTTATTTAGACTGTGCTTTTTTTAAAAATTTATTTATTATTATTATACTTTAAGTTGTAGGGTACATGTGCATAACGTGCAGGTTTGTTACATATGTATACTTGTGCCATGTTGGTGTGCTGCACCCATCAACTCGTCATTTACATCAGGTATAACTCCCAATGCAATCCCTACCCCCTCCCCCCTCCCCATGATAGGCCCCGGTGTGTGATGTTCCCCTTCCTGAGTCCAAGTGATCTCATTGTTCAGTTCCCACCTATGAGTGAGAACATGCGGTGTTTGGTTTTCTGTTCTTGTGATAGTTTGCTAAGAATGATGGTTTCCAGCTGCATCCATGTCCCTACAAAGGACACAAACTCATCCTTTTTGATGGCTGCATAGTATTCCATGGTGTATATGTGCCACATTTTCTTAATCTAATCTGCCACTGATGGACATTTGGGTTGATTCCAAGTCTTTGCTATTGTGAATAGTGCAGCAATAAACATACGTGTGCATGTGTCTTTATAGCAGCATAATGTATAATCCTTTGGGTATATACCCAGTAATGGGATGGCTGGGTCATATGGTACATCTAGTTCTAGATCCTTGAGGAATCGCCATACTGTTTTCCATAATGGTTGAACTAGTTTACAGTCCCACCAACAGTGTAAAACCGTTCCTATTTCTCCACATCCTCTCCAGCACCTGTTGTTTCCTGACTTTTTAATGATCGCCATTCTAACTGGTGTGAGATGGTATCTCATTGTGGTTTTGATTTGCATTTCTCTGATGGCCAGTGATGATGAGCATTTTTTCATGTGTCTGTTGGCTGTATGAATGTCTTCTTTTGAGAAATGTCTGTTCATATCCTTTGCCCACTTTTTGATGGGGTTGTTTGTTTTTTTCTTGTAAATTTGTTTGAGTTCTTTGTAGGTTCTGGATATTAGCCCTTTGTCAGATGTGTAGATTGCAAAAATTTTCTCCCATTCTGTAGGTTGCCTGTTCACTCTGATGGTAGTTTCTTTTGCTGTGCGGAAGCTCTTTAGTTTAATTAGATCCCATTTGTCAATTTTGGCTTTTGCTGCTGTTGCTTTTGGTGTTTTAGACATGAAGTCTTTGCCCATGCCCATGTCCTGAATGGTACTACCTAGGTTTTCCTCTAGGATTTTTATGGTATTAGGTCTAACATTTAAGTCTCTAATCCATCTTGAATTAATTTTCGTATAAGGAGTAAGGAAAGGATCCAGTTTCAGCTTTCTACTTATGGCTAGCCAATTTTCCCAGTACCATTTATTAAATAGGGAATCCTTTCCCCATTTCTTATTTCTCTCAGGTTTGTCAAAGATCAGATGGCTGTAGATGTGTGGTATTATTTCTGAGGACTCTGTTCTGTTCCATTGGTCTATATCTCTGTTTTGGTACCAGTACCATGCTGTTTTGGTTACTGTAGCCTTGTAGTATAGTTTGAAGTCAGGTAGCGTGATGCCTCCAGCTTTGTTCTTTTGACTTAGGATTGTCTT
Organism: Macaca mulatta; assembly: GCF_049350105.2. Classification (NCBI taxonomy): domain Eukaryota; kingdom Metazoa; phylum Chordata; class Mammalia; order Primates; family Cercopithecidae; genus Macaca; species Macaca mulatta. The sequence goes on along the minus strand of NC_133407.1, from coordinate 145,324,047 downwards.
GGAGATGCAGGCTCTTTTTTGGTTCCATATGAACTTTAAAGCAGTTTTTTCCAATTCTGTGAAGAAACTCATTGGTAGCTTGATGGGGATGGCATTGAATCTATAAATTACCTTGGGCAGTATGGCCATTTTCACGATATTGATTCTTCCTATCCATGAGCATGGTATGTTCTTCCATTTGTTTGTGTCCTCTTTTATTTCACTGAGCAGTGGTTTGTAGTTCTCCTTGAAGAGGTCCTTTACATCCCTTGTAAGTTGGATTCCTAGGTATTTTATTCTCTTTGAAGCAATTGTGAATGGAAGTTCATTCCTGATTTGGCTCTCTGTTTGTCTGTTACTGGTGTATAAGAATGCTTGTGATTTTTGCACATTAATTTTGTATCCTGAGACTTTGCTGAAGTTGCTTATCAGCTTAAGGAGATTTTGGGCTGAGACAATGGGGTTTTCTAAATATACAATCATGTCATCTGCAAACAGGGACAATTTGACTTCTTCTTTTCCTAACTGAATACCCTTGATTTCTTTCTCTTGCCTAATTGCCCTAGCCAGAACTTCCAACACTATGTTGAATAGGAGTGGTGAGAGAGGGCATCCCTGTCTTGTGCCAGTTTTCAAAGGGAATGTTTCCAGTTTTTGCCCATTCAGTATGATATTGGCTGTGGGTTTGTCATAAATAGCTATTATTTTGAAGTACGTTCCATCAATACCGAATTTATTGAGCGTTTTTAGCATGAAGGGCTGTTGAATTTTGTCAAAAGCCTTTTCTGCATCTATTGAGATAATCATGTGGTTCTTGTCTTTGGTTCTGTTTATATGCTGGATTATGTTTATTGATTTGCGAATGTTGAACCAGCCTTGCATCCCAGGGATGAAGCCCACTTGATCATGGTGGATAAGCTTTTTGATGTGTTGCTGAATCCGGTTTGCCAGTATTTTATTGAGGATTTTTGCATCGATGTTCATCAGGGATATTGGTCTAAAATTCTCTTTTTTTGTTGTGTCTCTGCCAGGCTTTGGTATCAGGATGATGTTGGTCTCATAAAATGAGTTAGGGAGGATTCCCTCTTTTTCTATTGATTGGAATAGTTTCAGAAGGAATGGTACCAACTCCTCCTTGTACCTCTGGTAGAATTCAGCTGTGAATCCATCTGGTCCTGGACTTTTTTTGGTTGGTAGGCTATTAATTATTGCCTCAATTTCAGAGCCTACTATTGGTCTATTCAGGGATTCAACTTCTTCCTGGTTTAGTCTTGGAAGAGTGTAAGTGTCCAGGAAATTATCCATTTCTTCTAGATTTTCCAGTTTATTTGCGTAGAGGTGTTTATAGTATTCTCTGATGGTAGTTTGTATTTCTGTGGGGTCGGTGGTGATATCCCCTTTATCATTTTTAATTGCGTCGATTTGATTCTTCTCTCTTTTCTTCTTTATTAGTCTTGCTAGTGGTCTGTCAATTTTGTTGATCTTTTCAAAAAACCAACTCCTGGATTCATTGATTTTTTGGAGGGTTTTTTGTGTCTCTGTCTCCTTCAGTTCTGCTCTGATCTTGGTTATTTCTTGCCTTCTGCTAGCTTTCGAATGTGTTTGCTCTTGCTTCTCTAGTTCTTTTAATTGCGATGTTAGAGTGTCAATTTTAGATCTTTCCTGCTTTCTCTTGTGGGCGTTTAGTGCTATAAATTTCCCTCTACACACTGCTTTAAATGTGTCCCAGAGATTCTGGTATGTTGTATCTTTGTTCTCATTGGGTTCAAAGAACATCTTTATTTCTGCCTTCATTTCGCTATGTACCCAGTAGTCATTCAGGAGCAGGTTGTTCAGTTTCCATGTAGTTGAGCGGTTTTGATTGAGTTTCTTAGTCCTGAGTTCTAGTTTGATTGCACTGTGGTCTGAGAGACAGTTGGTTATAATTTCTGTTCTTGTACATTTGCTGAGGAGTGCTTTACTTCCAATTATGTGGTCAATTTTCGAATAAGTACGATGTGGTGCTGAGAAGAATGTATATTCTGTTGATTTGGGGTGGAGAGTTCTATAGATGTCTATTAGGTCTGCTTGCTGCAGAGATGAGTTCAATTCCTGGATATCCTTGTTAACTTTCTGTCTCGTTGATCTGTCTAATGTTGACAGTGGAGTGTTGAAATCTCCCATTATTATTGTATGGGAGTCTAAGTCTCTTTGTAAGTCTCTAAGGACTTGCTTTATGAATCTGGGTGCTCCTGTATTGGGTGCATATATATTTAGGATAGTTAGCTCTTCCTGTTGAATTGATCCCTTTACCATTATGTAATGGCCTTCTTTGTCTCTTTTGATCTTTGATGGTTTAAAGTCTGTTTTATCAGAGACTAGGATTGCAACCCCCGCTTTTTTTTGTTCTCCATTTGCTTGGTAAATCTTCCTGCATCCCTTTATTTTGAGCCTATGTATGTCTCTGCGTGTGAGATGGGTCTCCTGAATACAGCAGACTGATGGGTCTTGACTCTTTATCCAGTTTGCCAGTCTGTGTCTTTTAATTGGAGCATTTAGTCCATTTACATTTAACGTTAAGATTGTTATGTGTGAACTTGATCCTACCATTATATTAACTGGTTATTTTGCTCGTTAGTTGATGCAGTTTCTTCCTAGCCTCGATGGTCTTTACATTTTGGCATGTTTTTGCAACGGCTGGTACCAGTTGTTCCTTTCCATGTTTAGTGCTTCTTTCAGGGTCTCTTGTAAGGCAGGCCTGGTGGTGACAAAATCTCTAAGCATTTGCTTATCTGTAAAGGATTGTATTTCTCCTTCACTGATGAAACTTAGTTTGGCTGGATATGAAATTCTGGGTTTAAAATTCTTTTCTTTAAGAATGTTGAATATTGGCCCCCACTCTCTTCTGGCTTGTAGAGTTTCTGCTGAGAGATCTGCTGTTAGTCTGATGGGCTTCCCTTTGTGGGTAACCCGACCTTTCTCTCTGGCTGCCCTTAAGATTTTTTCCTTCATTTCAACTTTGGTGAATCTGGCAATTATGTGTCTTGGAGTTGCTCTTCTCGAGGAGTATCTTTGTGGCGTTCTCTGTATTTCCTGGATTTGAATGTTGGCCTGCCCTACTAGGTTGGGGAAGTTCTCCTGGATGATATCCTGAAGAGTGTTTTCCAACTTGGTTCCATTTTCCCCCTCACTTTCAGGCACCCCAATCAGACGTAGATTTGGTCTTTTTACATAATCCCATCCTTCTTGCAGGCTTTGTTCATTTCTTTTTCTTCTTTTTTCTTTTGGTTTCTCTTCTTGCTTCATTTCATTCATTTGATCCTCAATCGCTGATACTCTTTCTTCCAGTTGATCGAGTCGGTTACTGAAGCTTGTGCATTTGTCACGTATTTCTCGTGTCATGGTTTTCATCTCTTTCATTTCGTTTAGGACCTTCTCTGCATTAATTACTCTAGCCATCAATTCTTCCACTTTTTTTTCAAGATTTTTAGTTTCTTTACGCTGGGTACGTAATTCCTCCTTTAGCTCTGAGAAATTTGATGGACTGAAGCCTCCTTCTCTCATCTCGTCAAAGTCATTCTCCGTCCACCTTTGATCCGTTGCTGGCGATGAGCTGCGCTCCTTTGCCGGGGGAGATGCACTCTTATTTTTTGAATTTCCAGCTTTTCTGCCCTGCTTTTTCCCCATCTTTGTGGTTTTATCTGCCTCTGGTCTTTGATGATGGTGATGTACTGATGGGGTTTTGGTATAGGTGTCCTTCCTGTTTGATAGTTTTCCTTCTAACAGTCAGGACCCTCAGCTGTAGGTCTGCTGGAGATTGCTTGAGGTCCACTCCAGACCCTGTTTGCCTGGGTATCAGCAGCAGAGGCTGCAGAAGATAGAATATTTCTGAACAGCGAGTGTACCTGTCTGATTCTTGGTTTGGAAGCTTCCTCTCAGGGGTGTACTCCACCCTGTGAGGTGTGGGGTGTCAGACTGCCCCTAGTGGGGGATGTCTCCCAGTTAGGCTACTCAGGGGTCAGGGACCCACTTGAGCAGGGAGTCTGTCCCTTCTCAGATCTCAACCTCCATGTTGGGAGATCCACTGCTCTCTTCAAAGCTGTCAGACAGAGTTGTTTGCGTCTGCAGAGGCTTCTGCTGTGTTTGTTATTGTTTACTGTGCCCTGTCCCCAGAGGTGGAGTCTACAGAGACAGGCAGGTTTCCTTGAGGTCCTGTGAGCTCCACCCAGTTCGAGCTTCCCAGCAGCTTTGTTTACCTACTTAAGCCTCAGCAATGGCGGGCGCCCCTCCCCCAGCCTCGCTGCTGCCTTGCCGGTAGATCACAGACTGCTGTGCTAGCAATGAGGGAGGCTCCGTGGGCGTGGGACCCTCCCGGCCAGGTGTGGGATATGATCTCCTGGTGTGCCTGTTTGCTTAAAGCGCTGTATTGGGGTGGGAGTTACCCGCTTTTCCAGGTGTTGTGTGTCTCAGTTCCCCTGGCTAGGAAAAGGGATTCCCTTCCCCCTTGAGCTTCCCAGGTGAGGCGATGCCTTGCCCTGCTTCAGCTCTCGCTGGTCGGGCTGCAGCAGCTGACCAGCACCGATCATCCGGCACTCCCCAGTGAGATGAACCCAGTACCTCAGTTGAAAATGCAGAAATCACCGGTCTTCTCTGTGGCTCGCGCTGGGAGTTGGAGACTGGAGCTGTTCCTATTCGGCCATCTTGCTCCGCCCTAGCACTCTGGCTTTCTAGGAGGCAGAAACAGATGATTTTTCCAGGATGAGACTGATTTGATGAATGACTCCATCCCTTTTTTTGCCTTGCTGTCACTGATGCTCAAGAGTTGGGTTTATGAAAAAGAGTACTTAAGTGATCTAGCTTGTTGTCATATGCCCCTTCCGCATCAGAGGTCAAGGCAGCTTGATTGATGAAATTGATACAGTTAATAAAATTGTATCCCATCGATAACAGGGCCGTAGGAGGTTCCCATTTGGAGGTGCAGGAAGGGAGGAGCCAGATGTTTACTTTCCCTCTGACCCAAGCCCTTCACCATTTATTTAAAATGTGGAGTCCTAACTAGGGAAAAGGAGTCAAGCTCGTGGGAGCAAAGAGAAAGCAAAGAGAGAAAGCACATGAGCTGAGTCTTCATGGTCCAAGACATGTAGCCCTCTTGCATCCAACCTATCACCAGGCACCTGCAAGCTGGCTCACTGCAACCTTGGCATTATCGATACGGCACCAGGCCCTCTTCAACAGACAGCATTGCTATTCTGTAAAATCTCCAGCGAGTCTGTTTCCTTGCAGTCGGCCTCTCTTCTGCTGATCCTGCCCGTTGAGAGAAGGCAATGTATTTTTTCTACTTTCTTTAATAAGTATGCCTTTCTCTACCTACAGTTGTCTTGATAAATTATTTTACCCCTGTGCCACTGGCCCAAATAGTCGTCGCACCCCCTTGACATAAAACTTCTTTTCATAGCCATGAAAAGCTCAAATTTGCAATAAAAGAAATTTTTGCACTTAAGGAAAAACACTGCAGAGTTTCAGGTCTCCCTGCCTTTGCTCATGTGACTCCCTCTGACTGGAACACCATTAATCTTCGCTGGGTGAAATCCCAGTCCTTCTTCCAAACCCATTTCAAACAGTACCTTGTCTGTAATGATTTTCCTGACCTCTCCATGAGGAATTAATCAATCCTGCTCCTGTATTTCCAAAGTGCATTCTCCATAACCCTATGGACTTGCCCCAGTGTTAACAGTTAATTATTTAAGCGCTGCTCTTTGTGATGGGATCCTGAAGGCACTGAAGCTAGGGATCTGGCTTCAGGAACACCTCCAATCCTGTGCTCCAACCTGACCAGCAAGTCCTCCACAAATGTCCTTTGAAGATGTTAAAAAAATTTTTAGGGTGGTAAACTGAAAAGTTCCTTCCAGATATTCTCTGATTCTATTTTGTATATATGCTGGATATAATTACAAAATAAGCATAATTTTAACACCCCACTTACGAACCATAGGTCGTTTTGAGAGTTCGGTTGAGTTACTTTAACAGTTCCACATGGTGTCTATTATGATAGTTATTTTAAAAGGAACCAAAAATAATATATCAAGAACTACAAATTCTCTAGGCTAGACTTTACAAAGAAGAAATTCAATAAACACTGTTTATACCTCCTACAAACTTAATATCTAACATGAATAATAATGACAAAGAGAGGCAATATGCAAAGGAAGAACATGCAATACTTTTTAAATTATTACATACTAATGGACACTTAAAAATAATTACATATTTATTTATTTATTTTATTTTTTTTGAGATGGAGTTTCACTCTTGTTGCCCTGGCTGGAGTGCAACGTTGCGATCTCAGCTCACTGCAGTCTCCACTTCCTGGGTTCAAGCGATTCTCCTGGCTCAGCCTCCTGAGTAGCTGAAATTACAGATGTCCGCCACCATGCCCGACTAACTTTTTGTATTTTTAATAGAGACAGGGTTTCACCATAATGGCCAGGCTGGTCTTGTACTCCTGGTGATCCACCCACCTCGGCCTCCCAAAGTGCTAGGATTACAGTTGTGAGCCACTGTGCCTGGCCATATGTTTATTTTTAGTTTTAGTTATTAAAATAATTTAACTTTTAAATTATTATGTACATACTAATGGACATATAATAATTTTTTAAAATGAGGAAGTGAAGTAAATTACTTGTATGTCCAAGAAGTAATATATGAACATCCATGAGTACAGGACAAAAAATATTAATTTAAAAGACGAATTTGTATCAAATAAAGTAATGCAAATATCCACTTTCCTGTCTAAGATAAACTAGAAAGTGTTTACTTCTTCAGAATTCTTACCAATGCAAATTACCCCATATATTTGGTTCTTAAATTTTTCCATTCTTTAAAAAAATTATTTAACATTTATTCAGCCTGATTTATCTCCCCAATGACATTTTAAACTCTGAAGACAAGAGATATCCTTTTACTTCCTTGATATGCTGGAAAATGTACCACATAATTCCATAAACTTAAAATGCTCATTAAATGTGTTGGGAGGAAACCACTTTCACTGTCTTTATATTTCTCAAGTTTTAGGGAATAAGTTAGTAAAAACTTTTGGTTAAAGTCTTCAGGTTCTTTTATTTAGCTTTGACTCTACATTAAGGTTGACTTTTTCCTCACTCTGAGGAAGATATAAGGTTACTGATATTAATTTTTACATTAATATGGAAAGCATACTTGGGTAAAATAATCAATCTCCTAAAGAAATTTTATTAATTTAACAATATGAATATTCTAAATGGATATAAATCCAGAGGTCCTCTAAAGAAGACAGGGTTACCGCTGTCTTATTTCCTCAAAGCATAAACATTATGAATTAACATTATGAATATTATTATCAATGCTCGCTTTGAACATCACCTCCAAGTATTCTGCATTGCACTAAAAATCCTGTTTTTGGAGGACACTCACTTTAAATTATCTTCAAGGCACGCTACTAAAAAAAAGTAATAATAAAATAAAATTTAAATAGCGGTAACAGAATCGGCAAAGCCAACAGGATTACTGAAAAGATGATCTTGGGAGACCATCTTTCTAGCTCATTTCAGCTTAGTAGCAGACTAGACTTTGAATGGTTCTTGTATGTTTCAGCAATTCTGCCAACAAACATTGAAAGAGAAAAAAAAAATTTTCTCCTGACAAGCACAGACTTTTGACACTACATTCTTACTTGTACATGTATGGTTTAAATTAACTGCAGTTACTCATGATCTATTCAATCTCTTAACTCTCAAATGAACCTGTGATGTTTGGGTATGAATCACTTTCATACCTGCTTTGAAGTGGCCAGAAATTCAATTAGTCATGGGTTTTATTTCATTTTAGTCAGACAGTACTAGTACTATACTTGAGTTACAATAATTTCCTCTTAGCGCTGAGAATAAATTTGTGTTTAGTTTTAGCACAAGCTGTCAAAAATTAAACAAATCCAATACAGATAAATAGGGGGTGCATATTAATTTAATTCTAAAGAGAATAAAAGTTTTGTGGCCAAAGCAAATTCAAAAAGTTAAGCACACTTTTCTATGTTGCCTGAGTCTCAAGACATCACAAGGAATAATTTTTTTCTCTTACCGTTTAGATATTTGCTAGCCCTGTTGAGAACCTGTTAGATGAAAAACAACATATTAAGTCTACGTCCAGATCAGGAAGGATTGTAGAAGATATGAAATGTGTGCGAGATTTCTGACTTTCAGTTTATTCACAAAATCAGGGCCATGGAAATGGTCAAAAATTTCATGAAAACATTTACAAAGCTTGTAATAATAAGTTCTTTATTAAGATATTTAACAAATCCTGGTAAATTTTTTTTTCACATTGTGCTTTACTCAGTATTTTTATGTACATGCTCTCATTTGAACCTGAAGAAAGCGTATGTGTGTGTCATTACTTCCATTCACGGCCGGCTTCCTGGGCAAGTTACCTATGCAGTGGCTCAGAGGTACCTATGCAGTGGCCCAGAGTCCAAGCTCAGAAGGGCCCCAGGCTTGCATTAATGCTCTGATGTTGATGTCTTAGACTTTGTAATACTGTTTGAATAAAGGGCCCCATATTTTCATTTTGCACTGAACCTTATAACTTAGGTAGCTGCTGTCAATTGCAAGCAGAATCAGTTACCTAATTTTCAGGGTTCAGTGCAAAATGAAACTACAGGGCCCTTTATTCAAAGGACCAGAAGGAGAGGATCATATTCAAACTCACGGAATCAATTAATTGAACTGTCTAGAGAAGAAAAAAAAAGATAGGTATTACTGGGTCTTGAATACACTGTGGAAATAGATGTAATTTGGGTGACAAAGGGGAGGGGAACAGACTAATTCCAGGTAGAGAAGTCTATGCTTTGTCTCTGTAAGGGTACTAACTTTATAGTAGGGAACTAGAGTCCATCCACAGTCAGGTCTATCTGTATCTGATAAAATCCTGACAAAAATCTCTCACGAAAATTTTAAAAGAAAAAGCATGAATTGGAACTAAGTCAGTCGTACCACGATAAGAGACCTATAGCCAATCAGATGCCATATCCTATTCTTAACAGCCAACCCTCCTTTGATTCACAGGCTCAGGGGCTGTGTCCTCAGTTTAGGGAAACTGTCTCTGTTGTTTCTGACACTGTTGAAACCAAGATACTCTGTGTATTTGCAAGGACCATGCACAACATATGGTCCTTGAAATCTGGCCTTCCAGAGTATTCCAGGCTCTCCCCCAACTATCATTCCTTATTGCATTCTTCCATTCATCTGTTTCTTTGGGTCACATATAGTTTGGAACTGAAATGCTCTAGATTAGGGGCTAGCAAACTATGGTTCAAGGGTGAGATCCAGTCCAGGACCTGTTCTTGTATAGTCCTCAAGGTAAGAATAGTGTTGATATCTTTAAAGTGTTGCAAACAAAACAATATAAACAGTAAAAAAAGAATATGCAACAGAGAGAATGCTGCCAATATGTGTGGCCTGCAAATCCTAAAATAGTAACTATCTTGACTTTTATAAAAAATGTTTGACCATGGTCTAAGTAAACTCAATCATTTTCAGACATGTTATATTTCTTCAGAGTCTTTTTCTGACCAAGAATAGTTATTAGGGGGACCTTAAAGGTAGCATTATCAAAATTTTAAGAGCTAGACTCACCATTAACAGGGCATGGTAGGCCTTAAAAACTCTGACAAGTTGGTTGCGTTGGTTTTGGAGGGCACAGACTACATTAACCTCACCACAGAGCAAGATTCAATTCAAACTTGCACTCCTCTGTGACCTTGATTCAACCTTGGCAGACTCTGTCAAGTGTTAGTCTCCATTGGAGCCAACTGTAAACAAAAGACTTGGTAGAACCCTCTGACTTAGTCCTATCTTCTCCCTTCTTCCTCTTTCTCTCCACAGGCAGTCTATTCTTGATGACCAAAAATAAGCACACTTTCTCATCACCCACCTCTGTTTTTTTATCTTTTTTTTTTCTTTTTCTTTTCTTTTCTTTTTTTTTTTTTGAGATGGAGTCTCGTTCTGTCAACCAGGCTGCAGTGCAGTGGCATGATCTTGGCTCACTGCAATCTCTGCCTTCTAGGTTCAAGTGATCCTCCTGCTTCAGCCTCCCATGTAGCTGAGATTACAGCCGTGCACCACCACGTCTGGCTAATTTTTGTGTTTTTAGTAGAGACGGGGTTTCACCATATTGGCGAGGCTGATCTCCAACTCCTGACCTCAGGTGATCTACCCACCTCCGCCTCTCAAAGTGATGGGATTACAGGCGTGAGCCAACGCACCCGGCCCACTCATCACTTCTATAGAACTTTTGCTACAGGCTGTAAGTCTTCACCACACTGTGAGCCTTCGAGAAATGCAATCAGTTAAATTCCATGTCCCACACCCTAGATTCTGAGTCAGCCTAGATGAATACAGTACAAACTTCCATGCTGGCAGCTGTAGTTCCTTTTTGCGCTTACCTGCTTAGTGGCAATTTTTTCCCCAGGTGCAGAAGAAACTCATCAAACTCCTTACCCCGGCCATCAGCAAACCTTCTGCAGCTGCTTTTGTCACTAACGGATGGGTTCCGGGCTATGGGTTGTCTGTGTCCGCAGCCAAACCATCTTGGCCTGCCCCAACATTTTGGTGTAGAATATTAGAAAAATTGGCCCACAATATTGCAGCTAAAAAAGACTAGCTGGAAACATGCCTATTTTCATCAGAGAATAGACTTTCACTCCAGTGCAAATAGATTTTTAAAATTATTTACTTTAATAAAAACCTGCATTAATTTTTTTCTGTCCTATTATATTTAAGGTCTAGATAGAAAAGCAAAGTAGAGATGTGGGCAATTTGGATTTGGATAGATAATGTAACTGAAAAGAGTCATGAAGGGAAATACGAACTATTAAGTAAAATGCTCTTAATATATTTTCTTTGTCCTTTCAAACTTCACTGAACCAAATGTTCCTTCTTTCTCTTTTTTTCCTGACACTTAGGATGTTTTGTGCAAGAATAATTTACTGAGAGATAAACTTGTATTAGTTCTTCCACTTTTCCTTTCCCTCACTGCAAGGTAGAAGACGTGTCTTAATCACAGATGTTTATACAGTAGAAAACAGAAGCCACTTACAGCTAACATCTTTTTCCAGTCTTTTAGAAAAACTTTAAAACAATTATGTTAGTGAGTGCCTTCAAGGGCAAGAAGAGAAAAGAAGTTTTCCAAAGGCCAAAGACATTACAGGTTTTGGAAGTAAGAAAATAAGCCAGAGAGAATGGGATCCTTTAGACCTTGGTATCAATATTTCAGGGAGTAGGTAAGAGCTGACTGAAAGGAGATGGTTTTCTGGTGTTTCTAAGGATGTGGGAGTCTAGGTACAAAGATTTTTATTTTCCTAGTAATTGTCTTTTCTCCAAACAGAGCATCAAAGCAGCAAAGGTATGTCCAAAGGTATCATGGAGACTGGTACAAAGGGCATCTCTATCAATGCTGTGGATGGATCATCAATGACCAACAATCTTATGGATGGGCTGAATTCCATAAGCCTGAAGAATCTCTAGGAATATTGTACAGCTGTGGACAAAACAACCCCAGTAATGGTTTGTATCACTTTTTCTGCCAGCGGATAGTATGGAACCCTCTAGTCAGAATGATTTTGAATTAAGAACAATGAATAAATAGACTTTCTTGAACATCTAACTTTGTAGACTACATTCTGAGCTGGTTATGACTTTCCATTTATAGATGATCAGAATGAATAAGTAAGGCTCTTGGAAGGATAAGGTTAATAACCCTTGTACACAGAAACCTCCTTCATGTTTCCATTGACTTTGGACTTTATTGTCAGTGATGGTTCATCCAGAAAGCTGCACTTTGGAGCCTTGTTCTTCCATGACCCTTTCCTGTCAACCTCACAGCATTACTACTCCAGGCTGCAAAATCTTCTACATGAGGGATATATTGGAGAGAAGAGGGAAACAGCCTCCATCTGAATTGATGTTGTAGGTTGTGTTAAGGGAATGGGTTTCCCTTTTTCACACACCAGAATCAAAGAACTTCAGCCTACATGGTTATAAAGTCTTTGCACTTTTGGTTAGCTGATGCTTCCAGCCCATCTAAGGTTTCACTTCGTCTAAATGCTGAATAGAGAAACAAGCCTTGGCTGGAGAAGTCCATCTGAGGTCACCCTGCCTGTCTCCCTGCCTCCAGGCAGATTAGCACCTAGACCTTGCAACTCATGAAAGTACTTTCTATTTTTAAACAGCTCCAAGAAACAGCATTATGTAACTTTACTTTGGTAACCCAGTTTAGTGTTTACCAAGCTGTCCTTATATCTAGAGTTAACAAAATCTAAAATAATAAGATTAGAATAATAAAATTAAGTAAACAAAACAAATTGTTCTAACTTAGGCTCTGTTTTCTTTGTTGTTTTGTACTCTCACTCAAGTAGACAGCATATATTAAAAGTGTCCATTAGTCACCTTTAGACAGCTCATTCATGCATATATTCATTAATTTATTCACATTAACTCTATGTGTTCTAACATAACTTTCTGAAATTTTCTTTTGTATTCATTTTGTTTATTGTTCATTCTGTGTTCTCCTACTCTCATCCCTACCTCCACTGAATGGAAAGTCCCAGAAGACAGGGACATTATCAGCTTAGTTCATGACTCTGTATCATATTGCCAGTTATCAGTAGGGTTATGGCAGGTCTAAGGACCAAATATTTTTAAATGAGAGAAGAAATTGAATGGCAAGTTGATAAATGTTGCAAGCATGATTAAGCATCTACTTCATACAAAGCATTTTTGGAGTACAAAGATGGGCTGCTGCAGCACCCCTAGGCAGAGGACATGTGCCAAAAGTTAAAGCATAATTTGGTATGTTCTAATCGAGACACATGTAAGGAGTTCACAAAAGATAAAATTGCAATAAATCTGTCTTGTTTAATTAATACTACTTTTCTCATAACATTGCTTTGAAACTCAGTCTCAACTTTTGCTTTGACACTCTGTCCCAATGTTTGTCGGTGAACCTGCCAACATAAGCCCCCAATCTATTAAGGAGCGACATGTTTCGACTTTGGGTACATAGTTTCTGGCATGATTTCTGTGAAGGTTGTTCAGAAAGAAGAGGTTTCAACTGGGGCAGTGTGTACTAAGTCATCATCCCCTTTGAAAAGAGAAATGTATAGCTCGTCTACCAAACTACCAGGAAACCCACACCCCAGGAATGCCTCATGGGGTTTTTACTTCAAAAATGATTCATAACACCTGAAGTATATTTCATAAATCAGCCAATCCACAATTTAATTAAATGTTTATAAGCTCTCTCTAGACCCTATTTAACTTTAAAAAGCTATATACTCCAAAATAATTTAGAACTTAAGTTCCAGGGTGGACTGCTAATATTTTCTAGAATTGATCATACATGATTTTATAGCAGCTTGTACACTGGATAATCATATTAGGACACTGATGGGTTAAAAGAGGTTAGCATGTTATGCACACTGGAGCTATCTATGATAGTTGTTGCTTGGTTGTTATGACAGTAGCCCTAGTGAAAACTCACACCAATTTAAGGAAATGTTAAACATTCTCCCCAGGGGTGTATGAATGAGACATTCTAAAACATGGAAACTGTCAAGTTGCTTGTTGAGCATTCTGGTCACAGAGAGGCCCGGGCTATAGTCAGCATCGTGTTTCCACTAGAAGGATAAATCAATGATAGAATGTGAGTGCATATGCATCCCCCTAGAAAAGCAGAGGAACAGTGAAGGAAGCTAATAGCTTTTAATCGCTCTCTTACAGGAGGTTTTGTTTTAAGTCCCATTCCTTTAAATTATTTTTCTAAAGTAAAACCTTAGAGTAGGCTTCTGATTCTTGCATTTTGAGTGGACCATTTCATTCACCACTTCTTTGAACATGTGCAAATAACAAAATAAGGAGGTATTTGCATTCTGACCCTGGATGTTTTCAAGTGGCCAGGAAAATAAATATCTTGCATGGCACTATGAAAAGTACAGAAACTATCCTCCTGTTTCTTTTGCACTTTATCAATGGCTACTATTTAGCTCTTATGCTGTATGGTTATATGGACTTTCTGATAGTTTCTCTTTTTTGATACATGAATTCATGATTCAGATGCATTTAGGGTCACTGCATATCCCATCTCCTTTATCAAATGGTTTTCATGGACCAAGGCTATAAAGAGGAGATTTTTTAAAAGCATTTTTTTTTTTGTCAAAAACATTTTCTTCTATGATTTTTTTTTTCTTGCCCTGGCAAAAGAAATTTATTCACATGTTTGACTCATTTATAGCTTATTAACATGGAGTGCCACATAAAAATGATTTAAGGTTTCCACTTTATTTCAAACATTCTTTAACCCTGTTTCTAAAATATATCTATATGTAGTCCATTTCTTTATTCTAACTTTCCTCTTTCTTGGCCTCACTCCACAAACATCTGGACTCTTCAGGCCTCTTGGGCATTTCTCTTAGGAATCCTTCTGCCCTCTAAATTAAGTCATTATCCAAATTCTTGTCCCTTAATGCCCAAATGCACAACTGACTTCATAGGCATCATCTGTGGTTCTTACCTGGAATTTGTAAATCAGTGGGTTTGAGTAAGAACTTTGGAAACTTAATTGATATAGGTTCTACATGAGATAGAAAAACACAGCCAAATTGGGAACCACTGCTTTTTTTTTTTCTTGCAATCTTACTTGTTATCACAGTTTTCTTACAAATGACTTTCTTATTTTAGATTCCCAAAAGCATGCCTTCAAGCCTGGTTGCTCATCTGCGTTGCAACCTTCATTTCCAAGAGTGTGCTGGACCCATTCATATGACTATGCTACAACCCGTCAAAATAGCGTATTATGTATATGTCATATATCAGATACTGTTCTACCCAGTTTACACGCATCACCTCATTTAATCATTATAATGACTCCACGAGGTAGATGTCATTAGTTAATCAGGAAACACTAACTCAGAGAGGCTGCCTGATTTATCCGCATTACACAATACATGAAGCCAGCTGACATCATGAATTTTTATTTTTCCATTAAGCAATACCATTATCAGATACAAATATAAAACTAATTCTGGGTTTTCCTCTTCTTCAAATTTGGCTCTTTTTCTAAATTCCATTTTTCTGTGCATATTCTTACAAGTTTTACAAGGTATGCTAGAAACACTATTGTGGGCTAATAATCATGGTGTTAGCTCATGTAATCCTTCCAATAATATTATGAGCTAAATAATATTATCACAGATGAGAAAATTAGACTCAAAGAGGTTATGTATCATTTCTGATGCAATGAAGTAGGCTCTGGCTGGCAGAGCTGGGCTTTGCCTGAACTCTCAGCTAGTTTTATTCAATGATAATGTACGCATAATAGAAACTAAGGGTTCTTCTAGTTATCCAATACAATAATGAGCAGGACCACAGAATGCAGTGCCGAGGGTACTGCTATGGTCTAAATGTTTGTGTCTCTTCAAAATGTATTCGTTGAGAACCTAGCCTCCAAGATAATGGTATTGAGATGTGGTACCTTTGGGAGGGTATGGGTTGTGAGGATAGAGCCCTCATAAACGGCTTAGCCCTAAAAGAGAGGCCTGAGAAGGGTCTTTCCATTCACCAGGCACTGAATCTGCTGGTGCCTTGTCTTGGATTTCTAGCCTCCAAAACTGTAAGAAATAAATTTCTGCTGTTTATAAGCCACCTATTTATAATATTTTGTTTTAAAATCCTGAAAAGGCTAAGACAGAAAATTGGTACTGAGAATGGAGTGCTGTTGCAGCAAATACCTTCGAATGTAAACGTGGTTTTGGAACTGTGTAATGAGTAGATGCTGAAAGAGTTTTGAGGTGCATGTTAGAAAAACCCTGCATTACCAAGAACAGGCTACTAAGGGCTATTCTGGTGAAAGCTCAGAAGGAGAGGAGGACAGTTGTACAGAAAACTTCTTTTTAGAGATTACCTACGTAAACAAACAGAATGTTGGTAGAAACACAGACAGTAAAACCATTCTGATGAGGTCTCAGGTAGAAATGAAGAACAAGTTACTATGCAATGGAGGAAACGCCATCCCTGTTATAAAGTGGCAAAAAACATGGCTTGATTGTGTTTATGTTCTAGTGTTTTGGGGAAGGTAGAGCTTTTCAGAGGTGAAACTGAATATTTAACTGGGGAAATATCTAAGAAAAGCTTTGAAAGTTTGGTTTGGCTCCTTTGCACTGCTCATAGTAAAATGTGAAAAGACAGAAATGACTTAAAGGTGGAATTGTTAATCAGAAGGGAAGTAGAACTTAAAGACTCGGAACATTTTCATTTTATCCAAATTGAAAAGAATGACAGCACGTGTTCAAGAGAGAACATAAAGGTTGTGGCCAAACAACTATCTGAGAAGGAGATAATAGTCCATCTAAACAGAAGTAAGTACCTATGGTCCAAGACAATAGAAGATTGACCCATTAAGGAATTCAAAATTCATTAGAGCTGCCCCTCCCATCAAGGTCCAAAGTGCAAGAGTCCCAGTGGGTGAAGGGCCACTGCAGAGAACCCCCATTGGGAAAATACCCAGCAAGAAGATGTGGGTGTGGCCACCCCCAAAACCCCAGACCAGCAACACATGTGGTTGTGACCACCACCCAAAACCCCAGACCCCCACTCCAGGCACTAATTGTATGCCCGATACTATGCTACAAAGTGGGAAATGGAGGAAAGGTCATCCTTGTTATAATGTGGGTAGCACAGTATCTGGCCTACAATTAGAGCCTGGAGTGATCTTGGGGCATGGCCAGTGCACAGAGTCTTGGGGAGGCGGGGCCATCACAGAGAACCACTTTAAGGGGAGGGCCCAGGCAGAGTTGCCACAGGGGTGGGTCATTCAAAGCCATGGGAGCAGGACCAATGGGACCCTTGGAGGGTCTTGGCTAACCTGTGGGGCCACATTCCCAGTGTGCCCTTCCACATCACTGTATCCAGAAAGTGGCACTGTACGCCACGTGGGCCTAGAGAGTGGAGCATCAAGCCAAAGAAAATTATTCTCTAGCCTTGAAGTTTAATATATTTTATCCCATTAGGTTTTGGACTTGCTTGGGATCTGCCACTCCTTTCTTCTTTCCCATTTGACTCTTTTGGAATGGAAATGTCTCTCCTATGCCTGTTCCATCATTGTATAGTGAAAGCACATAACTTGTCTTGGTTTTATAGGCTCACAGTTGGACAGCAATTTGCCTTAGAATGTATAGTAACTTGGGTCTCATCCATATCTGACTTAGGTGATATTTATATGAAACATTTATGCTTTAGACTTTTGAGTTGATGTTGGAATGAATTAACGCTTTGGGGGTTATTGGGCTTAATTGAAATAAAATGGAAATATTTTTCATGTGAGAATAACATAAATTTAGAAGGAGGAGGCCCAAATGCCATGGTCTGAATGATTATGTCTTCCCAAAATTCCTATGTTGAAATTTTAGCCCCCAAGATGACGGTAGTAGGAGGTAAGAGCTTTGGGATGGTATTAAGTCATGAGGGCAGAGCCACTATGAATAAGATTAATGTCTTTTAAAGAAGACACAGAGTGGCTTTGTCCTTTCTACCATATGAAGACACAGCATAAAGACAGCTGTATATGGACCAGGAAGCAGACCCTCACCAGACACCAAATCCACCAGTTGCTTGACCTTGGACTTCACAGCCTCCAGACCTGTGTGCAATAAAATGTTTGTTGTTTATAAGAATGTATATGGGCATGTTCTACGATATTTTGTTATAACAGCCCAGACAGACTAAGACAGGAACCCTAACTGTGAAGGAAAAGTGTTCAAAAATAGCCTAATGCTTTTAAAACATGAATTGGTCCACTTTTTAGGAAATCATGTCACACTGGGGAATTAAAATATAGCATAAAGATCACATATGTTGTAAGTAAAGCTTGGAGTCACAAAGAAAATGAGCACTTAAAATTTCTCAGCAAATCAAATTTACTTCTGCAGAAGGTTGCTTCTCACAGGTCTGGCTGCCACAAGAGCACACTGAACAAAGGAGGGAAGGGATTTTTATCCTTAATGCAGGAATGCATTTTTTAAGTTACTGGCAGGAAGGACAATTTTGGCGGGAGGGGCCATTGCGATGGGAGGGGTAATTTACAGAGTGGGTAGCAGATGTGGGCTCTGTAGATAAGAACTGGAGGGAGAGTTGTTTATTGAAACCAAGACAGGGAGGCACAGAGAGCAAGGAAGTTTGGCCTTGAAAGTAGAGAACAAAGAACAAGGAAACTAAACAAGCTAAACTTTTGAAGAGGAACTTCTTCTTGTATCTGACACATAGCTTATTAGAACCCAAGAATGTGTGATGACTGAGGACTAGAAAATGAGCTAGAGAAATCGTTCATGCTTAACATTTCCTATTGTAATTATATAAGTAGTGACATAATCATTGCCATATTTTCCAAATAGAGTTGTCAAGAATGATACAAAATAAATAGTATTATCATAGCAGCCACTAATGACAGTTGGAATATTTTAATGAAGTTCCTGACTCTGTTTGTGTTTGACTAGAAGAAAAAAATTGATGGAGATTAAGAGGTGATTATAGGTTATTTAGAAGGTGAATAAATTAGTAATAGAAATAATTTGTTCATAATGGTAGACTAAGGCTCATCCACATGTTCACTATGGAAAGAAATCAGGCTATTTTAAAAAGTGTTTTCAAGTACTAATTTTTCAAATGACTTTAAATTCTAAGCCATTGGTCAAATTGTCCAATACTTGGAATCTGACATTCTAAGACAAACATTTATTTATTCTTTACTTTAAAAATCCCATGTTTACTTTTGTGTAAATCTGGAATTATTCCAAAGTGTTTTTTTAAAAATAGAAAGTCTCATGTTTGGGACTATTGGTTGATCATCATCATCTGTAAAAAGACAAGGTGAAATAAGAAGAACCTTTTCTTCATTCTTCCTATTTTTACACAAATCTTGAAATGGTATATTCCTGGGGAGATGGAATTTTTAAATCTCTGTAAACATAATCACTTAGTTCCATCCTTGATAATATTCTGGAATCTACTGATATTTTAAGCTGGTCAAGGGTTTTGTTGGTCAAGGGAGGAAGGCACTGACTTTGTTTAAAGAATAGGTAGGAGTAAAAGACACATGAAATTCTTCAAAAACAAGGAAAAGAATGTGTATCTGCTATATATATATGTGCAGAATGTTCACTACCATATTAAAATAACCTATGAGAAAAGGAAAAAAAAGAAAATAAACACTAATAGTATTTGTTAATAGGTTGTGCCTTTCGTAAGGATAGAGGCCATGACTTAATTTTCTTTGCATTCTCAGCAGGCAGCTCTACTTGGCAAATAAATACTAGATGGCCAAATATAGGTAAAATATTATTTTAAATACTGTTTTTATATTTTTAACTCAAAATTTATATAGGATGTTTTAATATTATTATGTGAGAACAACTAACTATAACAAAGAATATTTAAAATACATATTTCCTATGGGTTTAGTGTTACTAACATCAATCACCCAGTGAGGGGGCTTTTATTAGACACTTTGTCAGATGAAGGAGGAACAGAGAGATTTGGTAATTTAGTAAAACCCCACATGTAGTAACCGGAAAAACATGGGATGCCTCCTTTTAAAACTGCACTCTTTGCAAATTTGATTTCCAAGCAATTTTAATAGTTTTTTTGAAAAGACCCTTTCTCTGTTATCCCTGGCATCCTGGGGTCATATTGCTCAGTCTGAAGATTCCTCTAGTGACACACAAAGGAGAAAGAAATCCAAGCAAACTGTCATTGCCGGAGCCTTGTTACTGAAATTTCCAGTTGCACACTTCTCTTTGTCTCTCAGCACAACTTGCATCCTCCAACAACACTTTCTTCTTTACCCCCCACCTTTTAATGTGCCTGTCAACCCCCATCCTTAAACCCCAAAATGGCCTGAACTTATCATTTCCATTCACTAAACAAATACATACCAAAAATATACTGAGCTCCCCAAATGAATCTTCTTTGGCTAGGACAGAATCAGGATAGGAGCATCATATTTTTCTCTACAGCCAAGGAGAAAGAGTTACTGCATCATCCCAGGCCAGAAGAGAGACAGATAGCCTCTACCCAACAGTACCAAAACCATCCTGCCTGTTCCGAGATTAGACACAAAGGAATATGATACTACAGTTTCTAGTCAATGTGATTCAACCAACCACATTCTGAAACCAAGTCCTGCTCACTTTTCTAATGTTCACAAAACAAAACCCGCTGAGGTGTATGAAGTAAATATGAGAGCTCCTAAAGGCAGCATCTATCACTTTTTCTTACAAATGAGTTTGCTGCTCTGGCATCGGTTCAGAATAATGTGCAGTTTGACCCTTAGAAATATTCCACAACAGATGCCAGCATGCCTCTCTTTGAAATAAATGAGTCAGGGTCATGGATGTTCCCCTAACTTTTAGTATAAAAGATCTATGAGAAAGTTAGAAATTGGAACTTCCTATAACATATATAGATATCTGCATGCTTTATATGCCAGTGTTTCTGTAGAAATTACCTCCCACTCCCAGCATCATAGAGACCTTGTCACAAATGGTATTACTTGACTTTCTCAAGGCAAAATATATTCCTGTTTCCATCTGTTCTGTTACTCTTCCCTCTGACTTGTCCTAAGTTTCTTAAGCTACAATTATCTTCCCTAATTGCCTTGAAAGTAACAGGAGAAAGGTCAATTAGCACTGTCTGTACAAGACAGCAAAGTGTTGTTTGGTTTCTATTCTCTGCATCCTCTTTTGATTTTCTAAATTTGTTTTGAGACTTAGCAGAGAACTAACTGATCACCTGGGCACAATTAGAACAATCTAATCAAATAATGAAGTGATCAGTTTTGTCTTATTTCACAAGAGCCACTTATTACCTGGGCAAAATATAATTGAGCATATTGCTAAATTTATCTAGCCCCCCCTTTTTTCTAAGTGTTTCCATTATTGTCATGGCTTGATTGTCCTAATCTGAACAATACAAAATATTATCTTCCTATTGAAAACTGGCTCAGCAAGAATTCAAAGCAGGAATTCATAGGGACTCTGCCCACCCGATGCTTGGTACAATAGTTAACCTCCTATGTCTATTAAGGCCATGAATATATGAGAAAGGAGAGTGGGGTGCTGAAAAAATACACTGGGAGCTGCCAAGTGCTCCTGGATAACAAGAGGAAGTGATGTAGACAGACATTAATACAAAGTAACATAATCAAATCCAATTTGATGCCAGATACTTCATAGAAAGTATAACAGATGGACCCAGGGCCACAAAGGGGGCCTCAGAAGTATTAAGACTTGGGTGGGCTTCTCATATTGAGGTGTGCCACCTTCCAGAATGCAATGAATGTGTTGGACTGAATCAAAATTCCTGCACTCAATTATCTTCGGTTTCTATACATCCGGCTTCAAGCATATGTCTCCCTACCTTTTATTTGCTTGAGTTTAGTTTAGTTTTGTTTTTGCGAGTAGAGTTATTAAAACGTAGATCAGAAGAATGCCTCCACCTCAGTGCATGTATATTTGATAGTATTTTCATGATTTTTCTTATTGATATGGTGAGATCTTACAGCATAGAGAAGAATGCAGATGGGTAGATGAATTAATGACATGTTGAATGAATTTATTGAAGTGTAGGAGAAGCAAAATTTTACTTCTACCCTCTTAGGGTTTTTGGGTGGGCCTAACAATGAAACTGACATAATACAGATTAACAGGAAAAAAGCATGCAAATATAACATAAGCTTTATGTGACACAGAAGTCCTCATAAGGAAATGAAGATTCAAAGAAGTTGTACAATCTGAATTCTTTTGTATTAGGTTGAACAAAGAGGTAATTGTGGAAAAGTAACTAAATTATGTGAAGAGGCTAAAGAAAGATAAGAATTACTTGGGCAAGGTCTGTTTGTACAGAATTCTCTCATCTATGACTCTTTTTTGAAGAATATTTCTTTTCTCCCAGTAGAGGGAGGGCATCTTTCACATGAGTTTTTATCTCCTGTTTTCAGATGGAAATAAGAGGGTAGATGAGAATGACTTTATTGCATCTGCTGTTTTTCGAGTGCCTTTAGCTCAAATTAATTCTTATGTCAAAGGGGCACAGTGTGTAGGGCGGCATCTTCTGCCATCCTTCAAAATTAATGTTGATTACTCAGGTAGGGATAAAGGAGGCTTCTAGGTAACTTCCAGAGCTCTATCATAAGGCCTGTCTTGTTCAATATCACCTTTATGCAAAGCTCATCAAATGGGAATATAGCATGGATTGGGAGAGATACAAAGAGATTGGATGCAATAATTCAAAATACATCGTGTAAGCTGGGATGAATAAAACAAATACAATAACATGACATTTAATTAAGAAAAGATAAAAAGGGCAATACATGAAAATTTTGGAAAAGAGTAATAATAGTCATAGTAGCTAGTATCAGCTAAGCAATGCAAAGACAAATGTAAGACAAAGGTATTTGTTCCTGTAACACCGTGAGGTCGGTATAGGGTTTATATTTCTACATTTTATGTGTCCTGTGCTGGCTGCAATTCTGTAGAAAATGACACAAAGAAAAATATTTTATTGACAGATGTAGAGTTTATGTGATTGTGTTTCAAATTAAAAACATACTTATCCAGAGCATCTTTATAAAACATTGTAATTGCCTAATCAAATCATTATTTAACAACAACAAAAAAAAGGCAGTTGTGTTTATTTTCCACTTATTTTAATAAACTTGTTTAGGGCCAGGTGTGGTTGTGGCTCACGCCTGTAACGCCAGGCCTTTGGGAGCTGACATGGGTAGATCATGTGAGCTTAGAAGTTAGAGACCAGCCTGGGCAACATGGCAAAACCCTGTCTCTATAAAAAATAGAAAAATTAACCAGGCCTGCTTGTAGGCCCAGCTACTCAGGAGTCTGAGGTAGGAAGATCACCTGAGCCCACAGAGGTGGGGGCTGCAGTGAGCCATGATTGCACCACTTAACTCCAGCCTGAGTGAAAGAGTGAGACCCTAACTCAAAAAATATAAGTAAATAGGCTGGGTGTGGTGGCTCACATCTGTAATCCCGGCACTTTGGGAGGCTGAGGTGAGTGGATCACAAGGTCAAGATATTGAGACCATCCTGGCCAACATGGTGAAACCCTGTCTTTACTAAAAATACAAAACTTAGCTGGGTGTGGTGCGTGCTGGTACTCCCAGCTGCTTGGGAGGCTGAGGCAGGAGAATCGTTTGAACCTGGGAGCCGGAGGCTGCAGTGAGCCAAGATCATGCCACTACACTCCAGCCTGGCAACAGAGCGAGACTCCATCTCAAAAATAATAATAATAAATAATAATAAAATAAATAAATAAACCTGTTTAGTTCAAAAACATCTGGTGTACTAAAAGATGTGCCTCATAAAATAAGTTTTTTGAGGTTCTAAAGTAAAATTAAAAGTAGTTGACTTGAGGTCAACTTATTTAACAAACATAATTTTATGTAAGATATGTGTGTGTGTGTGTGTGTGTGTGTGTTTACCTGAAACTCACTGGTCATTAAGAAATGTGAAACAAATTGTGTTATCTAGAAACCAAGTAATGCTCACTCTTTTGGGGACGGAAGCATCATTAGTGGATTTTGTTTGGGGAGATATTAATCTCTCTGCTTCTCAGTCACTGGTATAGAAATCACCAGTTGTTTTGAATTCAGTTCACTTTTTTTTATTACAGCTGAAGTGGCCAGGGAGGTTTTCAGATCATCAACAAAACTAGCAAATTTCTTGCTTAAATATCTTTCCCTTTTTTTATTCATAAATGAAATAAATTCCCTAGGGGAAAATACTGGCTCTTCAGTCATAAATCATGTCTTTCTCTTCTAGGAGAAACTCTGTGTGAAGACGTAGCCAAATTTCACTCTGCATCCCCTGTGCTTACCAATGGTGGTGGTGACATTTTCTCCTGGAAAAAATTAAATTGACCTTCACCTAGCCCTTCAAAATGATGAGCTTGGCCTCTCAGCAACTGGTTGTTCTGGCAGAGCTCCATCCATGAGATAAGGCGATGCATCACTGTGACATCCACAATGGGTTTTCAAAGAGCTGTCTTCCAAACCGTACAGGGTAGCTTTGCCTTGCTGGCTGAAGCCTCTGAGTGTTTGTGGAGACAGTCCAGACAGCAGCCTTTTGAGCAGGGGGCTGTTTACACAGGTGCCTTGTTGACTGAGACATGCTCTAAATTAAAGCTTTATTCCTCATTACAATAGAAAGTGCCAAAGAGTTGGACCTGTGAAGACAGACACATCCAGATGGCAAGGGAAGCTCCAGTCCTCCCCATTTTGTTGGGCAAGCAGTGGGTGGACTCTGCATGTCTGAGCGACATCAGCAGATCAGACTAGGACTTGTCACAGAGATCCAGAGACTGTTTACTAAGGAAGCCACTTCCTTAGCTATGAATTACCATTGTTACGGCATCAAAGAGATGTGTCCTACCGCCCTGTTTCCCTTTAAATCTGTGGGGCTTGAAGGAATAGGAGCCCTGTGTTGGAGCCTTCTGTGCTATCTCCAGCTCAGCCACACCCAGCCTAAGCACATTTTTGTGTGGAATAATGAGACCTCGGGGGAACCTATGTAGTGCTTTTCTGCTTCTAGATTTTTCCTCACAATAAATTCTGTTTTATATTTATACTCCATGGCGGTAGGCTGTGTGTACCCGTACCCACTGCACATTGTACAACAGCTTATCTTCCAGATTTGTGGGCATTTCAAATTCATTCCACTGGTTGGCTTTGCTGGCCACCTGAAGGTAAGCAACGGACACAAAAATCTCCCCAAATCGGTGGGATGCTGAGCAAGTAAAATCTACTGTAGTGTTTTCAACTTGAACACTCCTTCTTTTGATACTTCTTGAGTTCTTCCTTTTTTAAATAGAGGATTGGCAGAAAAGCGGTCAAACTAGACTTAGGATTGGTAGAGGACAAAGAAGAAGGGAAGTTGGATGAAAAGAAATTGGTTCATCGGTACAAAAATACAATTAGATAGAAAAAATAAGTTCTAGTATTCAATAGTATATTAGTGGAGTTATAGTTAACAATAGCTTATTTTATATTTCAAAGCAGTCAGAGAATAGTAATGTTCCCAACACAAAGAAAAGACAAATATTTGAGGTGATAGATATCCAGATCACCCTAATTTGATCATTACACAACGTATATAGGTATCAAAATGTCACATGTGCCCTCAAAATATGTACAACTGTTATATATCAATACAACTTAAAAAATAAATAAAAAGAAATAGGGAATTACCCTACTTCCTTTTCTTTACTCTCTAGCCTGGCCAAAGAATACAACATATACCTAGAAATCTGGTCCTATAAAATGAAAATCATGACCAACAGCATTACTAATTGGGCACCATTCACTTCGTTTGTGACTATAACAAAAAATATTTATTTGTCTCTGCCCCTGTATTTTTTCTGCTATTCACAGTCCAGCCTCTCACATGTAATCGTGCCTCCATTGGTAGATGTCTGTTTCTGAAGCAGGTTTCAAACTAGTGATGGAAATTGATGACAAGCTAGGCAAGTGTGGAAAGACTACACATAGTATCAACAGCGGAATGATAGCCAAAAATATGGATATCGTGGCTGGGAATTTAGGTCCTCTCTGCAGATATTTCATTTTTATTTATTCTGCAAATATGTGGGGAGTCTTATTATTTAAGATAAGATTTTTTTTTCCTTTTTACTTCTAACCCTCTGGTTGCAAAGATAGCTGTTGCTCTGTAAATCAACCCAGGATTATCTGCTTTCTTTGTCAGTTCATGAGTCTGAGACAAAATACTATCGTGTTAACTGAAGACAGTACCAACAATTCATCTTAATTTTGTGTACTTAAAGTCAGCTTTCCAAAGGAAATTCACAGTAGAGAAACTATTACAGTTAAATACATGGAAAAATTTTATATATTTATCCAATTTGGTTTCTTAAACATTTATTTTCTTTTCTAAGTAAGTTTTCTTTTGAAAAGTTTAGTGTTTGCACAATTAGCTGACCATTGGTTTCTGAATGGTTCTCCATGTTTCTCCAAACTGAAAATAAGTGGACTATAAATATAGAAAGCCTTATTTTTCTTTACATCAAGTTTAGATTATAGAATCTAGCAAAAGTTAACTTTGTAGCTGACACATGTTAGTTAATGAGTAATAAGACTGATATGGTCTCCTATGGATAAGATTTATAAGTTTCAAGAAATTTAATGGAAGATATTAAGAAAGAGGGAGAGAACAAAAACTGGGATAAGCTTGGCAGTTAAATCTGAGTTTGGCTAAAGGTCACTGAAATGGAGAATATGTAAATTCTTGAATATTTTCCTGCTTATTCACATACTTTTTTGAATTAATTACAATTTAAATAATTAAGTATACTTGGATTAGATAAAGCACCTAATGCTTAAACATATATGCTGGGTCTGGTTTATAGTGTCAAATGCAACATGTTAGTAAATAAAAGTATGCATTTGAGAATCTTTGTATTAGCTTTGGAAACAATGGTAAACAGATGCACACAGAAAAGTTTCTCTCATTGTCTTTTTTTTGCTGGGGTATTAAGTAGTCACTGGTTCTTTTTAAGCGATTTGCGTCTCATCCAGAGAGAATTACATTTGGAAGTGTTAATAGTCTCCATACATTTAAAATGACTACAGATGTTGGCTTGGGACTTTCCGCAATATCTGGATTATATACTTGTATGATACATGCCATGATAAGAAGTGACAATGTCTAAAGGTTTACAACACTGCATTTTTTTTTTCTTTTGAGATGGAATCTCGCTTTGTTGACCAGGCCGGAGTGAGTGCAGTGGCGCAATCTCCGCTCACTGCAAACTCCGCCTCCTGGGTTCATGCCATTCTCCTGCCTCAGCCACCAGAGTAGCTGGGACTACAGGTGCTCGCCATCATGCTTGGCTTTTTTTTTTTTTTTTTTTTTTTTTTGAGACGGAGTCTCGCTCTGTCACCCAGGCTGGAGTGCAGTGGCGCGATCTTGGCTCACTGCAAGCTCCGCCTCCCACGTTCACACCATTCTCCTGCCTCTGCCTCCTGAGTAGCTGGGACTACAGGTGCCCGCCACCGCGCCCGGCTAATTTTTTGTATTTTTTAGTAGAGACGGGGTTTCACCGTGGCCTCGATCTCCTGACCTCATGATCCGCCCGCCTCAGCCTCCCAAAGTGCTGGGATTACAGGCGTGAGCCACCGCGCCCGGCCTACAACACTGCATTTTATAAAGTATAGACATATGCATTATGTCATTGCAGCCGGACGAGTCCTGCAATTTCAGGTATTGCCATTCGCCAATCTAAAGAAGAATCACAAAACAATGAACAATGGAAACATAAACCCAGCTCAAAAGTTCTGAGAAACTGGAATGACTAATATTTCACTTGTGACTTAATTAAAACTGGCAATACAATTATTATTATCATTTTTGGTGTGGCCACAAAATGCTAAATGTCACAGAGCTGGGTGTACAGTTAGCAGTTCCTTGCCCTGAGGAACTGCATCCTGCTCTAATTTCCCTCTGGGCATGAACTTTTTACATAATAATGCCTACACAGCCTTTGGTTTGCACTTATTATGTATGTCAATAAGTTTTCCATTGTTTCACTCTTTTTCTGCAAAAATGAGATGTGACAACCTTTGAATGCTTAGTACCCAGTTCAATGTGGTCAAACTGAAAATGAAATCTTTATCAGACAAAATAGAGATTTGAGCCAATATCCATGGAATGTGAATTATACAGATAAATACTCTGAATAATTCAGACCTCAAATCCCTCACTATATGCATAAACGTTTTATTCCTTGTGAAATTTTTAAAATAATGATTTCTAACTTTTCACTTTCATAGTAAAAAGCATGGCTCAAGTAATAAGCTTATTTAACATTTTTTTCTCAGCTAATATTTTCTGCTACTGTAAATTCTCCCTTTAATGTGAAATCATTTCTTTATTTTTTGTCATCTGTTCTTGGCAAATAGGAGTTGCCATTTGCCTTTCAGTAAAAATGGCGAATGTAAGAAACACACGCCCATATCCACAAAGATGAGATACAAGCTCATGTTGATAACATAAACATACAGATTTATAAATTAGAAGCTTATATATTTCTATAGGAAAGAAATATTCTGCTATTTTGATAGACAGTATGTGGGTTGATTATAGGTTGCAGAACATTCAACTTTTGCTTTAAATAGGGTCCTTCTGGTAAAATATAAGGCCTATAATATTAAGGTATACTTAAAGAAACAGAAACATTATTCTTTACTTAAAACATGCATATCCTCAATTAAAGCAGAGGAATATTACTTTCTTCCAAAAAGCACTGTTATTAATAGATGTAAATACATGTAAACATGTAAACACAATGCTAATTGGTGAATTCCATAATTGATCTTCATGTTAGATATAGTTAACATTCAAGGCAGGAAAACAAGCCAACTTATTTCTTTAGTCAGAAAAACTAACATTGAGTACTTAGTGTGTACTGTTACTATTTTGGAAGGACAAAGACAAAACCCAAAGATAAACTGTCACTCTGTCTTGAGGATAATCATAGTCATATGCAAAACGACAGAAATTCACTACAAAATGATAGAAACCAATGTTCAAACCTAAAGAAGGTAAGTTAACAACTTAGGGTGTCTCCATATAGTAGCAACACAAAATCCTGTTTTAAAATATATTAAACATTATATTAAAATGTTTCCATTATACCAATATAATATAACAAAAGTAAGTAGATAGATGAAGAAAAGAAGGAGAAGAGAAAAGGAAATGAACACAAATGGGGAGAAAAGGAAGGAAAGGAAAAGAAGGGGAAAAGGGGAGAATTGAGAAGGAAAGAAAGAAGGAAGCAAACAACTGAGCAATGGGAAGGAAATAAGCAATGTGATCGGTGTTTATAATGGAATTTTTAGATTATATACATTTTATTTTTCATACTTTTTTCTCTTTCTAAATAATGCAAAACACCATTCCAAAAAAAGTTAAATAATTAATTCTAGACAACAATCGCTTACAACCCCTTTACCAAATAAAGTGTGGAGTTTCTGTTGTTCGTGTTTTGTCTTTTTCCATCTAAATAACACACCTTTATATGTATGAAAAAAATTCTTCTACATTCATTTATGAAATATAAGGGATTCTTTGCCTTGTTTTTATGTTTTTATGCAGCATACTTCTCTCACTTTTGTGGACATTATTCCAGGTCAAAAGATAACAGATTTAACTCATTAACTTTAATAATCACAAAAAAGTAACGAATTTAATGACTGCTACTGCAGGTGGGGAATTCTTATAGCCTGGGAGCTACACCATCCACACAGGAAAGTCCCTGTATTGTGGTGCTATCCATGTTGCATTGTATGGATGAACCACAATGGTTTCAATTATTCCCCTATTCATGGATATTTAACTTGCTTTCAATTTTTTCCCTTTTGTTTCAACCCTACACCCAGCACTGTAAACATCTTTTACATGTATATTTATATTATTATGTCTTCCATCTCATTTTACAGTGGTCTTATGTTATTTACTTACTCACAAACACCAGTTAATGATATTTTTAAGAAATATAATGTTCAGAGTATACCAGGGCTATCAAGAATGTGCTACGGGAGCCCACAGGGAGTAACTAAAATAAGTGTACAGTTTTTGAGGCTATTAGGTTCCTACCTATAAATGGTGCCTTGCATGGCAATTTATTTTAAATCAAAATAGAGAAAGTATTAAATCCAAAGCAGACAGCATCCATCCAGCTACAACAAAGACAGGACCAATAAACTGACCCTGAGCAGAATGGGAAAGTGGTAGCAGGTACAAAGCTCAAATGGGTAAATACAGTAAATATTTTCAGTATATACACTATTTACAGTTAAAATGGTCTTTATTTATACTGTGGTATGTGAATTGAGGAATAGTGTGGAAATAGTATTTAACCCTATCATAAAAGTATCTGTGATCTATTACTTATTTTCACAGTTCATTCCGTGATTTTAAACAAGACTATCAAAGAAAATGAGCTAGATTGATGCATTTTCTCTACTAAGTGCCAAGCACTTAACGAGATCTTTTACTTTCATATTTTATATTTAATTATTATCAATTTTATTCTTTTTTTTTTTTTTTTTTTTTTTTTTTTGAGACAGTCTCGCTCTGTCGCCCAGCCTGGAGTGCAGCGGCGCCATCTAGGCTCACTGTAAGCTCCGCCTCCCGGGTTCACGCCATTCTCCTGCCTCAGCCCCCTGAGTAGCTGGGACTACAGGCACCCGCCACCACGCCCGGCTAATTTTTTTGTATTTTTAGTAGAGACAGGGGTTCACCATGTTAGCCAGGATGGTCTCGATCTCCTGAACTCGTGATCCGCCTGCCTCAGCCTCCCAAAGTGCTGGGATTACAGGCGTGATCACCGTGCCCGACCTATCAATTTTATTCTTACGGTGCCATAATCATCACCAGTTTACTGATAAGGAAACAGGACCACAAAGGTTTGAAAATGGCTTACAAAATGAGAGTTTAGATTTAAAGTTAGCCTATAATTGCAATGCCCCTGTCCTTCAAACTATATGTACTGAGAAACTTTTTCAAACTCTTGGGGAAGACAGGTAAGAAAAATTCCCTAGTAAAAGCAGTAAGATTGCACATAGCATTATAGATAGTCACACCTATCCATTCATTCCTTGGGAAGTATGACTGCATGGTTTTATGTTTCTTTTTCCCTAACCTTTATTTTAAGTTCAGGATTACATGTGCAGGTTTGTTAAATAGGTAAACTGGTGTCATGGGGGTTTGTTGTACAGATTATTTCATCACCCACATATTAAGCCCAGGACTCATTGGTTATTTTTCCTGATCCTCTCTCTCCTCCCACCCACCACCCTCTGATAGGCCCCAGTGTGTGCTGTTCCCCTCTATGTGTCCATGTGTTCTCATCTTTTAGCTCCCACTTATAAGTGAGAATATGAGGTATTTGCATTTCTCCTCATGCATTAGTTTGCTAAGGATAATGGCCTCCAGCTCCTTCCATGTCCCTGCAAAGGAGGTGATCTTGTTCTTTTTGTGGCTACATAGTATTCCATGGTATAATGTACCACATTTTCTTTATCTAGCCTATCACTGACAGGCATTTCGGTTGATTCCATGTCTTTGCTGTTGTGAATAGTGCTGCAGTGAACACACATGTGTGTGTGTCTTTGTAACAGAATGATTTATATTTTGGGGGTATATACCCAGTAATGGGATTACTGGGTCGAATGGTATTTCTGTTTTTACATCTTTAAGGAATCACCATACTGTCTTACACAATGGTTGAACGAATTTACCCTCCCAACAGCATATCAGCATTCTTTTTCCTTTGCAATCTGGCCAGCATCTATTATTATCTGACTTTGTGACAACAGCCATTCTGACTGGTGTGAGAATGACTGCATCTTACGTATAAATCTCATTGCCTCTTTTATAGCCCATGACACATGGAGGGCATTCAACTGATGATATGTCTGGAGCTTAATTAATATTTATCAGTAAAGCCTCAGAATTCGTGGGAATCTGTACCCCATTCTCACCACTGGAATGATCACAGTAAGGATTTTCCCTACATAAAGAAGTTTCGTTTTATTTCTTCATTTAATAAAGTAAACACACACGTATGTACAACTGTGGAAACCTAGACTAGAACCGGCCGCAACTGCAGGTGAGGCAGCTTCTCAAACCACATGCAGCAGGATTTTAAGACACCTTCCCTCAGGCTATTAAAAAAAATACACCTTGGGGAAAACTTACTCATATTTAGACAAAAATAAATACAATGCAGGAGATGGGTAGATGGGACTTGAGCTTTTCTCATTTTTCATGGGGAGAAAAACATTCATGCTTTATAAGACTGTATAAATCTCTAAAAGTCAGAAATGTCCTTAAAGTATTCAAACTGCTCGTCAAATCTCTGTAGAGAAAACCCCTGACACTTTTGATGGATATATTCTGAGACCTCTGCAATCATCACATTCAATAATGCCCCAAAGCACCTCATTTTACTCACCAAATACAATAAATTATGGCAGGAGAGAGCTATAAACAGTGGGAGGTCAACTACATTCAATGACTAGCCATGCATAAAATTCAAACCTAAGCCTCAGCCAGACTGTAAAGGCCTTGCTTGACATGAACTTCCCAGTAGAGTACCTCCTGTGTACGTAAAATTGTGAATGTTAAACCCAGGATGGGGACAAGTCTACTAAGTTCACTTCTTCCCTTCCCCCATTTAACACAGTTATTGGTATAGAGGAAACAAACAATACTTCTTGTGTGTTGAACTGACTAGAGATAGCAATGGTTTTAAACAATAAATTAGAGCTTCTAATTCCATAAATATCGGCATACTTTTGAAATGTCCTAGGAAAATAAATCATTTTAGAATACTTTTTCTCATTAGTTTCACCAAAAGAAGCCTAATAGATAGAGAGAAGAGAACATGTATGCTTAGTAACTTCTTTTAGTTTGATTAGATGTTTTGTTTTATTGAGAGGAAGGAGATACAGACTTTTTTAAATGAGGAATTAGGTTTAAGAGTCTGCTTAAATTTGTTCATATAAATTCCTATAAAAATTATAATCTACTTTATAATATACCCATGCTTGTTTTAATATAACAATTCTATTTTAAATTCTTTGCAAGTTAAATCATTTAATAATCCCTCACACAAAAACATTTTTAATTATGATCAACCCTTTAGATGTATAGAAGATAACTATTTCTACAGTGGGATGGACACTCATGATATGATATTACTAATTATCTGCGGTAGAAGGTGCATGTCTACAAAATATTTTTTTTCATCTTTACTGAGGCATAATTGACAAATAAAAATTTGACATGTTGAAGATATACAGTGTAATGATTTGACATATTACAATGTGAAATGATTACCACAATCAAATAAATTAATATATCAATTCCTTCACATAGTGACCGTTTGTGTGTGTGTGTGTATAGGGGGTGTAAGGACACAAGCAACATTAAAAGTGCAGCATTCACAACTGAAATCTAGAGGAGTAATGGATGCCTTCAACCAAGATGTTGGCCATCAGCCCAGTGGCTACATTAGGTAAGCACTGTGTTTGATTTGGCCATTATGGTTGGCTGGCACACAGCTTTCCTATTTTAAGGGGCAATTGGTTTGAAACGTCAATGTGACTAAGCCACTGTTGAGGCTGGACATAGTACAAGAGCTTAGCACCTATGGTCTGATGTTAATTTTATAGTTTTATGTTGCCTACCTGGTCCCTGTGAGTATTTAAGTTTGAAATTTCTGGTTTAGAATCTCCCAACAATGAACACATTTCATACATATACTTTTATAGGCTGAAATATGTTCACTGAGCTTTTCTAGGTAAGGCATTCCTCCTCAGAACAGAAGATAGAACAAAATAAAAGATATAGTAGTTAAACACCATATATGGTAGTGTTGGAACCAGTACAAGTTATAAATGCTGTCCAATAGCGCAGTATATAAGTGATAGCTAATAACAATGTTAGAAGGATCTTACAAGACTATACAACATAAATAACTTTTGTAATGTAAATTTATTTGCATCTTAAATTTAGGTAGCAGGAATTCAGGAAGAATATAAATAATCCAAAAGAAAATAAATAATCCAAAATGAAAGGAAAATCTCATAATGGTGGAATGTTTGAGTTAGAGAAGTCAATGTTGTGTTTAAAAATATTTTAAACATTTCAAAAACAAGTATTTCATGGAGTAGAATTTTGAGATATGAATGTTTGGATATGTGCTGGGTTAATACTTTTAGTAGCAATTAGCAGAAATTTAGTAAAAACTGAAATAAAAAAGATACACAGAGAGAATGTATTACCTCATGTAAATAAAAAAAATTCAGAGTTTTGCACTTTCAGGTGTGGCTTGATCAAGAAACTAAGTTAATGTCATCAAAACCAAGCCTTGTTTCTACCCATCTCTGTTATCTGCTTTTCTCTCTATTGGTCTCATTCTTAAACATAATTTTTCCCCTCATGATGGTAAGATGGCTAGTAAAAGCTTCAAGGTTTACATTTCAAAACTCCAAGTTCAGGGATGAAGAAAGTAATCTCTCCTCCAAAAGTCTCACAGTTGGTTTTGATAAGTTCTGATTGAATCTTTCACCCATTCCTAGAATAAACATTGAGACCCGAGGATGTGATGTTTTGATGGGCCAAGCCTGAGTCACATATGCACCCAGAAGCTGGCAGCAACGTCAGCTGAGTTTGGTTACTACAGTGACTGAAAGATTAAGAAAATTAGTATCCCAAAGGGAATACTTCACACTATTAGTAGTAAAAGAAAAGAAGGAGGCTGGGCAGAAAAATAAAACAATATTCACTATTGGTATTAAATTTTAAAATTCTTCAATGTCAAGACAAGAAGTTATGATTTTGTTCCACCTGTAATAGTTATCAGGGAGAGGATAGGTACTATAATAAAATGTGAATTAAAGAGAATAAATCAAATAGCAACTGGAAGATTGAATCACAGTGGGATTCACTGGACATTTTCTTTGGCACTTTTTGTCACTTTCCACAAACAAAAGATGATGGGAAATTACAGGGAATAAATACTGTATGAAAGGATATCATTGACATATCACTCCTGACAGGGCTAAGCTAAAGGTTATGGAGATAAGTAAGTCTGGGATAAAATATTATTAAACTAATTTGTCTTATTTGGTTTTGATTTAAAAGTATGCAGGAAAAATGATTTACCTTTTGTCCAGAAGTAATAAATCAAATAATTTTTAATGGGATAAAAGAGGAAAAAAATGGGAGACTCAGAGGAATGAGACAGTTATTTGTGAACTTAAAATGTGAACTTAAGCAATAATTCTGAAAATTCTCTTTCCCCAGTCGACTGTTTTCATTATATACTGTTTGGTTGAAAAACAAGCAAATTTGTGTTGTTAAAAGTGGGCATTACGATAGCAGAAATTAATGGTGAGATAGAACAATTGTAGCAAGTAGAAAAGAAACTTAGCTTTGTACTCAAACAACTTCTTAAATGAAAAGGCTTAGAGGGAAATGGAAAAATAACTCCTGCCAACTTTATCTCTAACAGAGATTGACTATTTTTCTTTGAGGTTCTTATCATATAAGGAGCTCAGAAATACTTTCAATGCATGCATTAATAAAAAAGGATGAGAAGCCACCCTAAGGAAAAAATAGGTACAACAATACTGCTGAATGCTAAATTTCAGCACACTGTCTAGAGGACTTTAAGAATTTCTTATTACTCATAACTTTTAACTTATATTTTGAAGGCATGAATGACTTTTCCATACACTACATCTGCCTTAAACAAGTCTTTGATTCTATCACAGGTTTATGAATGCCCTGACGTCCCCAACTGATCTCTTTCATCATCTGCCTCAACTGAATATCAGCACAGAAAAGACTTTATATTCAAACATGACCCACTACTGGGAGAAAACATATTGTAGACTCAGAAATCTTGTGTTAATCTTTTTTGGAAATATTGAGAGGTTTTTTTTTGTTTTGTTTTGTTTTGTTTTGTTTTTGCTGCATTATCAAGTGCTAAACTTCTAGATGATGAAAAACGTATTGACAATAATAATGGTTGAATCCTAATGCGCATCAGCTGAAGTGATAACAGGAAAACCAAGAACCCAAAGTAGTGTCCCAGAGGCAAAAGGAAGCGATTGTTACCAAAAGGAAAACACAGTCAAACAAGGTAAGTGTCCTAAGAAAACAACAAGAGTAGGGTGAGGGCAATAACCAACCACATGAAGGTCACTGGGTTTTGACAAAAGCAGTTTCAGTGGAGTTTAGGACAAAAGCTAGACTCTAACAAGATGAGGGTGAATGGAACTGAAGAACTGGAGACATGTTTGTAGAGAGAACTAGTTCTAGAAGTTACACTTTAAATAAAATCTGGAGAAATAGGACAGATGCAGAAAAGACAGGTGTGATCAAGGGAAGGATATATTTTGTTTTTGTTGATGTTTTGTCATTTAGTATTGCCTTTTCTTGATGGAGGAGGTAAAAGCCTTTTGGATTTGGATAGAAATGATCCAGGAGATAGAGGGAAGGTTCAGAAGACAGAAAAGATAACCAATGTAGGAAAGTGCTTGAAGAAGTTGTAACAGGTGGAAGAAAAAAGGATGAACACAATGCAGGGAAAGTTTGAAGACTTTGCGGTAGAAAAATACAGGAGGAAATGGAAGATGCTTTGCTTTTCTCATGCATTTAAAGAAAGGTGATAAGCTGTGGGTGAGGAATATAGAAGAGGGAAAAGAAAAAAGTTAATGATAGCTATATATCTTCAGATGGTAACATCCCTATAAATGAAAATAAGAAACCAAGATGGATTCTTGTAGAAAATATAATGATCTACCTCTTCATATATTTACTTGGCAGTGCCTAAGTGACTTCCATGTAGAGCTAGCCAGTCAGCTCTAGAAATGAAATATGACATTGAAAGAGAAATATCAAGACTAGAAATCCAGATTTGTGACTATCCAGGCAAAGATAATAGTTGAAGCCATAGCATTTGATGATACAGATAAAAAAGAACATAAGGAAAGAGTAGAAAAGGTGAGCAAGAACACAGCCTTGGGAAATGTCTATACTTAGGGAACAGAAGCAAAAATTTGACTCAAAGGAGACAGAACAGCAGGACCTTGAAAGCTAAGGGAAAGTTTCATCTAGAATAGTGACACAACAGGGGAACCACACAGCAAACCGCAAATTCTAAAGAAATGTAGAACAAGTAAAGTCCACTGGATTTAGCAAGTGGAGGGTCAGTTCAAGAAAGATTTTTCAGTATACAGACAAGGCTAATATGCCCAGACTCCATGGATTAGGCAATAAATGAGAGGAATAACAACTGTAAACTTCTTTTGAAAAGTTTGGCCCTCAATGTAATGGAACAGTTAGCATAGCAGTTTGAGAAAAAAAGCAGAATCAAATAATTGTTAACTGATTGGAATGAAAACTTTAGCATGTGTATAGGGTGAAGTGTCCAGTGGACAAAGATAACTTAAAAACACTAGTAACCTTAAAAACAAGATCATGCCATTTGCAATGGGTGAACATGGAGAACGTCATGCTAAGTGAAACAAGTCAGGCCCAGAAAGGAAAATACTGCATAGTCTCACTTATATATAGAATCTCAAAAAAATGAAAAGTTAATTACATACAAAAGAGAATGAAACAGTGGTTATTAGGGCTGACAGGTGTCTGCAGGGTAGGGGAGAAAAGAGAGATGTAGGTCAAAGGGTACAAAGCTGCAGAAATATAGGATAAATACATCTAAAGATCTAATGTACAACATAAGGATTATAATTATAATATTATATACTGAAAATCTGCTAAGAGAGTAGCTTTTAGGGGCTCTTACCACACACACACACACACACACACACACACACACACACAAACACAAGAGTAACTATGCAAGATGATAGATATGTTAATGTATTTGACCATAGTCACAATTTTACTACGTGTAATTATATCAAAACATCATGTTGGTTACCTGAATACTGACAATTTTTAAAAGGAGAAAACCCTAGTAAGAATGAGATCTTTGACAGACTGAAGCCTTCCTACCATTCCTACGAGACATGGGTTGGCTCCATCTTCACCTGCAATCTCATCTCATGGCCCTGTCCCCTTATTAGATGCCCCATTGATGCCCCTGAGCTCATCAAGTCAGTGTCAGATTCAGGATACAGTCTATGTTGTCCTTGGCCTGGATGGTCCTTACACCTCAAGTCTCATTTCAAATGTGCTCTTCTTCAAAAGATCTTTGCTGATCACACTCTCTGAAGCAGCCTGCCCAGAAATCATACTCTATCACAGTACCATGTATTTCCTTGATATAACTTATCAAAATGGGAAATATCCTGCTTTCTTCTTTGTTATCTCTAAGCTCCACACTGGGGAGGAAGCATCTACTTCATTGAGCAATATAATGTCCCTACTTGACATTCTAATATGCGATAAATCAATATTTATAAGATAAATAAATAAAGGTAGAGAAATGAGAATTACACAACACAGGAAGAAGTTCCCTTTAGAAACAAAGAGCAACATGTTCTATCCAAGAGATGGCTGGTAATGAGTAAAGAAAAAATTTGCAATACAGAGGAACAATTTTGAAGTAACTCAATTTATTAAGGTATGAGGGAAGGTTATTTGCCGAAATAATACCCCCAGTATCACCACTGCACTAACATTTTGGGAGCACTTATGATTTACTAGATACAATATTCAGGACTTTACGGCAGTATCCCACTTAATCCTCACAACAGAAGCCAGAGTTAACCACATTTTACAAATAAGCAACTAAGACTCAGGGAGGAAAAGAAATATAGCTATGGTCACATAGTGGGGAAGAGGCCAAGTCAGGACTAAAATCCCGGCTTGCCTTAAATCTCAGTCTCTTTGTTGTTGGATTATCAGGTGTAAGGGACACCAGGTTGGACTCTGAGACGTAAGACAGTAGAAAACTTGGGCATAGCTGCACACGAGTGTGAATTTGGAGCCCAGTTAAGGTGAATGAGAGCTTTTGAGTGGCTCTTAGGGATTAGTACTATGTCACGTTAGTGACTCGGGGTTATGTTTCCCTGAATTCCCTTCTCTTCATAGTTCTGGCCACAAACAATTTGTGTAAGTTGGGAAGGGAAAGAAGAGCATCATCCTTATTCTTTGTCATCTGAAAGTCAGAGTAGGGTACCAGTTGTCCCAAGTTGTCCCTGACCTATGGCTCCTGTTGGTTTGGGAAGCAGCTGAGCCCTCATGCCCCTGCACATGCTGAATTTCCTCCTCCACGTTCTCCAAATCCTAAGTCACCAAGTACTACCCCTGGGGCATCTACCCAGCATGGGACTTCTCCAGCCTTTCCGTTTCCTTCTCTAGCATCTCCAGCTCCTAGGCCAGTGCATATTTAGTTCTATGACACAGAAAACCAGCATCGCTTGCAGGTGGCCTGGATCATCAAAGTTGGAGGGTTGGTGGTGCTTTGGGATGGCCATGGATTCCAGCCTCTCTCACTGGTTGGTTCCAGTTTGTTCATGCTCACTCCTGTTCTTTTTTCATTATCCCTTCCTCACCGATTGCCTACCCTGCTGACTTCAGCATCAGCACAAGCACAGAAGTAACAGGCATAGCCGATCTCTTTAGCTAGCACCACAATGCATTCATCAAAGCCTCATGAGAAATTTCTTATTGTATATCACTCAGTGTTTTTTTTTCTAAAATTGAGCCCTGAGGGGCAAAAGAGGCCTAGTTCATGTAAGACAGTTGTGACTATGAAATGGGGCCCACTGACACTTGTGCTACTATCCAACAATGATTTAAAAATACAAAGCCGGGCATGGTGGCTCAGGCCTGTAATCCCAGCACTTTGGCAGGCCAAGGCAGGTAGATCACCTGAGGTCAGGAGTTCGAGAACAGCCTGACCAACATGGTGAAACCCCATCTCTACTAAAAATACAAAATTAGCCAGGTGTGGTGGTGCACGCCTGTAATCCCAGCTACTTGGGAGGCTGAGGCAGGAGAATTGATGAACCAGGGAGGCAGAGGTTTCAGTGAGCCAAGGTTGTGCCACTGCACTCCAACCTGGGCAAAAAAGAGCAAAACTCCATCTCAGAATAATAATAATAATAATAATAATAATAAATAAGTACACAGAAAAGTTCAGTGAGGGGATTGGAAATACAAATGTAGTTTAGGCCAAGTGAGTTAAAGAATTCTGTGTACATCTCTTTGTAGCCCTTTGGATGTGAGCTCCCTTGGATATATGTATCACTTCTGAGAAGCCCACCCTGACTCTCTGAGCTATGTTAGATGTTTCTGCTGTGGTCCATGTTAGGACCCTGTGCTCATCTTTATGGAAATCCTTATATGCTAAATTCAGGTTGCATACTTATTTTTCTGTTTCTGTGTTTTACACATCATTCTTCTCTAGCACCTAGCTCAGTATGTCTGAAGGGAGGGAGTGAAGCAGTGATTTTTGTCTTACCCATTTCACAGTCCTTCCATATTACCTTGTAGAGTACTATGCACCTAGTAGGTACTCATACAGTTTTATAATAAATTAGACATATCCCGAAATTAAATCAACAACGAGATTTTGTTACATGTATTTACAGCTGTTTGCTTTACATGTTATTACTTTCCATATGATACTCTGCTCACAGTACCCTTTTTAAAAGTCCTTTGTTATTTTATAAACTTTCTTCTTAAATATTTTCTGATTCTCATTGAACACCAAAGTCAATTATGTGTAACTCATTTAATTAACTTGGCAATGAAAATGAAGTGAATAAACAGTCAGCAGAAAAAAACAAATATGCTATAAAAAAAAGGATTTACATTTATATTTTTACAAAGTAAATATAATAAACATTGTATAGATAAAATGGAATGCATGGCAGGCAAGACATCTGCAAATTTCACCAGTGCATTAAGTAAAAATAGGATATCATCCATTATAGCAAACTAACTGTACTTATGTATACGCTATGTATATAATCACAGGAGTCCAAAGTGTGAAAATATTATAATTCTAGTTTAATTATATGAATTTACAACCACCTTATATGTGATTTTTCTAGTAGAATGAAACATAAACTAGTAGTCTAGGTGAGACCTCAATGCTATTCAGTTATCTTTCTACATAAATGTATAAAGTACATATCATCATGAATTTAACTACTTATTGTTAAATATGTAATATTTTATTTTGCATCCACATATTGAAAATGCATTGTTCACTCTTTTCCCCAATTTAAATCTAGATATCGCAAGTGATAGATTCTTAATATTATGAGTAATCATATAACAAAAGGTGGAACTTGTGAGACTAGATTGAATTGACCTGCTGAGGTAACTTGGAAGAAAAAACACCCGAAAATATGTAGATGGAAAAGTACAAACACACACACACACGGGATAATATAGAGAATATATGCATGAATACATATATGATTTGCAAGATGGGGCCCAAAAAAAGCATCCAAATAAAACCTGACATCTATGTAGAGGGGACTGAAAGAAACTTCTTGGGTTGGTTCCCTAGAGAATTACCTGCAGGTTTTCTGTGACCTGCCTTTATGTAATTGGAGAAATAATTCCTTGCTCTGCCTGTGGAATTTGTTCCTAGTTGGTGACCTAAACTTAGTGCTCTCCAAGTGGAGTACATTATTTTTCTGGAAAAGATCCAGAGTCAGTAACGGATCTGTGGAGAGTAAAGTGAGCCAAAGTAATTCCAAACCTACAAAAGAGATTCAGAGAAAAAATAAAGGGAGCTCCAACCAGGAGCAAAGAAGTCTTTTTCCTTTTTCATAGGAAACTCATTTTCTTTTTCATAGGAAAAAGACTTCTTAGTTGGGCAATTACAAGAATCTTCAATAGACCTGCCTACTGCAGAGTCAATGCCCATGAAGACAACCCTGCCAATGATTAGACTTTCTACTTACACAGAGAACACAGCAGCCTTTCCTTTTAGTAATGTAGTCTTTTAGCTAAATAGACCTTCATACCTGGAAAGAAAACTTCTACTAGTTATCCACAAAAATAGACATAAATAATAAGCCAAAAATTGCAAACTATTTGAAGCATGAAATTGAAAGATGGTAATGAATACAGAGGACAACTACTACAAGAAGAAATAGGTGCAATGAAAGAGACAGAAGACAATTTAAGATTGTAACTAGTGTCTTTACTAGTATCAACATCATGTTGTCCACCTAAAAAACATAGACTAACATGAAATTAAAGAATTCAGAGACATAGAAATAGTTCTTGAAAATTAAATATATTGTTTGTAGGACATTTCTGCTTCCAATTATAATAACGTAGCTTGTAGCATTTTGATTTTCCCAGTGAAAACTATGAAGGAAGTGATAAAGTATAGAAATGACTCTGAAAGCACTGAAGAGCTGGTAAGGCAGCCAGCACATGGGGGGTCAAACCCTGGAGAGAAGGGGCTGTCACTGAGTTGAGCCCAACTTTCTACACACTGCATTTCTCTTTGGGGAATTTATTATCTATGGCTGAAAAACAGAACAATGCACGTCTTTTAAGAGGCAAGAAATGATTTAAAATGCTGCCAGGAACTCTTGGGCAAGGAGACAAAAAAGTAGAGTTTAGAGAAAAGAGGGTAACCAAGGACTTATTAAAGAGAGAAGATGGCACAAAGAAGTTAGTCAAATACTGAACACGTATTTTTATACTGAGGCATTTGCTAATTTTTAAGCTGCACAGAGAAAGAAATTAAGAAATCATGTAGAGGCCAGGCAGGGTGGCTCATGCCTGTAATCCCAGCACTTTGGGAGGCCGAGACAGGCGGATCACGAGGTCGGGAGATCGAGACCACCCTGGGTAACACGGTGAAACCCTGTCTCTACTAAAAATACAAAAATTAGCCGGACGTGGTGGCGGGAGCCTGTAGTCCCGGCTACTCGGGAGGCTGAGGCAGGATAATGGCATGAACCCAGGAGGCGGAGCTTGCAGTGAGTGGAGATCGCGCCACTGTACTCCAGCCTGGGCGACAGAGCGAGACTCCGTCTCAAAAAAAAAAAAAAAAAAAAAAGAAATCATGTAGAAAGTGGCCATGGTAGACTTT
Organism: Macaca mulatta; assembly: GCF_049350105.2. Classification (NCBI taxonomy): domain Eukaryota; kingdom Metazoa; phylum Chordata; class Mammalia; order Primates; family Cercopithecidae; genus Macaca; species Macaca mulatta. The sequence continues at coordinate 145,281,364 of NC_133407.1, read as the reverse complement.
TTGGCAGTACTACAATATTGTTAAAAAAAATTGTAATTCATTATCCACCAAAGAGGAGAATCCTAGTAAATATTCCAGACTCACATTTGTAACATCTACAGGATTACATGCTCAGATTAAAAATAAGACTTACAAACACCGCCATACAGTTTAAAAATTTCCCAAGTCTTACTGGACTCAGGCAATCCATTCTCTTGCTGCCTTCTGGAGATTAAAGTGAATTCTCTCTCCTCAGGAAGAAAAAAATTCATTCATATTCTTGATAATTTTTATACCCAATTCTGGCATTTAAGAAACATGAGGCATACTAACTGAATGAGTAAAAACATGCTTATGCTTATATTCACAAATAAATGAATGAATGAATGGATAACATATATATGTATATATGCAGAAAGAGACAGCAAGAGTGAACACAAATAGAAATACAGATGATACAGATATTGTAGTGATCAGACTTTAATTAAAATTCACTGTCATTATTTCAAGAAAATGGATGAGGAAAATATAGGAATTCACTGAGAATTAAAAATCTGTATTTAAAAATCCAAGTGGAAACTAGAGAAATAAATCTCAAAATATCTGAAATTAATAGATCAATAAATTAGTTTAACAGCAGGTAGCTGAAAAAATGAGAACTAAAAATAAGTCATCAGAAAATATTCAGAAAGGAGAGCAGAAAAGACAGAAGGTACATACATACAAGAATGTAAGAGACTTGAAGATATGATGAGATATGATGAAGATATTTAACATATTCATAATTTGAGTCTCAGAAATAGCAAAGGAAAAAGAATGGTAAAAGCAATGCTTCATATGATGATGCCTGTGATTTTCCAAAATAATGAAAGATATCAATCTGCAGATTCGAGAAGTGCTAGGAACCTAAACAGAATTTGCTTTCGAGGAATAGAAAGTAAGTGACAAATAGGTATGTCTAATATATTAGTACTGTTTAAAATTAAGGATAAAGATAAATTCTTCAGTAGAGGTAAAGAAAAACACACCTATTATCTTTTAAGAAGGAGCATTAAGACTGAGTGTTGACATCTCAACATAAAAAAATAGAAGCCAGAGGATAATGAAACATAACCTTTAATTGAAAGCAAATACTTGCCATCCCAAGCACTCACATTCAGTGAAATAACATTTCCTAGCAAACAAAAACTAAGAAAACTTTTCTTTATTAATCATATTCCAAAGAAAAAAAATAAAGTATTTCAGGGAAAAGAAAATTGTTTTATAGAGAAAACTAGAAATAGAGGAAAGACTAAATAGAAAGTGAAAAGATAATTATGTGAGTAAACCTAATTGCAAATTTACTCTACAAAATACTAATAATATCTACTGGAGTTTAAAATATATGTAGAATTAAAATACATGAAGACAATAACAGAAACAGCAGAAGGATGATAAATGGAATTATCTTTAAAATGAGCATTAGTTTATAGTAAAATATATTAATTCAAGAATGAATTTTTTAATATCTAGAAAGCCAATGAAAGAAGAGTAAGCAAATGTATAAGTAATAATAGAAGACAATGAAAAAAATAAAAACACTTCATACCAAAGAAGGCCAAAAAAAGAAAATAAATATTAAGGGACTGAAACTGAATAATATGTTTATATAATAGACTAAATACTGCAAATAAAACACAGATTTTCTTACTAGAACAATAACATCACAAAAACAAACTTTGTGCCTAAGAAAATATACATCTCAAGTATGAGAGCACAAGAGGCTAAGTAATAGAATCAGCAAGCTGATTTAGTTATATTAATATAAATCCAGTTAACCTTAAGGCCCAAAGCATTAGTAGAGATGAAAAAGCACATTTCATTCATTGTGTAATAGTGTATTTGTTTTCTATTATTGTATAACAAATTACCACAAATACAGCAGCTTAAAAGAATACACATATATTTTCTCACAGTTTCCATAGAGCAAGAGTCTGGAAATGGCTTAGCTGGGTTCTTTTCTCTGAGGTCCCAACACATTGCAGTTAAGGTCTTGACTAGACTACATTCTCATTTCATCCATGAGACTGATGAAGGAAAATGATAGTTTTTGACTGTCTGGAAATGTTATTTTACTGAATATGGGTTTCTGGGTTGATAGATATTGTATTCCATTGAAAGTGCCATTTTGTTGTCCTCTGGCTAGGTAAGAATCTACTCATCTAGATTGTTGACAGAATTTATTTCCTTGTGGCTGTATGACGGAAGGCTCGGCTTCCTACAAGGTATTGGCTAGAGGTTGCCCTCAGGTCTTGCCTTCTTCATGAACAGTTGACAGCATGGTTGTTTGCTTCTTTAAGGCCAGCAAGAGAATTTTCCTGTTCAGCTAAAACAGATTCTTATAAAACAATGTAATCATGGGGTGTGATGGTTGATACTGAGTGTCAACCTGATTGGACTGAAGGATGTAATATTGATCCTGGGTGTGTCTGTGAGGATGTTGCCAAAGGAGATTAACATTTGAGTCAACAGACTGGGAAAGGCAGACCCACCCTTAATCTAGGTGGGCACAATCTAATCAGCTGCCAGTGTGGGTAGAATATAAGCAGGAAGAAAAATGTGAAAAACAGACACTGGTCTAACCTCCCAGCCTACATCTTTCTCCCGTGTTGGATGTTGCCTGCCCTCAAACACCAGACTCCTAGTTCTTCACTTTTGAGACTCGGACTGGCTCTCCTTGCTCCTCAAGCTTGCTGTCCCTATTGTGGGACCTTGTGATTGTGTAAGTTAACACTTTAATAAACTCTCATTTATACATATATAAATACGTGTATATGTGTATGTATACATTGTGTGTGTGTGTGTGTGTGTGTGTGTGTGTGTGTGTGTGTGTGTGTATTAGTTCTGTCCCTCTAGGGAACCCTAATACAGGGTGACCATCTTTGCTGTATTTTTGGGCTAGAAGCAAGTCATGGGTTCCTCTTTGTCTTAGTTTGTTTTCTGATGTTCCAACAGAATACCCAAAACTGGGTCATTGATTAAAAAAAATAAATGTATTCCTGACAATTCTGGAGGCTGGAAAGTCCACCGTCAAGGGACCAAATCTTGTGAGGGGCTTCTTGCTGAACCCTCTACAGAGTTTCAAGGAGGTACAGGGCATCACATGGTAAGGGGGCTGAGTGTAGTAGCTCAGGTCTCTCTCCTCCTATAAAACCACTAATACCCCACCCTCATGAACTCACCGAATCCTAATTACCTCCCAAAGTTCCCACCTCTTAATACTGTTACAATGGGGATTAAGTTTCGACATCAGTTTCCGAGGGGACAAATATTCAAACATAGCATACCTCAAGAAGGGTGGATTATACAGGGCATCATGCTAAGGGGTGGATAAGGATATTTTTTCAAATGGATATGAATTGTTAAAATTAGACTTGCTTGTAAAATAATCCTCAAAGAATATAGAAGCATTGAAAATAAATATTGTCTCTGAATAGTAAGTTAAATAATAATAACGTGCAATATTATTATAATGTGGAGAAGGTGGTAAAAAAAAAAAGTGTAACGAGGACAAAGAGGCAGAGGGGAAAAGAAGTTCTGTAAATTCTTGAAAAAAGCACATGTCTAAAGAACAAATGGATCACAGGAAAATAAAAAAGTGTAAGTTAGAAAATATTTTGCACTGAATTATATTGAAAATGTAACATATCCAAGTTGTGAAATACAGGGAAAATCTTTCTTAGAGGGATATTTACCACTCTAAATGCATACATTATGGAGAAAAGGATGAATATTAATCATCTTAGTTTCCATCTTGAGAAAGTATAAAAAGAATAGTAAACAAACACATAGAAGGTGTAACAAAGGAAATGATAATGGTAAGGGTTGAAATTCATAAAATAGAAAACCATAATACAATAAAAAAACAGACAAAATTTTTTCGTGAAAAATAAAGTTCATTAACTACTAGTCAAAATTACCAAAAAAACAGAAAAAGATACGTGTACAAAAATGTAATGGTGTCATTTTCATTGAAATGGTTTCTAATTTTCTTTCCCAGTGCTGTTCAATATTTTTCTTTTTAAGGAAAATGTGATCACTTTTATGTTATAAACTTGAATTTATAAAGTGCTGGTACATTATTTTTAATGATTTGAGTGCATGTTTTAAACCTCTAAGACTAGAGCATAGTCATAGCATTTCTTTTAAATTATGCACTAACAAAATGCTCTATAACTTGTCTTCTGTCCAAGATCTCCTGGACATTGTAAGGGATTTAACCAAAATCTTGCTCTTCCATAATCTTACTCTGTGAAATAGAGGAATTTGTGTGCCTTAGATTTAGAAGTGCGTTATTTAATAGAGTGTACAGGGCTAAAAGAGTATTTAAGTTAATACGTAGCTTTCCCCTATCTGTATTGAAATTGTAGAGTTGAGTTTCATTAAGAATGTAATTGCAAATCTTATCTATATAGGAAAATAGCTAAATGTCATTCTCCATCTCTTTGTTTTAGTTTACTGCTTCCATGTGCAATCCTAAGCATTCTTTGCTGGGGCAACTAAATATATATTTATTAGTGTCCTCCAGTCCAAATATAAGAAACTGTCATGTTTCATGGGAAAATAATTTTATAATCCATGTGAAGTGAAACTTTATCACACAAACAGTACACTTATTTTCTAAGCAAATACTTGACAGGTTATGCTACTCCAGTGTAGGTGGCCATTCCTAACTTCTTTGTGCCTGAAGATGGCCTTGATTCAAATGGTTTACATATTTAGCAGGTAAGAAATATGTTACAGTACCCCACCTTTAAGTTATTTATTAGCCCTAATTGTGCTTGGTTTCAGACAAAATTAACCCTTTTCTCCTATGTATCTTTGAAGTGGCAGATAAGGGGAAGCATCAGACTGGTATCAATGTTAGAGAATATTCTTATGTGTTCCTATTTTGTAGTTATCTATTCCATTTGACATAGTAGGAGGTACATTCTCTTTCTACTCTGATGCATGGAGAAGGATGTTTTCAGACATTTTCAACTGAGATAGGTGGGAAACCTCTCATGTGTGGCTTAGAGAACTATCATCATTTCAGAACTATGATGCTTTTCTTCTCAAAGCTCGTGTTAAGTATATAGTAAACAGATTCATTCATGATAATTGTCCTTGACTATTGACCTGAAAAGACTAATGGGATGCCTTTTACTTCCCTAATTTTAAGAACTGGCGAGTGATGTCAAATCCATTAATTTATTTAAACTTTTCTTAACCTTTGTTTTATAATCTGTTCTCAGTTTTATAACTGCATGTTTACCATCATTTGTAAAAAGGTACCAAAAATCCATAAATAAATATGGAACACATTCATAAGGACATACATTCTTTTGGTAAAATGATATTTTGACAGTTCAGGCTTCATTAATAGAACTGTTCTCATTCTTTGTACTGCATTAATTGGTCATTGACAGGTCATCCAATTAGTATTTTTGCTTTCAGTCCAAAATAGTTAGACCTTTGTATAGAGAAGTGGTATTTTGGTTTTTAATCGGATTTGGTTTCATCAGAAGCAGCAAGAATGGGCCTGATGTCTTTAAAAGCATAGCTGACAATGGTAGCTTCTCAAGTTGTGAAACAAAAATAAGACACAATGGAAAAAAAAAAAAAGAATATAGAGTCCTACGACAGGAATAAGTTTGTGGCAACTAAAAGATGCCCCAAGAATGACTTGGGGTTCTAATAATATTCTCTTTCCTGATCTAGGTGGTGGCTGTATAAGTGTGTGACTTTAACTTGATAAAAATATTTTGAGCTAGACACTAATTTTTTTTACTTTTTATATATATATGTATGTTATGCTTCAATAAAATTATGTAAAACTGTAATAAAATAATAAACATAATGAATCAAATCATTATAATGAAAAAAATCATTATAATCGAAAAAAGTGACATATCAATCATTATTATATTGTTTTCAAATGTCCCAGTTGATTACTCTAAACTAACATAAACCTTTAAATTTAAAAAGTTAAATAAAATGAAAATGCCTAGAAAAATACCAAATTTCCCCCCTGTCCCACAGTAAGAAATTGAAATCCTTTCAAGAAATTTAACTGACAATAAAATCACAAAAGTCATCACATCTGTAATCCCAGAACTTTGGGAGGCTAAGGCAGGCGGATCACGAGGTCAAGAGATCGAGACCATCCTGGCCAACATGGTGAAACCCCGTCTCTACTAAAAATACAAAAACTAGCTGGATGTGGTGGTGCATGCCTGTAATCCCAGCTACTCGTGAGGCTGAGGCAGGAGACTCACTCAAACCTGGGAGGCAGAGGCTGCAGTAAGCCAAGATTGTGCCACCACACTCCAGCCTGGCAACAGAGTGAGACTCCGTCTCAAAAAAAAAAAGTCATCAGGTCCAGGTTTACAGTGAAATTTTATGAAATCTCCAAAATTTCGTACATGCTTCAAAAAATAAGGAGGAAAAGCCAACCCCTCTCTGATTTATTTTATTCGTCCAGGAACACTTTGAAAGCAAAATTAAACAACGAAAATAAACATATATATAGACAAAACTCACTTGTAAAGATTCAAGTAATTTTCTTTCTTTTTTTTTTTGAGACAAGGTCTCACTCTGTTGCCCAGGTCGAAGTGCAGTGGTGAGATTCAACCTCCTGGGCTCAAGTGATCCTCCCACCTCAGCCTCCTGAGTAACTGGGACTACAAACAGGCCTGGCTAATTTTTCTATTTTTTGTAGTGACAGGGTTTTGCCATATTTTCCAGGCTGGTCTTGAACTCCTGGGATCAAGTGATCCTCCTGCCTTGGCATCCCAAAATGCTGGGATTAAAGGTGTGAGCCACTGTGCCCAGTCCTCAAGTAAATTTTAAAAATTTATTTGTGCTAAAGGAAGTCTAAAACCCTCATAACTGAAAAAAGTCAACTGGATATAAGACAAGATAAGTTAATAAAAATGCCTACACTAAAAATTTATCTAGAACCAATTCTAAGAATACTGAGAAATATTTTATCAATATTGAATATTGAATAATTTATTATTTCTAAGAATACTGAGAAAATTATAGAATTTTGGGGAAGATAAAATGCAAGTTAACCTACAAAAGTAAATATATACCTTCAGGATTGAATACCTATAAGAACATTAAGAAATATTATTATTAATCTAGAATTCAGTTCTTAGGTATACTGGCAATCAAGTGTGAGGCTAAAATAAATGTATTTTTAGAAGTTCAATCATTCAGGAAGTTTATCTTTTTAAAAATAATATTTGAGCCTCTAGTGAGAGGAATCCTGGAAAGAGTAGGTAAATAAATATTCATGCAATACCAAATATATATTTTTATATTCCAGGTTGTCAGCTTTACAGCAGATGTAGGGAAAAAAAAAAAAAAACAGTCTAAATTAGAAGGGGAAATCAGTCAGAAAGATTTCATCAGACAAATGAAAATATTAATATTCTAGCAGATCATATGTATGACTAGGTAGGTGTTTCTTCAACAAGATTAAATAAAATTGGAAGCCATTGTTAAAAACAAAACGCATCAACAAACAAAAAAACAAAAATGAAACAGAAAACGCCAAGACAGTCATGGTCCTAAGATGAAACAAACCAAACTATTACATGACAGATTAAGAAGAGTCATTTCATACTTATTTCGTGTCTTAGGATCACTTTTCAATTTCCGCAGGTACTATTGTCCTTCCTGTTAGGAGTAACATTCAAAAAACAATAATTCTCTTAGCATTGCTAATGTACTTGAGTTTTTAGAATCAGCTTAGAGCAAAGTGTCAAATGATTATTTATAATTACAGAAGAGAGATAAGGACAAATTTATCATTTGCTTGTTTCAGAGGTCAGGAAGTTGACAGAAAGTGTTTAAATTTGAATCTTCAAGAAATAATTTGGCCAGGCGCGGTGGCTCACGCCTGTAATCCCAACACTTTGGGAGGCCGAGGTCGGAGGATCACGAGGTCAGGAGATCTAGCCCATCCTGGCTAACACGGTGAAACCCCCTCTCTACTAAATGATATAAAAATTAGCCCGGCGTGGTGGCGGGCACCTGTAGTCCCAGCTACTCGGGAGGCTGAGGCAGGAGAATGGCGTGAACCCGGGAGGCGGAGCTTATAGTGAGCAGAGATCGCGCCACTGCACTCCAGCCTGGGCAACAGAGAGACTCCGTCTCAAAAAACAAAAAAAGAAAAAAAAAAAAAAAAAAGAAACAAAGAAAGAAAGAAAAAGAAATAATTCTAACTGTTGAAGTATAGTACTTATGCTTAGAAATAGAATAAACTACTACTAGCAATAGCAATAATAATAAAATAAATAATAGCAGTGTGGATGAGAGAAGGGAGATGGGAAATAAGCTAAGTTTATTAAATCTCTTATCTTTTCTAGCAGGGCAATAGCATATATTGAAAACTGTGAATACATCAAATGACCAGAAGTTTCTATGTATTCTTTATCACAGTAACCAGCATTGGAAATAAATGATCCTTTCTGGGGAATAGGAATGAAATGAGCTTGGAGGGAATATGTTACTTCTACTTTTGTAGCCTTCAATATTGCTCACATCTCCTATTTTACACATCTCCAAATGAAGTTAATAAAAACAAATAAATAATTATAACCTGAATTTATCTACTTACTATTTTCCACCTGATGTTTAAATCCTCTCTATTTGAAGCACTAGCATACCTCTATTTAAATGAGTGACAGGTAACTATACACCTTCTGAGACAGACACAGAACTATATTTTTCTGTATGTCTGATAAAAGGTCTTCTTTTCCTTCTTTTTTGCACAGTCATATCTTACTCTTCACGTCTTGCATTTACAGTAAACTCCATGTTGTTAGCATCTTTCACATTTTCTGTTAGGCTCTGCCTCCCTGATTCTTTCCTTTTAGAATATTCATATTTTATTTCCAAGTGTGGGCATTTCTTATCATATTTTTTCCCTTTTTAGCTGAGGAAATTAAATACCAAATGGCTGAGACAGCAAAGCTTCAGTTTATTGGTTAACAGTTGTGACTCTCAAGTTAGACTGGTCTTGTTAAAATGCCAGCTCTGTTTACCTTGCTGAGCCCATTTCTTTACCAGCCTAAGTCCTAATTGATCCTGAATTGGTCCTAATTTTGCATGAGAGCTATCTCATAACTCTTGCTATGATGTTGTAAGGTAAATAGCTAATAGGTAAAGTATGTGTCTGAAATTGCAGAACTAATTAATCTTTTCTTTTGGATATTATATCCAATAAGATATAGAATATCATATATATTGGATATAAGATATAAATTATATATATATATATATAATCCAATATATATACTCAATATACTGGATAATATATTCAATAGGCATTTTTCATTATTTTTCCTAAGCTAGAGGACATGGGTTGAACATTTGAAAACAATAACCATGACATATTGACTAACCATACAAGATGCTCAGTGAATATGTCCCAAAAGAGAAAAACTCAATATTTATTTGATCTACTTTCCACTTTCTTGTGTTTCCTCTTTTCACCCCAGGCTTACGGAAATGGAGGAAAGAACTGCTTTTTGTGCTTAGTCTGGTTTTCTTTTGAACAGACTCAATGGATCCAGGGGACTCTCTTTGCATTGGAAGGGACCTCAGAGGGTTCTCTAGGAAACCTCCTAGTTGATAGATGAGAAAGCTGAGGCTTTCCTCATCACATGCCATCCACAAGACACCACTCAAAGCTGCCTTATTTACTCCCCATTTTCCATACTTACTTCAGCTTCTAATATAGCCACTGCCTAAAATATTAATTCAAATTATTAAAAAGTAAGACAAAATGAGGACTTTTTGTAGCAACAACACAATTTGAATACGAATTTGTGGTTTTAATTTTTTACTCGCCCTTTTGAAAAACTGATGAAAGATCAAGATTCCCTTCCTACAGAAGAAACTCAAACACATATACATACAATTTTGCTTACAGTTTCAGGGAGTTTATGAAATCCTTTTAGCTCATCTCTAGACCTCAGCTTAAAAATCCATGACCTACAAATCTTCTAAAAGCAAGTGTTTGTGTGTATTCACGTTTAGCATCTATTAGATAAAAACATCTAGTGCAGATGTTTTTATTTGTATTAAAATGAAGATAAATACTTCATTTATCTTGAATGGCACAAAGGGTTTTATAATATCTAGTTAATGGACAGAAACCTGAAGCTGGCTTGATCTAAGGGGAGAAGCACATTAGAAATGCATCGGTTGATGTGAATGGCCTTGTGGATCTCAACAGAAAAAACAGAATGGTGAATGTAAACTGTTTCGGTTTAATACTATCATGTACATTTTGGTCCCATGTATATCTCAGCCTTTTGGTCTCATTTATCTCAGTAGACTTAAAACATCCTTCTGCTCTCACATGATAGCTTGTCAATAAATATTACATAACTTGTAGACAGTTTTAGAAAAATGCCAATGAGATTCAGAAATGATAGTGAACTTTGTTCCCCACCTTAGAAATTTTGGAAAATTAAAGTAAAGCCAACTTGTTAGTGCTTCTTTTTTCTTTATCATTATTTTAGTTTGATTGGTTTTAAAAGAGTTAGGGAAAACATAAATGTGTTCACAACATTTGGACAAAGTATAACCTGTAGGCAGATTGCTAGAACTGTTGATTGGGGTTGTTGTGAGCCTGACTGATGGGAAGTGGGAGATGGGTTGAATATTCCTTGATAGATGGTAACTGAAAGATAAATTGTGTGTTTTAAGTATGGTAAATTATTTTCAAAACTTTCCTCAGTTTCCTATAAAGATAGAATAGCTGAAAGTAAACAAATGAATTAAATGACTCTCTAACATTTTCATATTAGAGACCAAACCTGCTAACTGACTTATCATAGAGACAGGTCAAAAGAAAGCCATGTGTAATGCAATTTCACATTTTTTCAATGTGTAAATTTATATGCATATCAAAACATGGGCCTCATATGAAAATCTAGCAAGGTATGTCTGAAATTTATTGGTTTACCAACTATCCAAACAATAATCCTTTAGTAACTGTTCTTCAAGCATTTATTCATCTCATCTCAGTGAATGACGGTCAAGTAAATAACAAAATACTTTGTATTGATTACTTTTCCAAAGTGCTTTTATTCCCATGATCCCATTTGATCTTCACAGCAATCCTACAGAGTTAGTAGTATAACTTATATTATTCTTTCTAGAAATAGACTAGAAACACTACCCTAGTTCATGCTGAAACATTCTAAAGATTCATTTCTTTGTGGCTTTAAGTTATATTAAACAGAATTATAAATTATTTCATAACACATTTATGTTTAAGGACAAAAGATGATTTTTAATATTTAAAATAGAACTAAATAAGATGTTTTAGTGAACATATTTATTTCAGGGAGAATGAAAAACAACTTTTGCTAGTTGTATTTCAAGGAAATGGAAACCTAAACGCTACTTAGTAAATAGATTGCTCTACAGAATGAAATAGTACTAAGCATTAGAACAGGCATGCTAAATACTAGGCAGGCATGCTGACACTATATGTCCCTCATTCATGGCAGACATTCCTAATCAATCAAGGCACTCTTTTTTGCAGAGCTTAGATTTAGCCCTAGTCCTTTCCAATATAGGCAACCACCATGAGTGGATGAGTTTTTAAGTGAGATTAAACTAACTGGTCATTCCTTAACTAAAAGAAAGTTCTTATTTTGTATAAGCCACTTCCACCTTGGAGAGAAGAAAGTTTTCTTTTAGAAATTGACATAAGGATTTTGTAAATGCTGACATTATAATGGACAATGAAATTGACTAATTGACTAAAACAAAATAAACTACACGGATTTTTTTCTTTGAGCGTGTGTTTTGTAACTGAAGTGCAGCGAGACAATGGAGCATAAATGTGGACAGAGAAGATAGGTTTGTGTTTGTCCGCATGTCTCGCCACCCTATTTGCATAAGGCATTTGTAATTACTATGAGGTTTCCATAACACACTAAGCAACTAACATTGGCTTAACAAGATATCTTTTCTTTGCTAGATTCTGTTGGAGGGCTATCACAAATACGTATTATGAAGGTGCTAAATTTTTGCCATAACAGAGATAAGGATAGAACAGCTGAAGGTAGACATATGAATTAAATCACTCTCTGACATATTCATATTAGGGACCAAACCTACCAAATGCAAACTGAATGCTGACACCTATTGTCACAAAACAAAGCAAAACAAAAAAGAAGAGAAAAAAAAAGAAGAAAGGTAGCATCAGATCACATACTGAGATGTGTGAGTAGTAGATCACATACTTTTTCTTTTTCTTCAACAGCTTTAGTGATAATATTAGTGATAAGCTAGACAAAGGCTGTATTTTTATTGTACCCTTAAAAAATGTCAAAGAAAAGTTTCTTGCTAACAAGTGCTTTTAAGCACATGTGAGAACCTTTCATAAAGTGGCTAATCTGATACGCTAATTGGTTTTCTTTAATGAGATGTATTAGGGAATTGGAATTCCTGGGATCGAGTTATTTGTTCTGTCCTCTCATGGAACTTTACCCATATTTCGAAAAACTATTGCACTTCTTGAGTTTTTGTACCTTCTGTACAAGACAGTAAGCACCAGGAAGGAAAAGACAATATGAAGTTTCAACACTTCGATTAATTTTGACATACAGTTAAATTGCTAAAATGTTAGTTATATGAAAAATAAAATATTTAGGCTGGGCATGGAGGCTCACGCCTGTAATCCCAGCACTTTGGGAGGCCGAGGCAGGTGGATCACCTAAGGTCAAGAGTTACAGATGAGCCTGGCCAAAATGGTGAAACCCAGTCTCTACTAAAAATACAAAAATTAGCTGGGCGTCATGGTGCGCACCTGTAATCTCAGCTACTCAGGAGGCTGAGACAGAAGAATCACTTGAACCCAGGAGGCGGTGGTTGCATCGAGCCAAGATAGAGCCATTGCACTCCAGCCTGTGTGACAAGAGTGAAACTCCATCTCAAAAAAAAATAAAATAAAAAATCTTTAATGACAACTTTCTAGCAGGCAGATACATTTGTTGTATTTGTTTTCTACTCCATCAGAGAATGCTGCATCACTCAAGCAGAGTGTTGAGCCTAGAGAAAGAACTCTAGATATTTTTGATTGATTAAAGTAATAATTAAAAAATTAATGAAATAATCTGTTATTTATTGGAAGTTGAAATATGCAATGTAAATTCATACTCTGGGTTAACGGGAAGGGATTTTTTACTTTCTCTTCCACTGAGCTGTAGAGCTGTTTTTTCTTGGGATATTATTAAAATATAAAACGCTGCATCTCCTGTCACAACAAGATGGATTATTGTAGGATTTACTTGTCGGGCTGTGAAATGACCCTCAGCATTAAGGCAGCCCAAGCGCTGATTTTCGAAGCGGCCTCATTGCCTTCAATGCGGGAATGTGATGAATCACTGCTTGATATGTCAGTGTTTTGTTTTTTTTTTTTGTTTTGTTTTCCTAAAATGCCATTCTGTCTTTCAAAATGCACACATATACACACATGCTCAGAGAGTGATGTGTACAAGAAGGAATCTGATAAACATGGAGAGAACAAATGTGGGAAAATGACTACAATCAGATGACTACAGAAAAATTGCAAAATCAAACTAAATGAAAACAAACACAAGGAATCAGATGACCCACATTAAAAATTAAGTGTCACTCTTCCTAAATGTCTTCAATTCTAATCTTAGCTGTAGTTTCAGCTTGGCTTTTCTTGAAGGCACCTATATGAAAGTTAATTGTTAAACTTCTTCACAGAAACAACCAGATTTGTGCAGAAACACAAAAACTGTAACAACCTTCATTTTTGTTACTAGCAGCCTATAGCAAAATAAACAAAGAAACATCAGCTTTAAAAAATTTTTTTCAACCATGATACTGACTTCAAATGCATAAAGTAGGGATGGAGATGCTAATTTGTATGTGTGCCAGAATGTTATTTTCATTTACTATGGACACGTTAATTTATGAATGCCACATACAAATGTAGGTGTTTATTAGAGTCAGTTAGCAATGCATCCAAATATTTGTCATGATAGTTTTAACTAACATATGTTGGAACTGGACAGGAACTGTGAACAAAGACAGAAAGAAATAAGTGGGAGGAAAAGTGATAAGAATAATGGCCTCATTTGGGCGTGGTGGCTCACTCCTGTAATCCCAGCAATGTGGGAGGCTGAGATGGGCAGATCACCTGAGGTCAGGAGTTCGAGACCAGCCTGGCCAACATGGCGGAACCCCGCCTCTAATAAAAGTACAAAAATGTGCTGGGTGTGGTGGTGTGCCTGTAATCCCAGCTACCTGGGAGACTGAGGTAGAGGAATCGCTTGAACCTGGGAGGCAGAGGTTGTAGTGAGCTGAGATCGCATTACTGCACTCCAGCCTGGGAGACAGAGCAAGGCACCATCTCAAAAGGAAAAAAAAAAAAAAAAAAAAAAAAAGGATAATGGCCTCAACAAATTAAAGAACTTTAAAGAATAACTCATAAGACTCCCTTACCTGGATCTAACCAGGAAGCTTGTTAAAAGGAATGGTGTGGTGTGGTGGAAAATGTCCTGGACCTTGGGCAAGTTGGTTTGGTTGCTAACTATTTAGAAATTGTGTGACCATTCACAATTGCTTCTCTCATCTATTTGATAGGAATAGTTTAGGTTCAAGCAAAATAATATATAAGTAAGATACTTATAAGTGATAGGGCATATGACAAAAGTAAGAGATAAGAATACTGTGTAGCAGGCCGGACACGGTGGCTCATGCCTGTAATCCCAGCACTTTGGGAGGCTGAGGCGGGTGGATCACCTGAGGTCAGGTGTTCAAGACCAGCCTGGCCAACATAGTGAAACCCTGTCTCTACTGAAATTACAAAAATTAGCTGGGCGTGGTGGCATGCGGCTTTAGTACCAGCTACTCGGGAGGCTGAGGCAAGAGAATCACTTAAACCTGGGAGGCGGTGGTTGCAGTGAGCTAAGGTAGTGCCATTCCACTCCAGCCTGGGTGACAGAGAGAGACTGTCTCAAAAAAAAAAAAAAAAATAGTTTGTAACGGTTAAGAACATGAAGTCTGGGACCGTTCTTTCTCATCCATTCTAAGCTCACACCATATAAAAGTGATAAAGCTAGTTATTTAATCTCTCAATGCCTTAACTTTCTCATTTGTCATCTTTTTATGCAGATTATAATCAGTGCAAATAATGATTACATGAAATAATTCATGTAAAACGCAAAGAATCATATTTAGTATAATAAGCATTCAATAAATCTTAGTTATTACTCATTTTGCTACATACTGCTAATAACTAGAGGTGATTACTTTTCTTTTTGTTTCTACACCAATCCAATCTTCTCTGTGATAAACAGTGAAAGGGTTTGACAATTAACTTTCAAATGTGTGCTCTTTATAAAAGTCAACCAGGTAATATAGCTAAGATTAGAATTAAGGACATTTAGAAAGAGTAACACAAGATTTTTAGCATGAATTATTTGATTCATTGTTCTCTTTATTTTTTTGTAATATCTGTTTTGTTTGATTCTGATTTAACTAACATTCCAATTCACTTATTATCTTTTTGTCCTGGTTGAAGAAATATCTTAGTGGGAAACACCATAACTGAGCTGCAATTATCTCAAATAGTGCAAAGAGAGTTATGATTGTGTCTTCGTCCTTTGTTTGGGCTTAGCAGGGAGACAGAGAAAAAGAAGATAAATGTACATGATGGAGAGCTTCAGATATGAGCCTATAATTGTGTTGTTTATCTGTATGTCCATGTCTTAGTCCATTTTGTGCTGCCATAGAAAAATATCTGAAACTAGGTAATTTATAAAGAACAGAAATGCATTAATATTACTCACAGTCTGAAGGCTAGGAAGTCCAAAATCAAGGTGCTAGCATCTAGTGTCTGGTGAAGGACTTGTTGCTGTGTCCTCACATAGCAGAAGCGGGAGGGCAAGATAGTAAACTAGCAGAACATTACCTGAAGCTTTTTTAATAAGGGTCTTAATTTTGTTAACAAGGAAGAAGCCTTCATGACCGGATCACCTTTTAAAGGTCTCACCTCTTAATACTATCATACTGGTAACACCTGTATTTTGGAGGGGCCATACTCCAACCATAGCAGTTGCCTTCTTGGGAATTGCTCTCTCAGATCTCCCTTTAACAAGATTGACTTTACACTCTGGGTGTCTGCTATTGATGCTTTAGGGAAGGACGGCAGATTGGGGGGGTGGGGAGGGGCGGGGAAGGAAGGTTGCCAGTCTTGGATAACAAGAACCCACATGCAGCCATAAATCTGATTTTGGCCTGCCACTTTGTGATCCAGTGATCCTGGAGTCACTTATGTAGAGTCAGTATTGTGCTCTATGGTGACAGGCACACATACTTGCAAACATACACACATGTGCACTCATACACAGCTGCGTGCACTCACACACTCACATACATGAGCACACATAGTCATATGGGCCTGGAGCTGATTCAGCAATAACTCCTTTCCATTCCGTAAGATGGATTTGAATATTATGAAACAAATAAAATAAGTTTATCCCTGTTCTATTCTGATATTTTGACATTTATTTAGCTGTAAACGAGATAACCTCTTTATTCCAAAAAATCACTAGTATGTTGGGAAATTTTATATAAATATTGTCATTACATTTAAAGTTAATACTCTTTGATTTCCATTTTCTTTTTTTTTTTCACACACAGTCCTATTCACCAGTGCCATACATCAGAGGTGCAGCACACTAAGCAGAAGAAATTAAAACACCTTCCTAAGGAAACAGTTTATAATAACGAGAGTCACTGGGAATCTCAGTCAAGCCACTGTGGTTCAGAGAATAGCAGTGAAGGTATTCAGTGAATTTTTAAAAATCAAACTGCTAAATAATTGTTTAAAGTTTCCATTTTCTCATGCAGTATAATCAGTGGACTGTGAATGACTGATTTATCAGTCCATCAGCAAGCCTCAGTTGTATCACAAATAGAGAAAGCCAAGCAGGAATAGAACTTTCTTACTCAAGCGTTCATGTATTTATACTTAAAAACAAGTATTTTTTTCTTCTTTACATTTTATAGTTAGGTATTTTGAAAGGAGAATTGAAATAAAACATTCTTAAAATTTAAGGCATATTAGACTTTGAGCTTACCCAGCCTGGTTCCAAAAGTTTTCCATTGGTTATAAAAAGCAGCAGATAAAATCGTGTTAGTTGATCAGTCCAAGTGCAGATATTTCTACTCTAGCTCTGAATTTAATAGCATTCATTAAAGGCAAATGCAGCTAAAAAAAATTCAAGGATGTTATTCTTCTGTTTATAAGAGGTCATTTTCTCTTTATAAACTTATACCAAATAGTAAGAGCTAACATTTATTCAACACTTAGCAAATGCCGAGCACTTTACATGCATTATCTCACTGAAATTCCTGTGAGAGAGAAACTGTTATCATCCTCATTTTACAGATCAGGAAAATAAAGCATATGGGTTTAAGTAACTAGCCAAACAGCTTACAAACCTTATAAAGCGGGATTTGAACACAGGTTCTCAGATGTCAGAACTCAAGCCCCTAACTATTATCCTATACTATTCTCCTATCCCATAAATGAGTTTACTTTTATTTTAAAAAAAAAAATGAAATAAACTGGATTCTAAATTGTTGTGTCATGACACTGTTTCCTTCCTTTCTTCCTGTCCCTTCTTACCATCCCTTTTCCTCCCTTTCTTTCTGTCTCCCGTTCTAAAATCTTCCTTTCCTTCATTCCTTTTTCCTTTTCCCATTTCTTGTCTTCCTTCCTCCCTCCCTTTTCCTTTCCTTCCTTCCTTCATTCTCTTTTCTGCCTTCCTTCATCCTTCTCCTCCTCTCTCCCTCCCATCCTTCATTTTATTCTTCTATCCTTTCCTTCCATTTTTCACTCTTTCTCTCTCTTCATTCTTCCGTCTCTCCTTTCCTAAACTTTTTCTCCCTTCTTTTACTGTTTTATTTCTTCTTTCTTTCCTTTGATTCATCCTTCTGTCTTTTCTTCTTTCTTGTCTTCCTTTCTTTTTTCCTACCTCCTTTACTTTTTCCTTCTCTCCTTTTCTGTTCTTTCCTCTTTCCTCTTTTTCTTGCTAGCAAAAGCAAGAGACTGTAGCAGAGAGAGCACAAGGGTATAATCTCTGAAATCAGATGGTCTAGTATTAAAATCAAGTGCAACCCTGAATAGTTGTGTGGTCTTGAACAAGCTCCTTAAACTCTGTAAGCAAGGTTTCTCCATTTAGAAAATGACATTATCACCTTACGTTGTAACGAAAATTGGATAAGTCCATGCATATGAGCCCTTTATCACACTGCCTGGCACATGGGAAGTCCTCAGAACATTTCAGTGCTTATAGCACTCTCTGGATTTAGAACCTCGCTCAAAGATCAGAATAGACATGATGAGAATGGCATAAACAACACACTCCTGTGGGAAAAGACAGAGATCTCAATGGAAAGAAACATTTTTGAGAAAGTCTACACCTGAAATTTTGTTTCATGTTTAGACAAAATCTGGTAACAACAAAAAGAAACAAGTTACAAAGAAAAATAAGTTAAAATTTGGTAGACATTCAAGAAATTTCTGGTACTCAAAGTAAAACATCTTCCATATAGTCTGTGATTTTTCATTATCCAAGCTCAGCATCTTCCAAATTGGAAACGTTGTGAGAATAATATTACATAAAACAATAATCAAGAGCGTTCAAGTGACACATGCAAAAGTAATAGGCAGAGATATTACTTGAGCGGCGTAAAATTTGGCTGGATGCTTAAATAGGAAGATGAGGAGTTTCCAGGGAGCTAGGCTTTGACTGCTGATTGACTAATGACTGCAATCTGTCTGCATCTTTCTGGAAACTCTACACCTATTTGTATTCCCTGAGAAAGGCATGTGAGTTTATGTCTATATCGTTTTGCTCATTCTGTTCTTTTCACTTTGAGAGATGTTCTCATTCCACAATATGTAACTTCTTCATTTCTCAAATGACAGTTAAGATGTCCCCTTTCACCGTATTACACTCCGTTCATACTTTCCCACTGCAGGAAGTTAGTCATTCTTTCTTCTGTGTCCCCAGAAAATCCTATACCAATCCCTGTTGACTGTCTCCATGAATGAGAAAAGGATAAAAACTATTTTTCCCCATTTTTACTTCCCTAGTGCTTGACTGTCTGCTGAATAAATGAATCACAGGATGAATGAATGGAGAAATGAATGAAAGTAAGAGGATACAGAACACCAATTATGCCCACAATTAAGTCCCAGATTCTCTATTCCATTTAGGACTCAAAATACCTAGTCTTATAGTTCTTTTTCCTGTAGATGGGGAGAAGGAGAATGGCAAGATCTCTAATGATTTTCAAGTCATTTCATTATCATTTTTCTTATATTCTCCTTAGAAGCTGGCACTGCATGAGATTTAGGTACAGTCTACAAATAAAACATCTCCTTACAAAATAAAACTTGGCCCCTGTTAAAGACTTGATTCTTTAGAGCTATTGAAGACTTTTAAGAAAGATCAAGAATGTAGTACTATCTTACAAACATCCACGTATGGTCCTTAATGAAAACCTCTAAACTAATTCCATTTAAACTGTACAAATTCTATGTTGCCATACTCCCATAATGTGCTCTAAAACACAGCATTGTTAATGAGCATAAAGTATGTATCAGTCCACATAATTGTTTCACACAACTATTATATTCCTCAGAAAATTCATATGTAGAAAACTAAATGAACTGAAACTTCATTGTCTTCACACCTGACATCAAAGTAATAAAATTCCTTGAGGTGGAGCAAAAAATTCCTGAATTGATCATAAGAATTTGATTCTTCACTTTCATTTCTCAATTGTTTTCTCTAGGTCACCAAATACTATGGGTTATTAATACAAATTTGATTGGTAAGAACAAAAAATCAGAAAATACTAGAGATTTATGCTTTTTCAAACATAGAGTCTCTCACACCTCTTAGTTTTCTAACATTTATTCTGTATTTATAGGTCTTTACATGTAAACCTGCTCTTGAACTCAAAATATATCATTCTTGGTTTGCTTTTAGAGGATCATTGGAATCTGTGTAGCCATTTCTATATCAGTTAACAATTTAGCTATCGGTGTCTTTTTATTTGAAAACATTACCTTTTTCTTCAGTCAATTAAGTGTGGTCTGACACTTCTAACCCTAGTAATAAAGTTCACTCTGAACGCTGTGTAGGATGTAAATAATATAAATGGCAAGTCTTCTTTCTGCCAGATTTTTTTTTTTTTTGATTAGTTGGAATCTAAGCTTATCATGCTTTCTTCTCTCTTACTGGTTCTTTTTCCAGAGCCATCAGAATTCTCTTAGCTCTATAGTCTCCTGAGTTGCTAATTTCTCATCTCTGAAGTTTCTGCAGATCCAAAGTGTTTGGCCATTAAGTAATATATACTAGCTTCAGAAGCTTTTCTCCTTAGTTAGACTCATATTCTGCATGCAAACTGATGCTAAGGGCAGCTGCTTGGTTCATTTCATCAAATATAAATTCAGCATCCAAATGTCCTTTTGCCCTAGTTTCTCTACATAAATAATTCTGCTTATGTCTTAATTGAAAATTAAAGTGGGTTTTCATGATTGGGTCTCATTTTTGAATGTCAAGGTTATTAAACAAGCTATTGAGTTCAAATCTATTTTTTTCCTCATTAGTGTGCCAATGAGAGGCTGATTTAGTGATTCCTTAAACAATCTATATATTAATTTTGAAATAACATTGTAATATTCTGGAAATTTTAAGCCAGATTTTGAAAACTTAATTATAGAAATACATCCAAAATGTGCACGTGTGTGCATGCTGTGTGTGTGATAGTTCATTTTTAAAGAATTTTATATTTTGTTATTCTTGAACTTTTTTGCATATAGATTTCCCATGAGCTCTTGTGAAAATGGCCTCAGTTTAATTTTCTGTGCTCTGCTCAAAACGGTATTAATGAAATGAATCAATGTCCAAAGTATGCTGCATGGTAAGTTGGTGAGATGATTCCAGAAATGAAATTAAGAGATGTAAATTTCAGTCTTAGTGAATATTTTGTGCTGCTTCTCGTTAAAAGGAATGTATTTCGAAGACGAAAACTCTAGACCAGTTGTTCTTAAAGTGTAGTCCAGCTCCTTGTGAGAGTCCCCAAGACACTTGCAGAAGGTCCAGGAGCTTGAGATTATTTTTATGATTGTACTAAGATGTTCTTTGCCTTCTTCACTCTCACCATCTCGTGAGTGTATAGTGGAAGGTGTATGTATAGAAAGAGAACATACGGAGGCTGCATAACTTGTGATGACATCATCACTGATACCTAAAGGAATGTGTTTGTGTATTCTTGCATTTATTCTATTTAATTTCTAATGCAGAAGAGTCCCACTTCTGGCGTAGCAGTGTCAGGATTTCCTTCTACCTATTCTTCAGAGAAACTGGTGAAAATTATGAAACGACAACAACAAAACACCAGTCGAAGGCTTTGGGACTAGTTCTAAAGAAAAACAGTAAATGAAGAAATATCTGTTCAAGAAAATCGATGAAAATTCAATAAGAAAAGTATGAATCTGTGGTATCTGAACCAAGACTACTTCCCGCCTCCACCTTTCTACCCTCTCTATTCAGAGAGATGCAAACTTCACTCCTGACTGCTGCAACCAAAAACACAGGGCTCCCTTTCTTCACAGTCCTCATCCAGAGAGTTTTCTTCCTGAAAGGAGCAAGACTTCAGCATCTCTCATCCTACCTTCATGTGCCTGCTGCTGAGGCTAGGTCCCAGATTATTTTGAACAATTAGGGAATCCCTTTTTCTACCCTATCTCCACCAATGGAATGGACGCTCTATCTTGGACGCAGCAGTACTGAGAATATGGAAGCCCTGCTACCCCTTTCCCTGGCTCCTGAGGCAATGATTCCATGTCAGGAGAGGCAAGTCAAGAAGACCTCAGGCTTTTGCATCCCCTGATCCCATCCTTACCGCCATCATTCACATTACTCAGCTCCTAAGTGGAAGTGCCACTCAGAGAGAAACTTGTCATTGTCCCCACTCTTATATCCAGAGCCCTGACACAGAGATTTTTGCCGGGAATGAGAAAGAAGCCTTAAAATAGGTAGTTCCCAATCTCTTCCCGGAGGAACTGACTTTGTTTGAAACAGATTGTGGAGAAGTTTAAAAGTAGGGACACTGTCAAGAATGGCAGAGTTAAGGTAAAAGGCAAGTAAGAAGACATATGTGGATATAATAAATGTACAGCCAACACAGTAGACCAGTTAGTTTGCAAGAGAGAACTGTGGAAGAAGACAGCTTGGAGAAACCCTCCTGGCAACAGAAAACAAAAATAAAAAACATTGAACATAGAAACTACTTGAAGAAGCCACAGTTTGACTGGATTGGTTTGTAGAGGAATTTATGCCCAGGACATTGTTGATAATAATAGAACAATCCCAGACTGTTAATGGAGTTTAATAACTGTGTGTGTATAGGGAACACGGGAAGAGAGCCCTAGAAGTCCCAGTGTGGCCATGGCATACCCTAAGCTGCTCCCTGCTAGATTTTACTAAATTAATCTAGCCAGTCACTAAAGAAATAAACAAGCAAGTAACAATAACTAGCTCTAGTTTGGGAAGAAGTGATCTCCAGACTTGGTTGCTATAATATATTATCTAGAATGTTCAGCTTTCCACAAAAACTTACAAGGCATATGAAAAAATAGGAAAGTGTGACTTATACCCGGGAAAAGAAGTGGGAAACAGAAACTGCCTGTGAGAATAACCAGATGTTAAGCTTAATAGAAAACTATTTCAAAGTAGCCACTGTAAATATGTTCATACAGATGAAGGAAAGCATGATCAAAGAAATAAAGGTATGATAACAATGCTGTACCAAATAGAGAATGTTATAACAGACATATATAAATTAGTACATTTTTTAAAGGACTAAATGGAAATTCTGGAGTTAAAAAGTGAAATAACTGAAATAAGAAATTCAATAGGGGGCTCAACAGTAGATATACAGGGGCAGAAGAAAGTATTAGTGAACCTGAAATCAGAGCAATTGAGATTATGCAAGCTATAGAACAGAGAGAAAAAAAAATGAAGAAATAATGAAGGCCAGAAAGCAGTGGGACAACATATTGAAAGTGATTAAAGAAAAACAGACAACCATGAATCCTACATCCAGTAAAACTATCTTTTAAAATTGAAAGGCAATACAAAAAGAGAGAGAGAGAGAAAGAATTTGCTCCCAGCACACTAGCTTTACAAAAAGTATTTAAGAAATGTCTTCATCCTGAAACCAAGTGACCTCAGATAGTAACTTGAGTCTACATAAACAAAGAAAGAGCATTAAGTAAAGGTAATTATGTAATTATAAAATATACTATAAATGCATACTTTTCTTTTTTCTCTTAATTGACTAAAGCAATTATACAAATTATATATATATAAAAAAATATAGAATATAGTATGTTGTTGGGCCTGTAACATATAGAAATGTAAAATGGGAAATACATTTGCTAATAATAGCACCAAGTAGGTGGGCAGAGTCAAAACTATAACAGGCTAATGAAATAATAACAGATGGTAAAGTGATAATTACAAAAATGTATTGCTGGATTTGTAACATTAATGGGTGTAATATGTAAAATAATACCACAGAAAAGGAGAAAGCGCAATTGAGCTGTATAGAAATAATATTTCTGTAAATCACTGGAATTTAGCTAGTATAAATTCGAGGTTTATTCTGATAAGTTGAGATGTATAGGGTAAACCTTAGAGTAATCATTTAAAAATATACCCAAAAATACAGTAAAAAAATCATTAAGAAAATTAATACCAATATTAAAGATATTTAATATAAAACAGTAAAGGAAGAATGCAGGAACAAAAAGGATATGAGACACATAGAAAACAAAAAATAGGCTGGGCATGGTGGCTCAGGCCTGTAATCCCAGCACTTTGGGAGGCCAAGGCAGGTGGACCACGAGATCAGGAGATGGATACCATCCTGGCTAACACGGTGAAACCCAATCTCTACTAAAAATACAAAAAAATTAACCGGGCGTCGTGGCGGGCACCTGTAGTCCCAACTACTCAGGGGGCTGAGGCAGGAGAATGGCATGAACCCGGGAGGCGGAGCTTGCAGTGAGCTGAGATCGCGCCACTGCGTTTACTCCAGCCTGGGCGACAGATCGAGACTCGGTCTCAAAAAAAAAAAAAAAAAAAAAAAG
The DNA here is from genome assembly GCF_049350105.2 of Macaca mulatta. Taxonomy (NCBI): domain Eukaryota; kingdom Metazoa; phylum Chordata; class Mammalia; order Primates; family Cercopithecidae; genus Macaca; species Macaca mulatta. The sequence continues at coordinate 145,257,117 of NC_133407.1, read as the reverse complement.
AAAGAAAAGAAAAAATAAGATTATGGACATAAACTCAAACATACCAGTAACAACTTAAATGTGAGTGGATTACCGATCGAATAAAAATGCAGAGATTGTCAGATTGGACAAAAACAAAATATGATGCAACTACATGTTGTCTACAGGAGACAAACCTTAGCTTAAAATACACAAATATATTGAAAGAAAAAGGAGGGGGAAAAATATGTAATACAAACAGAAAACACAAAAACGCCAAAGTGGCTATGCTAGTATAAGTCAAAATTGTTTTTAAGACCAAAAAACAACTCACTAGAGATACAGAGGGATGAAATCATGACAATTATAAACATACATATACCTAATTACAGAGTGTCAAAATACATGAAGCAAAACTGACAGATGTAAAAGAAGAAATAGATAATTCAACAATAATATTTGGAGACTTCAAAAACCCGTTGTCAATAGAGGATAAACAGACAATTAAGACATAAAATACTAGAACAACACTATAATCCAACTAGACCTAATTGGCATCTATATGTTACAGTGGGTAGCCAGTCAGCTATGAGCAGGGCAGGGCAGGGCAGGGCTCCCCCCGCAATACACACACATCAGGAATGTCAGGCAACCATTAGGTGAGGATCAGGCAGTTGTTAACTGTCTAAAATAATAATTGGTCACAGCCAGTACCAGGGAAAGGTAGTCTCCTAATAGATAGAAAACACCTGAAACTGGTGATCAGCAGCTTCCCAATAAAACCTCAGGAGTTGGGTAAGCAGCTTTCCAATAAGATCTCAGGAGTTGATCTCAAGCATGCACATGCGGACAGCCCACCCCAAGGGAAGAATGCAGGGAGAAGTAACACAAGACCCCAGAAGTATGCCAACACATAAAACACCACGTCAAAAGGTCAAACCACACACTTGATCTCTCAAGTCACCCTCTTGGCCCTATTTCAAGTGTACTTTCCTTCTTTTCATTCCTGCTCTAAAGCTTTTTAATAAACTTTCGGTCCTGCTCTAAAACTTGCCTCGGTCTCTCCTTCTGCCTTATGCCCCCCAGTCAAATTCTTTCTTCTAAGGAGGTAAGACTTGAGGTTGCTGCAGACTCATATGGATTTGCTGCCATAACATATTGGATACTTCAACCCAAAAGAATAAAATATACAGTCAACCCTCCATATCTGTGGGTTCTGCATTAGCAGATTCAACTAATCACTGATCAAAAATATTTTTTAAAAAGTATGGTTATATCTGTACTGAATATTTACAGACTTTTTCTTCCTGTCATTATTTCCTAAACAATACAATATAGCAATTTATATAGCATTTATGTTGTATTCGCTATTATATGTAATCTAGAAATTATTTTAGGTATATATGAAGATGTGCATAGGTTATATGCAATTATTATATCATTTTATATAAGGGACTTGAGCATCAGCAGATTTGGATATCTGCAGGGAGTCCTGAACCAATTTCCCCCAGATACTGAGGGATGATTGAATATTATTTCCCAGTGCATATGGCACATCCAAGACAAACCATATGCTAGACTACAAAACAAACCTCAAAATATTTAAAATAATAGAAACAATACAAAGTATGTTGCCTGGCAGTAGAATAAAATTAGAAATCAACAATAGGAAAAAAATATGGAAATTCATAAGTATGAGAAAATTAAACCACACACTCTTAAATAACAAATGGATGAAATAATAAATCAAAAGGAAAATAAGAAAATACTTTGAGATGAATGAAAATGATGGTATAACTTGACAAAATATGATCAAAATATGATATGTAGCTAAAGCAGTGTTCAGTGGAGGAATTTATAGCTACAAATGTCTATTATAAGAAAAAGGAAAGATTTCAAATCAATAACCTAAGCTGCCACTTTACAGCACTGTAAAAAAAAGAGCAAACTAAACCTAAAGCAAGAGAAATAAAGGAAATAATAAAACAAAGTAGATGTTAATGAGATAGATAATAGAAAAACAATAAAGAAGATGAGTAAAACCAAAATCTGGTTATTTGAAAAACCAATAAAATTGACAAAGCTTTAGCTAGAATTATCAAGAAAAAAAGAGCAAGACTCAAATTGCTAGAATCTGAAATGAAAGGGGGGAACATTACTGCTATTTTTACAGAAATAAAATAGGATTATAAAGGAACACTGAACAACTGTACTTCAACAAGAGAACTTAGATGAAGTAGACAAATTCCTAGAACGATAGATTACTGACACTGACTCAGAAGCCACAGACAATATGAATAAAATTATCATTAGTGAGAAGATTGAATCAGTAGTCAAAAAACTACCCACAAAGAATAGCCTAAGCCCAGATGTCTTCATCACTAAACTCTACCAAAAATTTAAAGATAAATCAATACTGATTACCACAAATTTGTCTGAACAACAGAAGAGGAGGGGACACACTTGCTGACGATCATAAGCAGCTTTGGAAGAGTCTGACAGTCCCTGAAATAATTAATGACAGAGTTTTCATATGGCCCAACAATTACAATCCTAGGTATAGCCAAGGTAATTCAAACATATCTACACAAAAACTTATATACAAATGTTTACGGCAGTATTTAAAAACAACTCAAATGCCCATCAACAGGCAAATGGATAAACAAAAGGTGGTATATACATACAGTGGAATATTATTTAGCCATAAAATTACTGAAGTGCTGATACATGTTACAGGGTGAATAAACCTTGAAAATATAATGCTAAGTGAAAGAAGCCAGTCACCAAAAGACACATATTATACAATTCCCATCATGTGAAAACCCAGATTAGGGAAATCTACAGAGGCATAAATTAGATTAGTGGTTGCTTAGGGCTAGGAGTGAGGCGAGGGTGGTGGTGGTGATAAAGGGATACAGGGGTCATAGCTAAAGGATATGGGGTTTCTTTTTGAGATAATACAAATGTTCTAAAATTAACTAGGCTGTTGGTTTTCCATGTTGGTGAGAAAAAAAAATGAATTTTACATCTTGTATTGGTGTATTGTTTGGTATGTGAATTATATATCAATAAAGCTGCCAAAATTGCCTAATGCAGTAAATATTTACAGACATTATCTGTATAAGCAAAGGCGCTTCAGGGTCTTCAATAATTTTTAAGAATGGAAAGGGGTTCTGCAGGCAAAAAGTTTGAGAACTGCTGATCTAGTGAATCCCATAAGACTTGGCCTGAATTCTGTGTAAAAGTTGATCACCTCAAGTATTTAAGCTGATATTGTTAGAAACATGAAGCAATGGCAATTAATACAAATAATTTCCAAAAGTAGAGGTTAAGTCTATTACTTCTGCATATTTCAGGGAATACTGACAATACTGTAGTTCAATAGAGTTGAAAGTCACAGGTTCTGGAGCCGGATCTGCCATTAACACACTTTCTGATTAAACAGAATGACTTTTCTTCTCTGAATTTCATTTTCCTCTTAAACAATAAGAAAACTGCACTTAAAGCCCTCTTATATCTTTGTTCTATGATTTACGTTTTAATTACTCATAATTGATCCCAAATTTATTTCACATAATAAAGATAAAATTTCTAGCACTATATCCCACAAATTATTTTTGAATATAATTAAGTAAAAAGGTCATGGTAATTATAACTAAAATCTAATTTCAGTCACTGAAGAAGGAAAAATTCATATTCATTCAGAAAATAGTGACTCATCTAATGTTTTCTAAGCTGTTCCTGTCAGATTAGGCCCTTCAAAATCAAGTGAAGGAACTTGCCTTTTATGCATGTAAAATTAAACTCTGGGTAGTTAAAAGAAAGCAGAACGTGGCGTATAATTATAGGGCTAATTCTAGAAAGGTTATGATAGAAATGTTTTCCATTTATTTTGTGCTGATTTAAATGTGTTCATAATTTGAAATGTATTCATGAAAACATATCATTTATTCACCCCAACAACTTTTTAAAGCAGGCATAAAAAATGCTCCTTTGTCCATTATCAATAGCTGAAGATAAACAGATTAAAGAAATAGCCTATGATGAATAAATAGTAGGTGAACTCAAACTAGAGTTTCCTGAAATTAAGTTTTATTCTTTCTCTACCACCTACGATACAGTCATCTTTGCTGCTAAAAATTAAATTTGTATACATTGTGTATATCTGAAATCATAGCTACTAGAGACTCTGCCATCAAAGACTTACATGCTAAATTAATGCACCCGAGATAAAGATGGTAGACTGAAGGTTTTGGGTTAAATGTGTAATTTAGCAAACTGACTTGATTTATATTTACTCTTATGTTATAGGTTGAATTGTGTCTCCCAAAAGATGTTGAAGTCCTAACTCCCAGGACCTGGGAATGTGACCTTATTTGGAAATGAAGTCTTTGCAAATGATCAAATTTGGTTGAGGCCACTAGGGTGGGCCCTAATTCAGTATGACTGGTCTTATACAAAGGGGAAATTTGGACACAGAGACAGAGTGACAGAGAGGCGGGCATGTAAACACACAGGGAGTACACAATCTACAAATGAAAGAATGCCCAATGCCCCCAGGAGACAGCAACGTGGAACAGATTCACCCTTAGAGCTCTCAGAAGGAACCAGCCTTGCACCTTGAGTTAAGACCTCTAGCCTCTAGAACTGTGAGACAATACATTTTTGTTGTTTAAGTCACTCTACAGTATCTTATTACTGCAGTTTCAGGAAACCAATGCCTCTTACTACTAATTTTTTATTTAAAAAAAAACTTTAAGTAGAGTCTTTTTATCTTGTTTATAATTGTCAAGAAAAGATAAATAATCTAGGTGACTTATACATACATTTATTTTTCTAGGTGCTTTCTCGATTCAACTTAAAGAACTATTGCAATGTTAGTCATAAAAGCATAGTATAGGCCACTTAAGGACCATTAGTTGTTCTTTTAAAATAAATATTGTGGTCAAAAGTATTTGGCAGAAGCTGAATTTCAGTGTAGACACTAATGTGTATTTGCATTTTTAAAGACTTCCACATGTCCAAACGTCAAATTATTTTGTTTATAATCTATACATCATGGAGGCTGGACATGGTGGCTCATGCCTGTAATCCCAGCACTTTGGGAGGCTGAGGTGGGTGGATCATAAGGTCAGGAGTTCAAGACAAGCCTGGGTTAAACCCCATCTCTACTAAAAATACAAAAATTAGCCAGGTGTGGTGGTGGGTGCCTGTAATCCCAGCTATTTGGGAAGCTGAGGCAGAGAATTACTTGAACCCGGGAGGCAGAGGTTGCAGTGAACCGAGATCGTGCCACTGCACTCCAGCCTGGGTGACAGTGAGACTCCATCTCAAAAAATAAAATAAAAATAAAAATAAAATAAATAAAATAAAATGTAAATCTATATATCATGGTTATAAGGCCTGGCATGATCTGTCCTTTGCCCACTATTCTTGCCACTCTTCCCCTTGCTAAAGTAGCAAGGCATTTTATTAATGGAACTTTGGCTATCTTAGTTTTGGCCAAAATACCCAAGGGCAAGTACATCCACATCCCGAAGTGAGTTGCAAAACAAAACATGTGAGACCTGCCAGAGTCCAGTTTTGTCAACCTGCCTCTCAGCATTAGTGATCATAGTCAAGACCTATGCAGGAGTGTGGGGTTAAGGACTTGAGACTTAAGTTTTCTTTGGAGCGGTTTATGGGAATGTTGAGAGCTTTCCTCCTTTTGTGAAATAAGGCAGGGGAGATAAGTGCTTCCAGAGCAATCAAAGACTGATTAAAACTGCAACAGCCACTAGATCTCCTAATTGGATGTCGAACTATTAGAACTGACAAATGCTAAGAAGATAACCATGCCACTCTGAGATGTCCAAGCCTGAGTCAGTTCACAACTAGGAAAGGGAGGGAAGGCTAACTTTAAAATGCTAACTTGACTTTACTTAGAAGTTCCAATTATTGCACCAGGCTGGATCTTTTCGTGACTGAAATGAGACTGTTCTTGTGACTCAGAGGAACAGAAAAAGCTTTGGGTCCTGTCTAAGAGTTAAAATCAGGGACAATGAAAAGAATCACACAGAAATAAGTTTGAAGAACTTGGGGAAAGACACAGTTGGTTTATGCCTGAAAACTAGAGAGTCCAATTTGTTCCATAGATGATTGCCTTTGTGGAGGAAGTATTGTTTTCTTAAATGGTATTTCATCATGGAAGGTACAGACTCCACCAGGCTGGATTTCTTTCAGTTTCTAAAATGCACCAAAGTGCTTTAGGTCTCAGGGCCGCTGCACATGTTCAGACTCTGCCTGGAGTGCTCCATCTTTTTCTCCTCTGCTCAGTTGACTAGTCAGCCTCTACTTGGCCTTCCCTTCTCAACCTCACTCTCAGTCTCTGGGAGAAGACTTTAGAGATCCTGCCCTTTTCCCAATATATCTCAGATTATCATGTTATTCATGCTCATAGTGTTCCATGTATTTCCTTCCTAATATTTATCAGGTATTTATAGTTCTATCCAAAAGTTTTCAAGGACATTTATTCTAGGTACAATACACCAAGGGTAACTTGTTAAATAAGAAACATGCCAGGGTGGGAACAGTGGCTCACACCTGTAATCACAGCATTTTGGGAGGCCGAGGTGGGTAGATCACTTGAGGCCAGGAGTTGGAGACCAGCCTGGCCAACACAGTGAAATTCTGTCTCTACTAAAAATATAAAACTTAGTCTGGCTACTCAGGAGGCTGGGGCAGGAGAATCGCTTGAACCCAGAAGGCAGAGGTTGCAGTGAGCTGAGATCGTGCCACTGCACTGCAGCCTGGGTGACAGAGTGAGACTCTGTCTCAAAAGAAACAAACAAAAAAACATGCTAGTAGTTAATTGCTATTAATGCATATTAGCCCACAGTCACTCTGTAATAAAGCTGTCATTGTCTATAAATGGGCTCTCATACACACTACTTGTTTATTAATGATGAGAAATTACATTTTGCAGCTGATTCTAGAACTGACCAAAATACACTGATGTCACTACATATACATGAGAGGAGTCATAGGTATTTTTGTAAGAACCAGTCCAGGCTGAGATATCTGGCTTTCATAAGAACTGAGGCCAACTGGTCAAATGAATGTTGCATGTTTGGTTGGGCTCCTCTCCACTAAAACCAGGGCAGGGTAGTGATTCTCCATTGAATAGATCAGCTCAGATAATCTTTAATGCTATAGTATTTCAGAACCAGAGGGAACTAAGCAAATGAGCAGGCCTCTGACTAAGCAGATTCACGGAGAGATGTATTTTTTCTGGCATGCAAGATTGTGTCCCTGAAATCACGTCTATCAAATGTCTCTCTTGATTCATTTCTATTGCAGACAAAAGATGGTGGGATAGAATAGGGATAGTGGTACACATGTAGTTTTGTTTTATTTGGTTGGGTTTACTATATATTTTTTTAGTAACTCTTTTTTCTCTCAACAACACTCCATCACATTTTTATAACAATTGTCTTTCTTTTATTTGTCTTCTCCAACAGGATAAATTTCTGTCATGGCTGGATTCTCATGTTTGTCTTATTCATTTCTATGTCACTGTGATGATTAATTTTATGTGTCAACCCAGTTCCTTTGTCAAACACAAGTCTAGATGTTGCTGTGAAAGCATTTTTTAGTTATGGTTAATATTTAACCCAGACTTTGAGTAAAGTAGATTACCCTCCATAATGTGGGCTGGCCTCATCCAATCAGTTGAAGGTCTTAAGAGAGAAGACTGAGATTCCCTGAAATGAAAGAAATTCTGTCTCCGGACTATCTTTAGACTTGACCTGTAACATCAACTCTTCTTTTGATCTATAGGCTACAACTTGCCCTACAGATTCAAACTTTCCAGCCCTCATAATCATAAGAGACAAAACCTTAAAACAACCTTCTTTCTCTCTTCATAGATCTACTGTTGGTTCTGTTTCTCTGGAGAGCACTGACTAATGCAGTTACCATATACAAGCCTAGCATAGAATCGGAATGAGTAAATTACCCAAATGAAAGGAACAGAGGGCCCACTTGTTTCTCTTGGTTTTGATCATCTAGATTACTAAAGGAAAGCATTTTTAGATGACAAATTTGCTCTTTATCAATAATCCATAAATAAGTCTACAACAAATTTGGATAACTAATGGTATTGTTTAGAATAGTTATGGTAGGATCTCACTCAGAAAAAGAAGAGTCTGGGCCGGGCGCAGTGGCTCATGCCTGTAATCCCAGCACTTTGGGAGGTTGATACAGGTGGATCACCTGAGCTCGGGAGTTCCAGACCAGCCTGACCAACATGGAGAAACCCTGTCTCTACTAAAAATACAAAATTAGACGGGTATGGTGCCTGTAATCCCAGCTACCCAGGAGGCTGAGGCAGAAGAATCGCTTGAACCTGGGAGGCGAAGGTTGTGGTGAGCTGAGATTGGGCCATTGCACTCCAGCCTGGGCAATGAGAGTGAAACTCCATCTACCCCCACCTCCCAAAAAAAATCTGTCTAAGGGACACTTTATCTACTCCTAGTATTCTACCAAAGACTGTGAATATCAAGATAGTACTTTAATGCTTCAAATTTGGCTGCTGTTAACATCTACTATAAGGATTTCTTCCTCTTCTTCATTGTTTTTCCTCTCTTATTGTTGAATACGTATCTGCCTACCCCCCGACTCTAATATATACCATACATTTACACCTTTTGCCCACAAGATAAAGGGTACAACAGATGCACAGATTTGGGAATAGCAAATTTATCATGAAATGTCCTAAATCTTTAGGATACTTTTAGTTTGGCTTAGTTTCAAAGGGTAAATATGACTCAAAGTTGTTGTGTCAGAACTTTGACACAGTTTAAAAACATCAACTTCAATACTTCTGAATACAAATATTGGTAAGTTCCTATTTCATCTCCAGTCTGGATGGTTCTAAACTATATAACTTCCATGATTCCGTAAGTATAAAGTATAAATCATTTTTAGGGTATAATTCCAGACACAGAAGGAGACTAAAAGAAAAAATACCATGATACCAGATATTCTCTAAATGGTGTGGCTAGCTACAGAAAAATGTACTAAAGTCAAACATAGCCAAATAATATTTATTAGTACTGAATGAAAAGGAAGTATCATGTTCTAGTTTGTGACCTTTGAAACATAACAAAATAAGCACCTACCAATGAATATTTCCTCATTTACAGATACTGTCTTAAATAGGTAAGTGTTTTCTAAAATTAAGTTTTTTAAATTTCAAAGGTTGGAATTCCACTTGAGAAACCAATGAAATAGGCTGACATGTCTTCTTTAGACTCTTCACAAATTGGGTACAATCTTTCCTTTATAATGGTATATTTGGTTTTTGGAAAAAGAAAAATGTTACCTGGCTTTAATCATACTGAATGAGAACCATCTAGTAATTTTTTTAAGAAGTGATTTTTGTTTGTGAAACAATGAGACTAGTTTTCTAAGATAGTGTCTGACCCACATGCATGGAATTCCTCATTAGAAATACTCAGTATCTCAAAGAGTGAAATAATTATAATATTGAATTGTAAGTTTGCTATATTTAGTGTACATAAAAATTATGAAGGGATGACCTTAAACAATAACACTTTTCTCATTCTACATTTCTAAATATTTGCATAGTTAGTTCCTCTATTGTATTCTGACTTCAATTCAGCAGAATACTGCTTAGTAAAACTTTTTTTGAGCCTAGAAGGTCTAATTTAACTTTGAGATACTGAAAACAGATGCTGAGAGTCGAGGAAGACACTTATCAGAAAGAGATGTAGACCTCTTTCCTTCCCATGTAGTTATAACTGCAGTGAAGTGTCCTAAACACTCAATTTATTTAATGAATAACTCTTATCTCAGCAATATTTCTTGCCCTAGAACTATGAATATATCCAAAAGGCTTTATAAAGTGACATCTTTTAGAGAGGTGAGAAATGATTCCTTTAACATGATTGGTAAAGATGGATTTCAGGACTCTATCCCCAGCATCATAAACCTTTCAGGAAATCTGATTGGAACTTTGATATAAGAGTATAACCTGATTACAATAAATCCAGTCCTCAAAAAGAGGGAACGTGTATAATCTCTGAAAGGAGATACTGCCCTTTCTGGGCCTATTTGGCTTTTCAATCAAAGACAAAGCTCAAACAGACTTTTACTGGAAAACCTTTTTTTCTTTTTTTTTTTTTTTTAATCCTGTCCACTATTTTGATTTTAAAACATTAACTGGTTTGCCATAAACTAGAACAGCTCATTGCCTTATTAAGCTGGTGGTACAGTACTGAGTAATTAACTAGGAAGCATCCTACATATTTTTCTAAATTATGACTGACAATCCAAGCACAAATTTACATATAATCATGCAAATTGATATTTAATTCTGTATCAAAAAATCAAAAAAATTGGTTAAAATTTATGCTTTGTAATTTATAACCAATGTGAGTTTAGGAGAATTTACATTTTTCTTTTGAGCATTAGTCTCCTTATCTGTATATAGTGATAATATGGTTATTCCAAAACAAGGTTTCTCATTCTTGGTGCTATTGCCATTTTTGGCTTGATAGTTTCTTGGTTGTGGGGAGCTGTCCTGAACATTGTAGGATGATGAGTAATATTCCTGGCCTCTACCCACCAGATGCCAGTAGATTTCTTCCACAGTCGTGATGATAAAAAAAAGTCTCTAGATTTTACTAACTATCCCTTGGGGAAACAATTGACCCTGGTTAAGAACCACTGTGTTTGAGATGGAGTTTCAGCTTGGTGTCCAGGCTGAAGTGCAGTGGCACAATCTCGGCTCACTGCAACCTCCCCCTCCCAGGTTCAAGCAATTCTCCTGCCTCAGCCTCCCAAGTAGCTGGGATCACAGACATGTGTCACCACACTCATATATATATATATTTATTTATTTATTTATTTATATTTATTTATTTATTTTTAGTAGAGATGGGGTTTCACCACATTGACCAGGCTGGTCTTGAAGTGACCTCAAGTGATCTACCCGCCTCAGCCTCCCAAAGTGCTGGGATTATAGGCATGAGCCACCATGCCTGGCTAAGAACCACTATTCTAAAGAATTGTTGTGAAGGCTTATTTAAACGCCTCCTCACCAGAGTCACTGTGTACTAGGCCCTGAGAAAGCGTGGTGAGCATATACAGACAGGCCTCTGCCATGGTGGAACCTAGAGCCCAGGAAATTAAAGTTGGTAACAAAAACACAAACATCCTGTCCATGCTTGGCATACAATGCACACTCAGTAACAATTTGCTAAAACATTTGTGACTTCTGATAATAAAGCAGTGCACCTGGAATTTGCATAGTGATTTATTGTGTTAAACAGATATTACTGGAGGCCATTGTTTTGGACTGAGTTTCTGCACTAGGGGCCAACAGATCAGATGAAACAAAAAGGGAGTCACGTATGCTAAATGACATAACATCAAACTAAAAGTGTAAGGAAACTGATCCATCCCCAAACAAACCAATTTTTCCTGAAAAGATTCCAGTCTGCTTGAGTCAGCATATTAAGGAATTCCCTCTGCTTTAACCCTTATCAAAAAAGTTACCTCAAGTAACCTGATGTTAACCAAACAGCTATTCCCCTATTGTTCTGTTTCCTTGTTTCTACCCTTCAAAATTCCATGTTCTGTCATTGTCCAGTGGGAACTCTCATTCTATTTTGTAGGATGGAGGCTACTCCAATTCATAAATCATGAATAAAAGTCAATTAAATATATAGCTAAATTTGCTGTAATTTTGTCTTTTCACAATAGGGAAGGAAAAAATGAACTATGTTTAACAGGCTATTTGATGCCTACTGTTATATGAGGCCCAGTAACAAACACTAAATGAGGATGTATAGAATAGATGAAGAAATTTTTCCTTCCTTCTGTAAGTAGCATATCATCTCCTAGGGCACTAAGGTAAGTACACAACTATTTATAATTCAAGGTAGCATGTGGTAAGTCCCACATGAGATCTTCAATCAAAGTGCCAAGAGAGTTCAAAGGTAGAAGAACTGACATCTAGTTAGGGCAAAACAGGAAATGATACCTACAAATTCAGAGACTCTTTACAGAATTATTTTTCCCTGAGTTGCAAGTGATAGTGCTCAGTTTTTCTTGTTTGGGTTTCAGGCCTTTCCCATTACACAAATTGCGGGCAAACTGCCTTTGAATGTTCCATAATTTCTAATCTAAAATAATGAATTAAAGGCTATTTCAAAACATGAAATCAGGTTAACTTAAAATAGTTCATGTGATTTAAGTATGTTCTGCTTTTCTCATATGGGAGAATAATTTACAAAATGAACTAGCTATAGATCATATTCCTGGAATGGATAAAAAATATATATTTTTTCCTTTTACATACCTTTCTTTCATGGAACCACTTCTTCCCCACATGTGGTTTATATGGAACTAATATTATGCCTGGGTTTACCAGTTAGATGTATAATCCCAGCCTGGTCCCTCAGAATATTCTACTTTTCTGACCTTGGTAGTGATAGAGGCAGGAGGCAGAAAAACACTAGACAGACGGGGTACGTCCCTGGTGGGAACCCTATCTTCAAGTCAAAAGTAGCCTGAAACTTGTGGCTCAAAGTGAGAACTTCTATTTCTGTTTGCCTGCTGTCTCCCAACTGGTCCTTTCTGAGTAATGTCATGTTACCAATCAAATGTTGACTTTTCCAAAACTACCTATGGCCCACCCTGCCCCATATCCTGTGCCTATCAAGACCCCAGACTCAGCTGGCAGAGGAGAGAAGTGGATAGATATCAGGCAGAGGCAACTTGACTTTGGAGGAGACAAGCAGAGAGGTGACCCGACTTCAGGGGAGAGCGACCTGCCTTTCCCATCCCCATTCCAGCTCCCCTCTCTGCTGAGACCCCACTTTCATTGCTCAATAAAATTATCTGCATTCACCATCTTTCAATTCATTCATGTGACCTCCTTCTTGGGCACCAGACAAGAATTTGGGACTCACCAAGTGCAGGTGCCCAAAAAGGCTGTCACACTGGCCCTTTGCCCTTGCTGGCAGAGGGCAGCCACATCACAGGATGAGGCAAAGGGCCCACTGAACTGATAACACACCACTATCTGTGGATCACAGCAGTAAGAGAGCACTGTAACACACCCTCTGGAGCCTTGGGGTCACAGGTACCCCACCTGGATGCTGCTGTAGGGCCCTGCATGGACTTTACTCCTGCCACTCTAAAGCAGCCCACTGGTTTCTGCACTGGCTTGCCTACACACTCCCTCCACAAGGGGTGGAGAGTGGCAGAGTCAAATAAATAGTTTGCTTCTACCAGCTCAGAAGTGCTCAGCCAGTTCCTGCACTTGTTCACCCGCATGCTCCTGCAAGGGGTTGAGCATGGCATGCTAAGTAAACAGAGCACCCCTGTCACGAGTACTGTGAAGGAGTCAAGAAAATATCCTGCATCAGTAGTGAGTTTAGAAGAGCATATAATCCCCAGGAAGGATACAGTAAGAGTTGACCCTGTGACATTTGCTAGAAGTTTCAGGGGAATTTTCCCCTTTTTCCTGGAGTCGGAATATGTGTCTGGAGAGGTCAGCTGGAAATAAAACCAACAGAGTGGAAAGCAGGGGAAAGAACTGCAGAAAAATTAGCCTCCTAAAAATACACAGATGGTACACATCTTGGATCCAGCATTGCTTAAATGGAAATTACTCCTTGAACTGTCTAGTCATAGGAAGTAATACATTCCCATTTTGGTGTCACTTGAGTTTCTATATTTTGTAACTTAAAGAGTTTCAATTAATAAATGTCCTAATTATACTAGACATTTGTGTAAGTAGGCCACTTTTCAACATAGTACAATGTCATGATTTTGATGAAATGCTAAATAAAAAAAATTAGAATGAATATCTAAGACACAATCTTTGTTGAATTAAAGAACAAGCTTCAATTGTGGATGAAAGGGTAAAAAGTAAAATAAGCAACAAGCTTTTCAAGAATTTTAGATCGCAATGAACAGAAATCTTTGAAAGTACATGCCCCGGAATACCACAAACAATGTAAGAATCACAGACATTTGTTTCCTCTGGTTTGTTCCTTTTAGACTGCACAGTTCAGTTAATAAATTTGCGTAACATTTTCTACATCCTGCATGATAATGATAATAACACTTGAACTGAAATGACCACATTAGTTCTTCCTCAGCTCTTCTCATTTAAGATTCTTCACAGGAAAAACAATCCTAGGACTTTTAGGAACCGATTTATCATCCTCTCTTACATGTCAATAGGTTATCCATGCTGAAAAAGGTCTTTCGATTGTTCTTTTCATTTGAATTCAAATTAAGTCCAATAGCTTTTCCTGGTGATAGGCTACTTACAACTTCACTACAAATCTGCAAAATACAAACCATATATTTGGAGTTTTGGAAATGTCTCTATTTTTACCTGCTGGCTTTACATGGTGAAAGACCAAGAAATAGTCAAAAATGCTGTCAAATCTCACCCTACCCTACATCCATGGAATAGATTCAATTCTGATGACAACCAATCAATCATTTATGGAACTCTTACTGTTTTATGCTGGAGGATATGGCAAAATAGGGGGTTAAAAAAGATAGCATAATGCCCTGCTCCTATCCTCAAAGGTATTGAAAGTAACTGAAAGAGCAGAATTTTAGATATGATTTGGTATTAGAATTGTCTGATTAATTGCATTTTGTTACAGCTGTATCTCAAAGCTAGTAACTGATGAGCATATTAAACATCAGAGATACTGCCTTTCTCAAGTCTTGGAAGGAATAGTGAGTAATTTCTGCATTTGGCATTCAAAATGCTGCAATATAGTATGGCTAATTGAATAACATAGAATGTTGCTTTTGTTTTTTTTCTCCATTCCCCTTTTACTGACATCCATTCATTTCTTTTATTTATTTAATGTATGCATTAAGCAGGTAAGCATGTGAAATGTTCCAGACACTGTGATAGGTTCTGAAGATATAATCAAGAGTAAGTGCAGAAAGTTGCATTCAGAGAGATACAATTTGACTGGGACAAAACCATAGACACAACTAATTATATTACAAAGTGTTATAGGCAACCACAGGCGGTGTATGACAGATGCACGTAACACTAATAACTTAGGCATACCTTGAGGATGATTCAACTGTCTAAGAAGAATGTTTATTCAGAGTCCAGAGCCAGGGAATCTAAGAATTGCCAACCCAAAGATTCACTCTTTGTCTATGAAGAACATGTGAATCCCTGTCTCATTTCTTGGAGCACAGGACTTTCAAGGAACCAAGACCCTTTGTTCTGGGTTAAATGGAGATTGTTAAGTGGAGAGTGCTGAGTGAAAATGCTATAGAAACTGCATGCTTTTTGTGAATAGCAGCAATTCTCCTGTCCAGCCTGCTGCCACTGGACTGTCACTGTATATAAGTCCTCACTAATACCTATTTCTCATTGGCTGGCTCCAGGTCTCTTCTTCAGCTTCCTGAACATAGTGCCATCCCTGTTGGGGTCAATAGGGGTCTGGCACAACAGAGGGGTATGCAAAAATGCCAAAGATGGAGCCACCAGTTCCATTGAAGATGGGGTGGTGGGGCAGAGGAAGAAGTGCCCCAAGTAAGGCATTAAAGAAGAATTTATATCTGTCAGGCTCCGAAATTTTGACAGTGTGAATCGTAACAGAAGTTCAGAGAAAAGAGAGGTCACAGCCTGCTGGATGGGTGAGACAGCATTTGAGCCAGCCTTCAAAGAGGAGTGCAATGTAGGTCTGCAGAGACAGGATAAGGGGAATTTCGGGCAAGGAGATCAGAAGAGTCAGGAAAGAACAGGGCCTTTTAGAGGACTTCTGTTTGCCTGGCACATAGAGTTCATCAAGTAAAGCAGCAGAAGCTGAGAAGAAAGGGTGCACCTAGTCTGTGAAGGACATTCAATGTCTCTTGAAGGAGTCCTCAAGGGCCATGAGGAGCTTTGAAAAGTTTTCAAGAAGTAGAGGGACGTGGGCAGATCTGTGTTTTACATTGATCACTTTAGCAACCTTTGGAAAAATGTAGAAGTGAAATTTCAGTGGGAAGACAAGCTTATTGAAATGTTCCAGAAAAAAAAAAGGCTGATGAGCACTTGGACTGGAGAGAAGGGGTTGAAAGGAAGAGACCCATTCAGGGGACACAATGATAGGAGGCTGGGACTTGGGGACTGACCAACTACAGCAAGGATGGAAAGAGCTCCAAGATTTCTAACTTTGGCAAATGCAGGGACAATTCTGCATTCAGGAGAGATGGAGTACCATGCAGGAAGTATCTTTGGGGGAGGTAAAGAGGAGCAGAAGAAGGCTGGTGCCCTGCCAATAGGACAAGCACAAAGGGACTCTATAGTGTACCTAGTTTAATTTTGCATCTCAGACAATTTGGACTGAAAATTCATGTTAATTTCATGTTTGGAAGAAAATTCATCTTCTCTCCTCTATTTTGCTATAGCATCTGCTCACACTACCTTAGTTATTGGGCTTTGTTTCAGACAACACCCCTCACTCATATCAAATTTGCACTCACTTAGGTTGCTTTAGAATGGATTTCAGAGTCCACAGAACACCCCCTGCATCTGACTCTATCCCCTTGTCCTCCCTTTCTCACACTTCCTCCCTCCTGGTAGTAAAACCAAAATGGATCCCTTCGTCGAGCACAGAAAAGTGTTAATACCTTCTGGTTCCCTGAGTATCTTAGCTTCTTGCCCAGCAAGTTTATTAATAATTTCTTCCTTTGCACAAATGCAGCTCTCTTCCAGAAAAAAGACTGTGGCATATAATTTTTTTTCATCTGGTAGCTCATGAGGGTGATACAGGAAGGAACGGTGCCACTCAAAGTCATAATCTACAGACAGTTACACCTCTGAGAATCCCAAGCACCATTTCTTAAAAAGCCTCATAAAGCTTTATGAGGCATTAAGTAGACTGATAGGTCAGAGGCATAAGTCTAGTTTTAACCATTTCAGGCTGTAGATGAAATGTGAAAAATTTTATATTTTCAAAGGACTCTACTTTATTTTTTTTCTATTCGGTGATCAAATAAATATTTTTTTACTACATCTGTATGCCTGTCTATTGATGTACTCAGGG
The DNA here is from genome assembly GCF_049350105.2 of Macaca mulatta. NCBI lineage: Eukaryota > Metazoa > Chordata > Mammalia > Primates > Cercopithecidae > Macaca > Macaca mulatta. Next base: position 145,240,066 of record NC_133407.1, on the reverse strand, counting down.
GCTGAAAAGTGGTGTTAAGTTCCCATAAACAGCCTTTAAACATCTATTGAAGGATAATACCCCAACCTGTCTAGGGCTGTATGGTTTAACATGGTGGCCAATGGTCACATATGTGTTTTAAATTTAAATTGATGAAAGTGAAATGAAGTTTAAAGTTGAGTTCCTCAGTCACACTGGCGACATTTCAAATGCTCAGTTTCACATGTGGTGGGTGGCTACCATACTGGACATGCAGATAGGTAACATTTCCAAAAGCTCAAAAAGTTCTGGTCTAGGGCCTTGAACCCTTTTTGATTAGGGCATTTGGGTGTTATAAGGCATTTTATCCTTCAGTGATATTAAAGCTAGAATAAACTGAATATTTATTATGTGTCAAGCAGGATTCTAAGCATTTTATACATATTAACTCCTTTAATTGTGATAAGACGTGTTATAGATGGGGGTCATGGAAGCCATTTAACCATTTATCCCACATGTTGTCGCATTTTGTAGATGGAGTCACAGAAGCCTAGAAAGGTGAGATAACTTGAAATAGTGTTATTGAAGCCACAAAACATATAGATGTAAACAGGATGGGGGCTGAAGAATGATACAGCCTTGCGGAGCATAAGACAAGTCTGCTGTAGTTACAGAAAGAGTCAGTGAAATTAGGCTGGCATCCAAATTTGTCTTGTCTGAGGTCACCGATTTCCTTGATTCCATATTGTCCTCAAACTATTACTTAAGTCACGATGTTCTTACAGTCCCTTATGATATTAATAAGTGTTTCTCAGCCAAAGGGTTCCCTAGTCATGTTTGAGAAACACCAGATTAAACAAAGCACCTTAAAAACCTGCAGGACTCCACAGAGGCTTTGACATATTCATGATTATTGGGAATCTGCAAGACTAGAACAGATAACAATGACCCCTAAAGTTTATTTGATCATAGCCTCCCTTTAAAATAGAACCTCTCTCACAAACTAGTGTTTTGGACAGTATTCTCTATGAACACAAACATTCTGTGATAAGAAAAATGACAGTTGTTTTCATTCTCATTCCAATTACTGGGATGATTAAAAGTCAATCTTTATAAAGCAGTCTTTTTAGAATGAAAAAGAGGATGTCTTAGCCGCCTGGAGCAGTGCTTCTCAAACTTTAGCGTACATATACATCCCCTGGTAAAATGCAGATTCTAATTCAGTAGGCTGGAGAATGTGTATTTCTAACAAACTGGACAGCAATGACAACACCGTTCATCCATGAACCACATGGGCGGTTTGGAGTGGAAGAGTTTAGAGCAGTGGTGAACAAAGTATAAAGGGCTCACAGGCCCATCACCAGTTTTGGTATGGGCCTCAAGCTACAAAGGGTTTTTACATTTTTAAGTGATTGGTAAAAAATCTAAAGAATAATCATACCTTGTGCCACGGGAAATTCATATTTCAGAGTTCATAAAAAGAATTTTATTGGAGCACAGGCCTGCCCATTGATTAATCTATCATCTGTGGATGCTTTTGAGCTGTAACAGCAGAGTTGACTAGGTGAGACAAAGACCCTGCAGTGCAGCCTACAAAGCCTAAGATATTTCCTATCTGGCCCATGACAGAAAATGGTCTGCTGACCCCTGGGGAAGAATATAAACTCTGGAGCTATACTGCCTAGTTTCAAATCCTACTCTGCCTCTTACCAGTTAAGAGATGTTGAGCATGTGCATAACCTTTCTATGCCTCAGGGTTCCCTTCTCTGAAAGAGCAGTAACAATAGTACCTACCTCATAAGGTTATTGTGACGTAAATATATAGAGATATATATAGATAGATAGATAAAATCACATAAGCTAATGTATGTATGAGTCTATATATACATAAATCCTATATATAATTCTTATATAGAGAGAAAGAATAGCACCTAAATCATCATTAAAAACTATAAATATTAGCTAAGAAACTCAGTAGTTGACAAGATCAGTTCACTGATAACACAATGAAACTATTCTAATATTTATGGTAAAACTTTGTTAGGATTATAGAGCTAGACACATTTTTCTTTGTCTCACTATACATGTTTAGGCATCATTTCATTCAAGTAAATATAATGAACAGAAGCTAAGAGTCCTATTTCACAATTTTGAGATGGTCCTTTAGTTCTTTAGTTTGGAGAGTCTGATATCTGTCTCTCATTTGCTAAACTCTCAAAATTCAAAGTAGACTGTCAAACTCCTGCAAACTAGCTGGCCTGAAAGTACATGACCATCTATTTTATAATGTGATGCTCTTTACTAACCAAACTTGAAAAAGTCAACTGAGTCAAGAAAATTATAATACCTTCCAAAAAATATGACATAGCCCTACAGCCTACCTGAGTACATTTTTCATCACTCAGCTAAAATTTATACAGTTCCTTGCCCCCAACATCCTCAATGAGAAGATTTAAGATTATTTGATAACCAGCAAATATTTATGGCCACCTGGAGGAGAACATAGAATTCCTCCTCCATTCCAGGACTGCCTGTGTGAAGTTACTTTAGGTCAAAGAGGTCATTAATCTATCCAGGGCTTAAATAAATGAGGATCATGCCTGAGGCCAAATATACCTACAATATTTTACCATTTAATCACAAAAAGACTTTCACAGACAAGAAAATTATTCTAGAATATGAGTTTTCATGGTCTACTCATCTAATCCCAAAGTGAGAAGCAGAGTGTTGACATATTCATTATGATATAGAAAAGACCTATTTTTATAAACTGGACACACCATCACACAATTTGCACTTTTGTAACACATTTGTGTTTGTATTTTAAGTGTCAGAATGTTGTTTAACTATCCCAGCTGATTAAACTACTCTATATTGTATGACTTTTTGTGATTTTTTTATTACAAGATATTTGATACTGAGTCTTTGAGCAGACACACAACTCCCAATAATAATACTGTGTATTAGTTAGGGTTCTCCAGACAGATAAAACCAGTAGGATATATGAAATCAGATTTATTAGGGGGAACTTGCTCACAGGAGGATTGCAGAGGAAGAGAATTTCCACAATAGGCCAACTGCAAGCTGAGAAACCAGAAAAGTTAGCAGCAAGGCTCAAAGCCAGCAGCATGACTCATTCCAAGCCTGAAGACTTGGGGAAGTCAACAGTGCAGCTCCCACTTACGCCCCAGAGTCCCGGAGGCTGCTAGTGCCAATCCCAAGGTCAAAAAGCTGAAGAGCCTGGAGCCTGATGTCCACGGGCAAGAGGAGAAAAAGTGTCCTGCTTTGGAAGGAAGACAGCACAGAGGGCCAAATCCTCCTTCTTCTACCCGCTTGTTCCATCTGTCCCCAGCTAATTGGATGGTGACTGCCGACACTGAGGGCAGGTCCTTCTCTCTCAATTCACTGACTCACAAGTCAATCTCCTCTGGAAGCACCCCCACAGATATCCAGGAACAATGCATCGAGAGCCATGTAGGCATCCCTCAATCCAGTCAAGCTGACACCTAAAGTCAACCATCACTTGTTTTCTTTATAAAATAAAATTATTTTATGATGTGTTGCCTAATAATTAATTACATGAAAATAAGGCAATTCCTACCTTGAAAAATAATTAAGTTTTTAAGTGAACTTTAAGATTCTCCATAGACAAATATAAGAATATAGTTGACTGGTCACAGAGCACGTCGGAAAAATATGAAGAAAATATGCTGAATATGAAAAATATCTTCTCCCCTCTAATTTTTTATTCATTTGAATCAACATGGCATACCAAGCTCATACAATGCCCATGATGTGAGGGTACCTACTTGAAATATACAAATAACATAAAATAGGAAAAAGCAAAAGAGACGATTTTGAGGCATGTACTTAGCTGCAGGTGATTTAAACAAATTATCAGTATCCTGAACAACAAGCCAATATATTTATACGGTAAAATCATTTAGATGTGACAGAAATTACTCTCAATGGCATTATCTAGTCTATATGAAAGCACAATACTATGAAACATCTCAGACCTTTAATTATGCTTGTTGACACTAAAACTGCAATTGCTTGTTCTGCCATGGAGACTGCAGGGAGAAGCAAACGAACAGATGGACAGAAATTTCTATTCTGTGCTCTACTGGCTGCTGTTCAGTGAATGGTAGTACGCTAATAAAGTGCTCAGAGGACTTCTGCCTCCATCTGCTCTTCATAAAAATAAATGAGGCTCTGAAGAAAGCAGAAGCTTTTGGAGTTCTTTGTGGAACCCTTTGATAGTGCAAAAGCAAGTGGATGGGTTGCTCTAAGATGGCCCCTTGCAGGTTGTGACAGCGCCACTATCTTGGTGGTCCTTGTCTCCTATTCTCAGGTCTCTGAGTAGCACTCTTCTTTTTCCTGGCTATTTATCATGAGAAATTATCATGCTTGGACAACTTTAATTGCCTCTCAGGCCCATTGTTCCATGACAAGTCATGAAATTAGATTAGTGCTGCTCAGTTTAGTGAGCGGGGACTTTATGATTCTCTTATGTTTGGGGAAATAAATGTTTATGAAGCTCCTCTTATAGTCCATGAACGTGAAGCACATGTCATTAATAGTGATCGTCTTGTGCCTCTGGTACAAGATTCTGATTGCAGAACCCACTCGCCCCACTTCCATCCCAGGTAGAAACCAGACACAGAGAGAAAGGTAAGAAATGGAAATTTCCCCATGGCACCAGGTCAGCAGATGTAGGGCAGCAGATACAATCTTCCTTCTTTAGAGGAAAGTCTGGAATTGCCATTATATACAGTGTATGAGTCTCCTTAAGTTTTAACAAACAAGTGGGAAAATAAAATTGGAGTAAAAAGCATTTCTCCAAATTAAAATGGTGAAAGTCCTCATGTCAGAGTATTTTGGGAAATTTCTGTTTTAGAGCTGCTGCTTTCAAATGTTCTATGTCCCAGGAGCCATCCTTGGAGGTTAATGAATAGTTTCAAAGATGCTATAATGGGGATACAAACATAGCAACTTCTGCTCTTCAGCAGGGATAATAATCCCTCGATTAGCATTTGCATCTTTCCATTCTGGAAGAAAAAGTACGGAATTAGTATAAAAGCAGAATAAATGGGTAGAAGTTACAGGAAGATAGTTTTCAACTCAATATGTGGAAAAACTTTTCAGATTTTCTCAAAAATGCATGAGGTGGTAAGTTCCCTTCATTAGTGGTAATCAAATATACAGTCAACATTTACTTGTAGGGAGGTTATAAAAGAGTCCATGTCTTTTGTGGCCTTTCCAACACAAGATTGTTTGAATTCCATATTAAAATATATATCTCTCTCTTTGCCCCTAACACATGCACACATACAGTAGTGGATTGATAAGCTCTTCAAAATTGGAATGTGGTAAAAACAAAGTCTGAATTAACTGTGCTAGTTGGTGTCTCAGTAAATTGAGACAATATCAACTCCGAGTTTGGGCTCCAATTACATTCAGAGGACAAGAAATAACAAGCAGTCCTTTGTGGTTAGGAAGCTATGTGGTCCTCTTTGTCCATTCATGCAGTAAGCATGCATTCAGGCCCACAATGTGTGATGCACTAGGAAAGGTACTGGGCATACAGATGTGAATACTCAATTTCTTATTCTGTCAATCAATCAATCAATCTATCCGTCTACTTATGTCTCTATGCATTCAATTCTCTGTGGTCTCTCAGTGGTCTTATTACATCTGCCTCTGCAGCATCTATTCGTATCTACATCTATGTACCAATAGCTGGAGCTGTGGAATCTGAAATAGGATAGTCAACACACAGAGGAATCCCTATCTTACTACCTGAGATAAGTCATCCTAAAGACAAAGCTGACTTGTGGGGGAAAAAAACAACTTGAGATAGTCCAAGAGAAATACACTATGTTCCCTGAGGGTAACAGATGTGGAGTTCACGCCTCCTCTGCACATGTGGAGTGACACATCTTATTAATGTTTACACCATTTTAAGTAGTGTTCTTGGTCATACCTAACAATCCTGACAGAATTGATGGAGTACAAAGAAATTTTTGTAGCTTTCATTTTTTATCATGCAGAGAAGAAACAACTGAGGACTGAAAAGCAGTGGGAAATAGTACCCTCATATTTTGATGTGTTCCAATATGACCTTTATCATGGGCAGAAGAGACGGAATTGAGAAAAATGAGGAACTGTAGGCAAGCAAGTGGAAAATTGCAGAGTTCCAGTACAAAGTGGTGATTGGGAAGAATTCTAGCAAAAGAGAAAATGCAGCATTTCCCTACCCCCCAGTTACTGAAAGAGATTTTCACACTTTCTCCCTTTTTTGTTGTCCTTTGTAGGAAGGCAAACAGAAAGAAGATGAGATAGAGAAAAGGGGGGTAGGGAGTGAGAAGGAAGATGGAAGACAGAGGGAAGCAGTGAAGATACTTAAGAGCAGACAGAGCCTCCCTAAACCCCTGCCTTTTAAACTTTCCATCCAGCCTAAAATCCCTTAGTCACCTGGCAGTTATGTAATCCCCAATCCCCAAATCCCAGGAACCTCCAAATTACCCTTGGGGGAGGCTTGGGATTAGATGCTGAGGACAGAGGATTAGTGTCACACTCAGGGGTAGGTTTGTATACCAACTTGTTCCCAGCAGGAACCCAGATTCATAGGACCTACGCCTTCTTGTAGGGAGCAAAGAAACCTTACCTGACTTTCAAAATAAACCAATTGCAGGGCTTACTGGATTCATAACATAAAGACACAAAATTTGTTTTATATCCAATGGTTCTGGGCCACTCTATTACTACGTAGATGTGTTAGTTTCAAACACAGAAGCCAGTAAATAAAAGCTTATATTTTATATGATTACAACCCAGGTGTGTGTTTTATCTTATGATGCTTTCAAAATATATTTTCTCTTGCAAGGAATATAATAATTAAAAAGCTTCTGCATCATATACTAATCATTTAAAAAGTAAAAAGGAATTAAGCTCCAACTCTTTCATGTCTCAAATATGTTATCTTGAGTAGGTCATCTAGTTTTCCAATATCTGAGATTTTTCATACGCAAAATGAGGATAATGCTAACTCCCTCTGGAAATGAAACAGATTATGATAAGCCATTAACAGGAATCTAAAATATATTTTGCCAAATCATACTAAAGTAGTTAAAAGCCTGGGTTTAGAAGCCAAGTCATAATGTGGAATAACTAGTAATGTATTTAATCTCCCTAGGTTAGTTTCTTTATCTCTAAAAAGGAGATCAATAGCACCTAAGTTACAGAGTTATTGTGAAGATTAGATGAGGCAAATCCCAAAAATGCCCAGCCCAATCCTACCTTGACATAAAAAACTCAATGAATGGACATAATGGCTGATGAGATTCTCTGAGTTAAGCTCTCCTGTTAATTTCAGTTAACTTTTATTATGCTTCAACAAAAGTTAGAAATACTTGGAAAAAAATCAATCCCCAGAAACATTTAGGATAACATGTTTCCTACAGCATGGATATATGTAATTGAAATAGCTGAGATAGCAAAGCACAAAAATTGAAAATACATTCTTGGCAGGCTTTGAGTTAGGGCCTAATTATAAGTTCTCAATATGGCACCAAGGCCTGGAAGGAAGATGAAGAAAAAGAAGCTCTGCATATGCTTGATAGTAGACTTCTCCCTCAAAATCCCTCAGCCATCCCAAAGCTTGTATTCATTTGTAAATAGTTAAATATTAGTATATAGGAAAGGCTTAATCCTGGTAAAGTTTGGCGTTTCAGAAATCATCCAGCTGTAAAGAATCCAACAAAAGTGACATGTTGATTACTTTCCCATTATGCTACCAAACAAAAAATAAAGTATGTTATTTAATGAATATTCTTTGAGCTAAATACAGATTCATTCTCATTTGCTGATGCATAATGATTGAGTGATGCACTAGATTTTCTACCTTAAGTCCACACGGATTATCTGTATCATTAGATCATTAGAATCTAGACACACACAAACGTATTTCCTACATATATGTTTCTTAAGGAAATACTTGGCTCTGAACTCAGAATTAATTAGAGAAGACTGTTTATTAATGATAGCTAAGAAAATGCAATTTTCATTCAGTCATTTGACATCATCAGTAGATATCACACCTTAATATTTAAGAATATTAGCTTGAAACTTTAAAAGACATGAGCTGAGACCCAGGTTTTTGAACTAGCTGCATAAACCTAGTCAAGTCATGTAAAATCTAAATCTCATGTATCTTCTAACATGAGAATGATAAAACTCACATCATAGGGTTGTTGTGAATATCAGGGTAAATTATATAAGCCATATGCTCAGTACAGCTCTGGCACAGAGAAACCAATTAGTGAACAATCGCTACAATTCTTAATATCTCTTGCCAATGAAAACATTATTTCTCCAGCTTGGCTTTTAAAAAAAATGTGTAATATAAACAAATACATAAGAACTCTAAGACCACTTTTCCCTTTATGATTTCATATCACATTGTATACATTCTGACTACCTAAAAGAATTGTGAAGGTGACTATCTGCCTTAGGTCAGAGCAAAATAAATGGATAAAGACTAAATGTTAAGCATGTGAATGGATATTAAGAGGTCTACAAGACAATGTGAGAGAGGAATACAGACAGAAGGACAAACTCTTCCACTTTTACATAAAGGGGCTTGAGAGGTCACATCTCAGAACGTATAGGACGAGAAACCACTGATGTGAGATGACATGGCTATTGCTTTTCGTTGAGAATTTTCTCAGGGTAGAGGTTGGGCTTCACGTAGGCATTTCCCCTTTTTATAGTTGAAGAAAACCCTGTCTCCTTTAAACAACTAATCACCATTCATCGATTCTGGGATCTACCAAAGCCACAGAGGGCATCAATTTCTAAAGATCTTTCTTGGTTAGAAGAAGCAGCTCTAACAATATTGGCTAAAAATAATAATAATAATAATAATTTATGATGAACAAAGCAATGTTTGAATAGCACATGAGTCCTAATCAAATATACATTACAAGAAATCCACTGAAATGAACAGGCCCTTTTGTAAGAAGCTTAAATAATGTAATTTGGAATGTATGGGACTAAGAGCTGACCCATGTACATGTGGAACTACAGGTTATACAGTTTGGTTCTGTGTCCCCGCCCAAATATCATCTTGAATTGTAATCCCCACATGTCAGTGGAGGGGCCTGATGGGAAGTGATTGGATCATGGGGGCAGACTTCTCCTTTCCTGTTCTCATGATGGTGAATGAATTCTCATGAGATCTAGTTGTTTGAAAGGGTGTGGCACTTCCTGCTTCACCATCTCTCTCTCCTGCCACCATGTAAGACATGCCTTGCTTCCCTTTCGCCTTCCTCCATGATTGTAAGTTTCCTGAGGCCTCCGCAGCCATGTAGCACTGTGAATCAATTAAACCTCAGGTAGTTCTTTATAGCCATGTGAAAATGGACTAATACGACAAGCAATAAAATTATGAAAAAAAATTACATAAGACAACAAAATGATGACCAAAAATGACAGGATTCTCTATCATTTTGACCTACAACATGGAGAGGACAATTTAACACCCACACCCACAACCACACACACTGTATGAGTGGTTGGAAGTTCTAACCATGAAACAAGAGCTTTGCAAGATAGGGATTTCTGTGTGTTAGTCTCAAGTCCTCTGGCTATTCCTAGCTGTTCCTGATTACAGCTTGATGTTGTTTTACAGGTCACTGCTACTTTAAGTACAGATCCATCAATCAGTTGTTACTGGTCTTTGTCAAGAAGAAGCACCAATGAGAAGACACACTAGCTGTATTACTAAGGATACTACTCAGTTCAACTGACATTTTTTTCTGATGAAGGAAGGAATGCACTGATTTATATTTTGTCCTAATTTCTTATTTGATGTGGAGCAGTAATGATTAAGGGAACCACACTTTGAGTTGCAATGCACTAGGTTATTTTGGCAGAAGCCAGAGAAGAAAGTAATACAGATTTTGAGTAAATTTTCCAGAAAATAATGATTTCAGGAATGGTACAAACCAGACAGTAAGGAATAGAACAAGTTTAACTTTTAGCCTCTTTTTACCCTCAAAAAATGCAATTCAAAAAGAATCTGCCACTAAAAGCACAGACACAGAAATTATATACTGATTATTTACTACATGCCAGGTACTATGGTAGGCAATATATATGCAGAATTTGTTTGGGAAACATACCCATTAGTCCCCAAATAAAATAGAGATCCAGGGAATGCACTTTGGAAAATGCTGGCTAACATCTTACATTTTGGATAATCTTGATTTCTTTAAATAAAATGAATCACACCATCTTCCACCCTTCTTCATTGTTCCATGTCTTTCCTATTCCAACATTCAAATTCATGCAATTCATTTGTTCACCAAAAGACTTATGGAGGAATGAGTGTGTGCCAGGTTCATTGTGTGCTAAGCACTGCATATACAAAAAATGGATGAGTTATCACTACTCTCAATGAATGCAAAATTTAGTAGGAAATGTCCATTCATGAAAGACAAGTTCATTTAAAAACCAGTCCCTTTGAAGATGTAATTGATCTGAATATACTTTTATATCTGACCCCTGTATTAGAATCCTTTAATTCGCAATGACAGAAACATACAAGTTAAGCAAAAAGGACATCCATTGGTTTATAAAATTCACTGGCCACTGGTGGTCTAGCCTTAGTTAGGGCAGAACTCAATGATACAAACAATGTCCTCAAAGCAATTTTTCTCTTCAAATTTCTTATTTCTATTTTTCTTTCTTTTTTTTTTTTTTTTTTTTTTTTTGAGACAAAGTTTCACACTTGTCACTCAGGCTGGAGTGCAATGACACGATCTTGGCTCACTGCAACCTCTGCCTCCCAGGTTCAAGCGATTCTCCTGGCCCAGCCTCCTGAGTAGCTGGGATTACAGGTGCCTGCCACCACATCTGACTAATTTTTGTATTTTTAGTAGAGACAGGGTTTCACTTTGTTGGCCAGGCTGGTCTCGAACTCCTGAACTCAAGTGATTCTCCCACTTTGGCCTCCCAAAGTGCTGGGATTACAGGTGTGAGCCACCATGCCCGGCATACATTCCTTATTTCTAATTGGCTTATTTTCTCAACAGTTATTTATTTTTTTTTAAACAGTTCTATAAAATGAATGCTAGATACCTATGCTCCCGACATGCAACCCCAACCATAAAGGGACTTTCTTTGTCCTAGAGTTCATATGCAATCTCAGGAAAGGATCTAATTAGACTTGTTTGGTTCATAAGCCCACCTCTGTTTCGTCACTGTCGATGGGGATGTAGGGACTCTCACGGGTCAACCTAAGTTGTATGTACACTCATTTGGTGGCAGACTGTGAAGAGCGGAGAGTGAGAATTAGGAATAGAGATGAAAATTAGCAGTAACACCAGGAACATGAAATTGTTAACTCCTTGAAGTCACCACAGAAAGGGAAACCATACTTCATGGATTTAATTTATTTATTTAAGTTTATTAAAATAAATGGGATTTTATTTACCATTTATTATTTTCAGAAAATAATAAATTATTATTATTGTATATAAAATATACAGGCATGTATTCTTACATATCTTATTTGTTGCAAAATTATATTTAACATTATACATATTAGCATTCCAAGGAGTTTATGTTAAATGGTTACCAATCTAACCCAGTCTTCTCCATTCATAGATAAATAAGTGAACTAAGGCCCTTCAGAATATATATTTTTCAATACCTTTTAGCATCTCAGAAATTGCATTTTACAATTGATACTGTGCCACGGTTTCTTGGTATTTTTCTTTCCTAGCGTCAAATAAAATAATGACACATCTACATTCAATAATATCTTTGGCGAGATAAAAGTCACTGAATATCTTGCCCGAGTTCCCACTAAGAGCACAGCTAAGTGACAGAGCCTGGGGTTTGTGACATAGGATTTGTGACCTCCATCCAGTGCTTCTTCCATCTTAACACTGTGGCAAACAATGCCATTCCATTGGATATATACTTATTGACAGAAGCTAGGTTCTTCCTAAAAGCAAATGCTAAGAGTATTGCCCTGTAAGGCCTGCAATCCCATGCCTTAGACCTGACAGCTATAGGTATGTTTTTTGTTCTTAGAGGTTGTAAGTGACATGAGTTTTAGAAAAAAACAAAAAACAAACAAACAAAAAAACCCCACTATTCACTGACTACCATTGTGCCTACTTGAATTCTCAAGAATACATCCTAACGCCTTCCACTGGCAACTTCCTTGTACTCTTTTAGCCAATTTATTTTGGAAACTACTGCATTTTCTTCTCCAGAAATGATTAACTGCTTAAATATAATGCTGTTGTGTTCTGTACTGTTGACTGTCAGTATAATCTTTTGTACCTTTTGACAAGTTTTCAAGGGAGCCTCAATTTGGGTATTATAAATCCAAATGGATCCAATCAATATCTAAATTGCTGAAGTGACAAATGAACATAGAAACTTGTTTGTGAATCAACATGATAATTAATGACAATCAATGGGACACTTCAGTCAAGTAAATCTCAAGAGTATAGCTTTTACTAATAAGCATTTGTCAAATTGTATTGCTCAGTAAACTAACTTGCTTTAGGGAGTTATTAGCAACCCAGTTTTAACAAAAACCATTGTCAAAAGAAAGCAAACATAAAATATAGCTTCCCAGGAATTCAAGGAAATGGTGCCTATGCTTCGAAGGCATAACTACAGAATTACTGACAGAACCATTAATTCATGTCCATTCTTCATACATAACATTTATCAGCTCAGGGGAAAAAATAATCCCTTTGCCTTGCTCTTTTCTGTTACCAAAAACACTCTAAATACCAGCATTACAGGTTTTGCAATATGCATCTTTATAGCCTACAGAGTTTAGAATTAGGAACATAAAAGTACTTTGAAACTAAGATGGTACAGAAACAAACTGCATGTGATAAAATGAATTGACTCTAATTGGATTTAATTAAAAATCAGCAACACACTGAAGTGAAATTATCCATGAATTATTTACGATTTTTTATCATGAAAGATACTCATGTGGTTTTTATAAGTCATCTATTTTGTTTCTAATGGATATTCATCATAAGAATGAATTCTAGCTATTTGATCAAAGTCTCTTTTTGAATTTTTTTTCACATTTATGATAGATTTTCCAGTTAGTACTTTAAGGAATAATTTGTTTTTCATACCCCAATCCTGTTAGCACAGGATTTTAAATGTGAATAATTTAATAAAATGTATCTTGACTAATATTAGACATCAGGAAGAATCTGAGTCCAAATGTACTTTCAAACTTTTTACAAAGCAAAGCAGTGACTGGCAGTTACTATCCTAAGTATTCAAAAGCAATACAAGTTTCCTTTTGGTTCCACTGTTATCTATCCAAGAGTTTGTGTTTTTCATGCAAAATAGCAATTTAGTTATTATGCTTAAGTCGCCCTATATATGAAATAAACATACTCTCAAGAGCAAAATATTTGACAGGAATTCTGGTCACAAGATAGAATGTTGGCTACAGCTCAGAGAGTTCACATACAGAATAGTTTTCCAAGCTTACAATAACACATAGAGCTTAATAATTTTATCCTATTTAGAAATAAAGATCAATAAAGATAAGTAACCAATTTAAAAACAAACACAAACTAAAAAGCAGTAAAGTAACCATTTAAAAACATATAGAGCTAAAAAGAGCTTTCATCGAATTTACTATAAGCCATCATGAGGTTCAAGGGAGTAACACTGTTCCTTGCCCAGGTTCTAAACCCTTTGAGAAATAAGAAAACAGAGTCAAAATAATGTATATGGATTAAACTATTGCCAGAGAAGCCGGTCTGTATGTGCAGGCAAATGACGTCCTGCTCAATGATAAAAATACATGATACTTACAAGCAGCATACCCACAAGAAAAAAGAAAGAAGGGACCAGGATATTCATGCCTACTTTCTCCATTCAAGGTCACCATTCAGATAGATATCGTTGCTCCATCTCTAGGGCACGATATGTGAGAGTGCAAAGCAAGGCCAGGAGTTTTATGTTAATGGAACACTTAATAGGAAGAAACTAGGAGAACTGGGGAGAAAGCATGTTAGGTACTGTGTTAAGCTTTTACAGGCATTTTCTAACACAATCCTCACCAAAGCTCTATGAGTTGCTATTAATATTATCTCCATGTATACATTAGAAAAAGAAGGTTTAGAGAGGTTAAATAATTTGCCCCAGATCATTCTGCTGGAAAACAAGTTAGAATTTCAGTTGAGTACCCAAAGTAGTATCCAAAGCCTGAAACTTTAAGTAGTATACAACAAGTGGTATCCATCCTTCAACATATCATTATGTATGTAATCAATACTCTAGAATATAGACGAATGTGAAAATAAATTCTCTCATATTTGAATATTCATAGCATGATTACTAATGGCAGGGTGCTGAACACAACATCCCAAAGTCTCCTACCCTGGCACACTGAGTATTTTTGAGCTGAAGAAGATGAGAGGGCCACAGAAGCAAGGTCCCTATGACCTTCTCCCACCTCCTGTCACCCACCCTTATCAGTCTCCTAAATCAAGTCCATAGAAACTAGAATCCCTGTCCCCCCAAAGCAAGCAATAAAACCTAGAATTGTCACTTTCTGACTTTTCTTTGTGAAGTGTAGGAGTGGAAAAGTATGGTACATGTCCTTAACCATCATAGTGGGCACAGCAGACACTTGTAGCAAGACAGGTTAACAGAAAAAAAATTAACAAATGTATGCAATCGAAATTTTACATGACTCAGGAGATCAGAACTAAAGACTCAAAACTGCATGAAAACTGTCTATTTATATGCTTGGGTTAGATGAAGAATGGACAACTCTGTAGAACTGTGATTGGACAAAGGTATGATTTACTGGTAATAAAAAGACTGAGGGAAAATCCAGCGGGGCCTGTCTGCTTGGATTCTTCTTGGCCTCTCTGTGCAGCCTTATATCCTCCTGTGTACAAGGCAGGACCCCTTTGGAATGAGGATCTTAAAAAAAAGGGGGGGAGAATATTAGAGAATGACTTTTCTGGGTTTTAGGCTTGCTTTGGGGAAGAAGAGTTCTAGTTTCTATGAACTACCTTGGGGGAGAATTCTGTTTTCTACTAATCACTTTAGGAAGAGAAAGATGAGCAGGTGACAGGAGGACAGAAGAAATTCACAAAGACTTTGCTTTTGATGTCCTTCCCATCTCCTTCAGTTCAAAGCACTCAGCATGCAAGGTGCCAAACTTCGGGATATCACGTTTTGAGCCAGAAAGAAGCATGGTCATAATGGAATTTGGTGATCTATCTAGCCCTGAAAGTAGACTTGCCTAAGAGTTCTTTCTTCTTTTGGCTTCACATTTATTATTAATCTTGGCTCATACTCTGAAAAGTAGATTTAAACTTGTAGAAAATGAACACATTAAAAATAATTTTTATCTAAGAGAAAATAAAATTATTTTTGTCTAGCAGAAAGGCAAATAAAATATTTGAATGGTTAAACTGGAGAAGTGGCCTTAAAATACCAAGTTAGAGATTGGTTAGTAGCTTCTGACTGGTGAAATTTAAGTTCTGTTTCTCCAGGATCTGACTGCTCACACCAAGTTGGGTTTGGTTGGTTTACATAAGAACGCACAGTGTTAGAGCCACCTGAGTCTAATTGGGAGGCCATTAGCCTCCCAATTCTCTTAAAAGCACCTATTTTTACAGTCATAATTTAGCATTCTGTCTTTCGTTAATTCTAAATGCTTTGGTTCTCTTTGTCAGAGGTGTTTGAACCAGAATGACTCCATCTTGAATAGGGCTGGGTAAAGTAAGGCAGAGATCTACTGGGCTGCATTCCAAGGAGGTTAGGCATTCTTAGTCACAGGATGAGATAGGAGGTCAGCAAAACATATAGATCACAAAGACATTGCTGATAAAAGTATGTGGTAAACAAACCGGATAAAACCCACCAAAACCAAGATGGTGATGAAAGTGACCTCTGGTTATCCTCACTACTCATTATGTGCTAATTATAATACATTAGCATGCTAAAAGACACTTCCACAAAAATGCCAGGACAGTTTACAAATGCCTTGGCAATGTCAGCAAATTATCCTATATGGTCTAAAATGAGGAGGAACCTTCAGTTCCAGGAATTGCCCACTCCTTTCCTGGAAAACTCATGAATAATCCACCCATTTTTTTAGCATATAATCAAGAAATAACCATAAAAATAGCCAACCAGCAGCCCATGGGGCTGCTCTGCCTATGGAGTAGCTATTGTTTATTCCTTTACTTTCTTAATAAACTTGCTGACACTTTATGGACTTGCCCCAAATTCCTTCTTGTGTGAGGTCCAAGAACTCTCTCTTGGATCTGGAACAGGACCCCTTTCCAGTAACATCTTGAATCCCCATTGGAACTAGCTTTATCATTCTACTGGGTCCTCTTTTAATGAGTTTTAAAATCTTTAACAAGTACATTATATCTGTATAAGAACTATGTGTTTCAGTTTCTTGAAAATTATACATTGCCATTATTTAACTTTCTCAGTATCGGTTTCCTCATTTATAAAGTAGGAATAGTAATAACTTCCTTAGATTCTCTGAGATTATCAAATGAGAAAAGTCACTGATCCAGTTGTAGGTGTTACACAACAAAATGTTCCCAGAACAAACTGAGGGTCAGGCTGCTTATTCTTGCGGCCCAATAACAAGATGCAGATGAATGGGGAGGAAGAGTGTTTTTATTTCTCTAACCAGTTACAGGGAGAAGGCCTGGAAAATATTGCCAGACCAACTGAAAATTATAAAGTCTTCCAGAGCTTATATACCTTCTGATATGGTTTGGCTGTGTCCCCACTCAAATCTCATCTTGAGTTGTATCTCCCACCATTCCCAGTGTTGTGGGAGAAACCTGGTGGGAGGTGATTGAATTATGGGGGTGGGTCATTCCTGGGCTGTTCTCTCATAGTGAATGACTCTCACAAGATCTGATGGTTTTAAGAATGGGAGTTTCCCTGCACAAGCTCTCTCTTTGCCTGCTGCCACCCATGTAAGACATGACTTGCTCTTCCTTGCCTTCCACCTTGATTGTGAGCTCCCCAACCAGACACATGTAACCATAAGTGCATTAAACCTCTTTCTTATGTAAACTGCCCAGTCTTAGGTATGTCTCTATCAGCAGCATGAAAATGAACTAATACAGTAAATTGGTACCAGGAGTGAGGTGCTGCTGAAAAGATACCCAATAATGCAGAAGTGACTTTGTAACTGGGTAAGAGGCAGGGATTGGAATAGTTTGGAGGGCTCAGAAGAGGACAGGAAAATGTGGGAAAGTTTGGAACTTTCTAGAGACTTGTTGAATGGCTTTGCCCAAAATGCTGATAGCAACATGGAAAATAAAGTCCAGGCTGAAGTGGTCTCAGATGGAAATGAGGAACTTGTTGGGAACTAGAGCAAAGGTGACTCTTGTTATGTTTTAGCAAAGAGACTGGTGGCATTTTGCCCCTGCCTTAGAGATTTATGGAACTTTGAACTTGAGAAGGGAAGATTTAGGGTCTGGCAGAAGAAATTTCTAAGCAGCAAAGCATTCAAGAGGTGACTTGGGTGCTGTTAAAGGCATTCAGTTTTATAAGGGAAGCAGTACATAAAAGGATGGAAAATTTGCAGCCTGACAATGCAATAGAAAAGAAAATCCCATTTTCTATGGAAAAATTCAAACCAACTGTAGAAATTTGCATAAATAGCGAGGAACTGAATGTTAATCCCCAAGACAATAGGAAAAAACGTCTCCCAGGCATGTCAGAGGTCTTCCCAGCAGGCCCTCCCATCACAGGCCCAGATACATAGAAAGAAAAAATGGATTCATGGGCTGGGCCCAGGGTTCTCATGCTGTGTGCAGTCTAGGGACTTGGTGCCTTGCATCTAAGCCACTTCAGCCATGACTAAAAGGGGCCAAGGTACAGCTCAGGCCATGGCTTCAGAGGGGGGGGCAAGCCCCAACCCTTGGCAGCTTCCACATAGTGTTGAGTCTGTGGGTACACAGTACTCAAGAACTGAGGTTTGGGAGTTTTCATCTAGGTTTCAAATGATGAATGGAAATGCCTGGATGTCCAGGAAGAAGTTTGCTGCAGGGGCAGGGCTCTCATGGAGAATTTCTGCCAGGGCAGTGCGGAAGGGAAATATGTGGTCTGAGCCCTCACACAGTCCCTACTGCGACACTGCCTAGTGGAGTTGTGAGAAGAGGGCCACTGTTCTCCAGACAGCAGAATGGGAGATCCACCAACAACTTGAACTGTGTGCCCGGAAAACACTCCACAACAGCCCTTGAAAGCAGCCAGGAGGGAGGCTGTACTCTGCAAAGTCACAGGGGTGGAGCTGCCCAAGACGATGGGAACCCACCTCTTGCATCAGTGTGACCCGGATGTGAGACACGGAGTGAAAGGAGATCATTTTGGAGCTTTAGGATTTGACCGCCCTGCTAGATTTCAGACTTGCATAGGGCCTGTAGCCACTGCTTTGGCGAATTTATCCCATTTGGAATGGCTGTATTTACCCATTTCATACACCCACATTGTATCTAGGAAGTAACTAATTTGCTTTTGATTTTATAGACTCATAGGCAGAAGGCCCTTGCCTAGTCTCAGATGAGACTTTGACTGTGTACTTTTGAGTTAATGCTGAAATGAGTTAAGGGTTTCGGGAACTGTTGGGAAGGCATGATTGGTTTTGAAATGTGTTAAGAGATTTTGGAGGGGTCAAGGGTAGAATGATATAGTTTGGCTATGTCCCCACCTAAATCTCATCTGGAATTGTAACTCCCACAATTCTGACATGTTGTGGGAAGAACCCAGTGGGAGGTGATTGAATTATGGGGTTGGGTCTTTCCCATGCTGTTCTCCTGATAGTGAATGAGTCTCATGAGATCTGATAGTTTTAAAAATGGGAGTTTTGGCTAGGTATGGTGGCTCATGTCTGTAATCCCAGCACTTTGGGAGGCCGAGGCAGGTAGATCACTTGAAGTCAGGAGTTTGAGACCACCCTGGCTAACATGGTGAAACCCTGTCTCCACTAAAAATACAAAAATTAGCCACACACGGTGGTGGGTGCCTGTAATCCCAGCTACGCAGGAGACTAAGGCAGGAGAATTGCTTGAACCTGGGAGGCGGAGGTTGCAGTGAGCTGAGATCACACCATTGCACTCCAGCCTGGGTAACAGAGACTCAGTCTCAAAAAAAAAAAAAAAAAAAAAGAGGCAGGGAGGGAGTTTCCCTGCACAAACTGGCTGCTGCCATCCATGTAAGACAAGACTTGCTCCTCTTTGCCTTCCACCATGTTTGTGAGTCCTGCCCCCCCACCCCCACCCCGGCAGCCATGCAGAACCATTAAACCTCTTTCTTTTGTAAATTGCCCAGTCTTGGGTATGTTTTTATCAGCAGTGTTGAAAACAGACTAATACACTTTCTAAATTATTTGTCTATGTATAAGTATGCATTGATCAAAAGACATACGTGATTAACTTCTTTTAATCTATAACTAAGATTTAAGTCCTGAAGACCTTCCTCTGGAATCTCTGTAAATTTATTTAATCTGAATGGGTCCAGGTCCTGAGGTCACTACTTTTGTCTCCTCCTAAGTCGTAGAGGTTTGCGGAGTTCCTTCAGACCTCCAATAAACTTGTTTGTAGAGGCCTGGGGAGTTTCTTCAGACCTCCAATAATCCTAAATGGGTCTTCTTAAGAATTCCTTCATAATCTAGTCATACTTCAAGGCCCAGAAAAGGCCAAAGCAAGACTCTTGGTGGGCTTTTGTTATATTCCAGCCTTTGTATAAGGTCACTGGCTCTTTCAGCTTTGAGTATTTAACTCAACCACACAGTTAGTGCTGAAATAGTTGTTATGAAGGCCTGTGTTAGTGAGAACTGGCCTGCCACAACAACATAAATTATCATATTACAAGCAAAAATGATGATTATTGTTGTAGTTGTTGCTGTTGATTTTATTTTTCCAGTGGGAATTTGCAATATACCAAAAATGTGTTCAGACAGATTTCAAATGCTCTGTAGTAAAAGATCATTTAAAAATAAAATCTACCACATCTTTGAAAGGCAATTTTGTACAACATAATACAAAGGAATTAAGAAAATGCAATAAGAACAAAGACAAACAGGTTTTTATTAAAATTATTAGTTGTAAAATTACTGTTGATTTGCTTAATGTCTCTAAACCTTTAGTGTCAAATTTGTAACTTCTCTTGCCATAGACCAGTAACAAATAACATGGGACTGACACTGCTTCACAGACTTCACCAAGTAACGATGCAATGTTCCTAAAGAAAATAATTAACTTTATAGCATTAACCTCTATCTGCTGCAAACACTGACACAGTGTAATGGCATCATATTATATTTTCTCTGAATTTCAGTACTGGCGGGGACAGGGACTTTGGAAGCCTATGATGAGTGGAAGTTAGCTCACGTATCAGCAGCAACATACTCTTTAGTTTGAAACTACAAAGAAAGAGTAAAAAGGAAGATGGCTTACATATGTGAAAGCAAAGATAAACAGTTTTGCTCTTTTAAAGTTATACAGGTCTGAATGACAAGCACACCTCTTTCCCCTAGAGGATAAAGCCCTTGAAGGCCACAAAAGCTTGCAAGAGCAAATGTAAAATTTTTCCTGTTTTATATTCTCCTTTCAACTTTGAATCTTAAGGGGACATTAATCTTGAGCCACTTTCTGTTTGCACTTTCTTTGTCATGCAAATGCTACACTGGCCGGCTTTACCTTTTCTTAATTAGTGGTAGGAGAGCAAAGTTTTCATCCATTCTAATGCCACTAGCTTGTCATTCATTTTTTGTTCATTTCTTTCTTTCTAAGGAGAAAATTTTCCTCCTTTAGGCAACATTTTTAGTTAATATGTTAATAGTCACCAGTCTTTAAACTTGCCGTGATGGTACACTGGGTTTGTGAAAAAAGAAGTTTTTCTCCTCAGCAAAGACCTGAACTTTGGTTAGAATAATTCATAGGCTTCAGGGGGCGGAGCAAGATGGCCGAATAGGAACAGCTCCAGTCTCCAACTCCCAGCGCGAGCGACACAGAAGACCGGTGATTTCTGCATTTTCAACTGAGGTACTGGGTTCATCTCACTGGGGAGTGCCGGACGATCGGTGCTGGTCAGCTGCTGCAGCCCGACCAGCGAGAGCTGAAAGCAGGGCGAGGCATTGCCTCACCTGGGAAGCGCAAGGGGGAAGGGAATCCCTTTTCCTAGCCAGGGGAACTGAGACACACAACACCTGGAAAATCGGGTAACTCCCACCCCAATACTGCGCTTTAAGCAAACAGGCACACCAGGAGATCATATCCCACGCCTGGCCGGGAGGGTCCCACACCCACGGAGCCTCCCTCATTGCTAGCACAGCAGTCTGTGATCTACCGGCAAGGCAGCAGCGAAGCTGGGGGAGGGGCGCCCGCCATTGCCGAGGCTTAAGTAGGTAAACAAAGCTGCTGGGAAGCTCGAACTGGGTGGAGCTCACAGCAGCTCAAGGAAACCTGCCTGTCTCTGTAGACTCCACCTCTGGGGACAGGGCACAACTATACAACAACAAAAGCAGCAGAAAACTCTGCAGACGCAAACGACTCTGTCTGACAGCTTTGAAGAGAGCAGTGGATCTCCCAACACGGAGGTTGAGATCTGAGAAGGGACAGACTCCCTGCTCAAGTGGGTCCCTGACCCCTGAGCAGCCTAACTGGGAGACATCCCCCACTAGGGGCAGTCTGATACCCCACACCTCACAGGGTGGAGTACACCCCTGAGAGGAAGCTTCCAAAGCAAGAATCAGACAGGTACACTCGCTGTTCAGAAATATTCTATCTTCTGCAGCCTCTGCTGCTGATACCCAGGCAAACAGGGTCTGGAGTGGACCTCAAGCAATCTCCAACAGACCTACAGCTGAGGGTCCTGACTGTTAGAAGGAAAACTATCAAACAGGAAGGACACCTACACCAAAACCCCATCAGTACATCACCATCATCAAAGACCAGAGGCAGATAAAACCACAAAGATGGGGAAAAAGCAGGGCAGAAAAGCTGGAAATTCAAAAAATAAGAGCGCATCTCCCCCGGCAAAGGAGCGCAGCTCATCGCCAGCAACGGATCAAAGCTGGACGGAGAATGACTTTGACGAGATGAGAGAAGAAGGCTTCAGTCCATCAAATTTCTCAGAGCTAAAGGAGGAATTACGTACCCAGCGCAAAGAAACTAAAAATCTTGAAAAAAAAGTGGAAGAATTGATGGCTAGAGTAATTAATGCAGAGAAGGTCCTAAACGAAATGAAAGAGATGAAAACCATGACACGAGAAATACGTGACAAATGCACAAGCTTCAGTAACCGACTCGATCAACTGGAAGAAAGAGTATCAGCGATTGAGGATCAAATGAATGAAATGAAGCGAGAAGAGAAACCAAAAGAAAAAAGAAGAAAAAGAAATGAACAAAGCCTGCAAGAAGTATGGGATTATGTAAAAAGACCAAATCTACGTCTGATTGGGGTGCCTGAAAGCGAGGGGGAAAATGGAACCAAGTTGGAAAACACTCTTCAGGATATCATCCAGGAGAACTTCCCCAACCTAGTAGGGCAGGCCAACATTCAAATCCAGGAAATACAGAGAACGCCACAAAGATACTCCTCGAGAAGAGCAACTCCAAGACACATAATTGCCAGATTCACCAAAGTTGAAATGAAGGAAAAAATCTTAAGAGCAGCCAGAGAGAAAGGTCGGGTTACCCACAAAGGGAAGCCCATCAGACTAACAGCAGATCTCTCGGCAGAAACTCTCCAAGCCAGAAGAGAGTGGGGGCCAATATTCAACATTCTTAAAGAAAAGAATTTTAAACCCAGAATTTCATATCCAGCCAAACTAAGTTTCATAAGTGAAGGAGAAATAAAATCCTTTACAGATAAGCAAATGCTTAGAGATTTTGTCACCACTAGGCCTGCCTTACAAGAGATCCTGAAGGAAGCACTCAACATGGAAAGGAACAACCGGTACCAGCCATTGCAAAAACATGCCAAAATGTAAAGACCATCGAGGCTAGGAAGAAACTGCATCAACTAACGACCAAAATAACCAGTTAATATCATAATGGCAGGATCAAGTTCACACATAACAATCTTAACCTTAAATGTAAATGGACTAAATGCTCCAATTAAAAGACACAGACTGGCAAACTGGATCAAGAGTCAAGACCCATCAGTCTGCTGTATTCAGGAGACCCATCTCACACGCAGAGACATACATAGGCTCAAAATAAAGGGATGGAGGAAGATTTACCAAGCAAATGGAGAACAAAAAAAAGCGGGGGTTGCTATACTAGTCTCTGATAAAACAGACTTTAAACCATCAAAGATCAAAAGAGACAAAGAAGGCCATTACATAATGGTAAAGGGATCAATTCAACAGGAAGAGCTAACTATCCTAAATATATACGCACCCAATACAGGAGCACCCAGATTCATCAAGCAAGTCCTTAGAGACTTACAAAGAGACTTAGACTCCCATACAATAATAATGGGAGACTTCAACACTCCACTGTCAACATTAGACAGATCAACGAGACAGAAAGTTAACAAGGATATCCAGGAATTGAACTCATCTCTGCAGCAAGCAGACCTAATAGACATCTACAGAACTCTCCACCCCAAATCAACAGAATATACATTCTTCTCAGCACCACATCGTACTTACTCCAAAATTGACCACGTAATTGGAAGTAAAGCACTCCTCAGCAAATGTACAAGAACAGAAATTATAACAAACTGTCTCTCAGACCACAGTGCAATCAAACTAGAACTCAGGACTAAGAAACTCAATCAAAACCGCTCAACTACATGGAAACTGAACAACCTGCTCCTGAATGACTACTGGGTACATAACGAAATGAAGGCAGAAATAAAGATGTTCTTTGAAACCAATGAGAACAAAGATACAACATACCAGAATCTCTGGGACACATTTAAAGCAGTGTGTAGAGGGAAATTTATAGCACTAAATGCCCACAAGAGAAAGCAGGAAAGATCTAAAATTGACACTCTAACATCACAATTAAAAGAGCTAGAGAAGCAAGAGCAAACACATTCGAAAGCTAGCAGAAGGCAAGAAATAACTAAGATCAGAGCAGAACTGAAGGAGATAGAGACACAAAAAACTCTCCAAAAAATCAATGAATCTAGGAGTTGGTTTTTTGAAAAGATCAACAAAATTGACAGACCACTAGCCAGACTAATAAAGAAGAAAAGAGAGAAGAATCAAATCTACGCAATTAAAAATGATAAAGGGGATATCACCACCGACCCCACAGAAATACAAACTACCATCAGAGAATACTATAAACACCTCTACGCAAATAAACTGGAAAATCTAGAAGAAATGGATAATTTCCTGGACACTTACACTCTTCCAAGACTAAACCAGGAAGAAGTTGAATCCCTGAATAGACCAATAGTAGGCTCTGAAATTGAGGCAATAATTAATAGCCTACCAACCAAAAAAAGTCCAGGACCAGATGGATTCACAGCTGAATTCTACCAGAGGTACAAGGAGGAGTTGGTACCATTCCTTCTGAAACTATTCCAATCAATAGAAAAAGAGGGAATCCTCCCTAACTCATTTTATGAGGCCAACATCATTCTGATACCAAAGCCTGGCAGAGTCACAACAAAAAAAGAGAATTTTAGACCAATATCCCTGATGAACATCGATGCAAAAATCCTCAATAAAATACTGGCAAACCGGGTTCAGCAACACATCAAAAAGCTTATCCACCATGATCAAGTGGGCTTCATCCCTGGGATGCAAGGCTGGTTCAACATTCGCAAATCAATAAACATAATCCAGCATATAAACAGAACCAAAGACAAGAACCACATGATTATCTCAATAGATGCAGAAAAGGCTTTTGACAAAATTCAACAGCCCTTCATGCTAAAAACGCTCAATAAATTCGGTATTGATGGAACGTACCTCAAAATAATAAGAGCTATCTATGACAAACCCACAGCCAATATCATACTGAATGGGCAAAAACTGGAAAAATTCCCTTTGAAAACTGGCACAAGACAGGGATGCCCTCTCTCACCACTCCTATTCAACATAGTGTTGGAAGTTCTGGCTAGGGCAATTAGGCAAGAGAAAGAAATCAAGGGTATTCAGTTAGGAAAAGAAGAAGTCAAATTGTCCCTCTTTGCAGATGACATGATTGTATATTTAGAAAACCCCATTGTCTCAGCCCAAAATCTCCTTAAGCTGATAAGCAATTTCAGCAAAGTCTCAGGATACAAAATTAATGTGCAAAAATCACAAGCATTCTTATACACCAGTAACAGACAAACAGAGAGCCAAATCAGGAATGAACTTCCATTCACAATTGCTTCAAAGAGAATAAAATACCTAGGAATCCAACTTACAAGGGATGTAAAGGACCTCTTCAAGGAGAACTACAAACCACTGCTCAGTGAAATCAAAGAGGACACAAACAAATGGAAGAACATACCATGCTCATGGATAGGAAGAATCAATATCGTGAAAATGGCCATACTGCCCAAGGTTATTTATAGATTCAATGCCATCCCCATCAAGCTACCAACGAGTTTCTTCACGGAATTGGAAAAAACTGCTTTAAAGTTCATATGGAACCAAAAAAGAGCCCGCATCTCCAAGACAATCCTAAGTCAAAAGAACAAAGCTGGAGGCATCACGCTACCTGACTTCAAACTATACTACAAAGCTACAGTAACCAAAACAGCATGGTACTGGTACCAAAACAGAGATATAGACCAATGGAACAGAACAGAGTCCTCAGAAATAATACCACACATCTACAGCCATCTGATCTTTGACAAACCTGAGAGAAACAAGAAATGGGGAAAGGATTCCCTATTTAATAAATGGTGCTGGGAAAATTGGCTAGCCGTAAGTAGAAAGCTGAAACTGGATCCTTTCCTTACTCCTTATACGAAAATTAATTCAAGATGGATTAGAGACTTAAATGTTAGACCTAATACCATAAAAACCCTAGAGGAAAACCTAGGTAGTACCATTCAGGACATAGGCATGGGCAAAGACTTCATGTCTAAAACACCAAAAGCAACGGCAGCAAAAGCCAAAATTGACAAATGGGATCTCATTAAACTAAAGAGCTTCTGCACAGCAAAAGAAACTACCATCAGAGTGAACAGGCAACCTACAGAATGGGAGAAAATTTTTGCAATCTACTCATCAGACAAAGGGCTAATATCCAGAACCTACAAAGAACTCAAACAAATTTACAAGAAAAAAACAAACAACCCCATCAAAAAGTGGGCAAAGGATATGAACAGACATTTCTCAAAAGAAGACATTCATACAGCCAACAGACACATGAAAAAATGCTCATCATCACTGGCCATCAGAGAAATGCAAATCAAAACCACAATGAGATACCATCTCACACCAGTTAGAATGGCGATCATTAAAAAGTCAGGAAACAACAGGTGCTGGAGAGGATGTGGAGAAATAGGAACACTTTTACACTGTTGGTGGGATTGTAAACTAGTTCAACCATTATGGAAAACAGTATGGCGATTCCTCAAGGATCTAGAACTAGATGTACCATATGACCCAGCCATCCCATTACTGGGTATATACCCAAAGGATTATAAATTATGCTGCTATAAAGACACATGCACACGTATGTTTATTGCGGCACTATTCACAATAGCAAAGACTTGGAATCAACCCAAATGTCCATCAGTGACAGATTGGATTAAGAAAATGTGGCACATATACACCATGGAATACTATGCAGCCATCAAAAAGGATGAGTTTGTGTCCTTTGTAGGGACATGGATGCAGCTGGAAACCATCATTCTTAGCAAACTATCACAAGAACAGAAAACCAAACACCGCATGTTCTCACTCATAGGTGGGAACTGAACAATGAGATCACTCGGACTCAGGAAGGGGAACATCACACACCGGGGCCTATCATGGGGAGGGGGGAGGGGGGAAGGGGGGGGGGGAGGGGGGAGGGATTGCATTGGGAGTTATACCTGATGTAATTGACGAGTTGATGGGTGCAGCACAGCAACAAGGCACAAGTATACATATGTAACAAACCTGCACGTTATGCACATGTACCCTACAACTTAAAGTATAATAATAATAAATAAATAAAAAAAAAAAAAAAAAAAAAAAAAGAATAATTCATAGGCTTCTTCCTAGTTTTCCTTAGTCCTTCTAGCATGCAAGTTAGCAAATGTCTGCGGCACCAATCTCCATGTTCTGATTCTGTGTCCCAGTGAGGGTCTACGCTGGGAACTGCCTGCTGGCCTGTGGGCAATCGTTCTCTTTCCTCTGTTTTCATCCTATCATTGACCTGACTGAGATACCAGAGATTGTCAAACTCTCAGGCTGCCGTTATGGAAGCCCTTCTCTCATTTGGGGTTAGTGTCTGATTTAGCAGTAACATTATATCTCTCCATGTCAGATCAAAGGATTGTCCTAATCCTTGTAAAACATCAATATAGCCATCGGGGTTATCTCAGAATTTACCTACGTCTATTTTAATTTACTTTAAGTCTGAGAGAGAAAAAGGTACAGGCACTCTGGCTGGGCCGAATTCTACCCCTCCTACTGCTTGGAGGGGGCATAAATGGGGAATATTGGCACTCTTTAGTTCATTGTTTACCCCTTTGTCTATCTCCTCTTGGACGGTGGTTGAAGGGGGGTCCTTATTAGTTGGGCAGGAGTCAGAGGGATGCTGGGGTAGGGAGATAGACTCTGAGGGCTTCCTGTAGGGCATACATCACACTTTTTACATAATTGCGAGTTGTCTCTTAATGAAAAGAAAGTTTGTATACATGGCACTTCACTCCATTTGCCTTTTCTACAAAAGAGGTCTAGCTGTAAGATGGTGTTATAATTTATACTTCCCTCAGAAGGCCAGATTTCTCTCCCTTGAAGAGGATATCATGGCCAGGTGGTACTGCAGAAGAATGTAAGTCTTTTCTTTCTTAAGTGTCTGAGGGCCAAATTGGTCCCAATTCTCCACAATACATCTTAGGGGTGTTTTTGCCTTGTGGGGAACATTTCCCATCTGAAAAAAGAACATAGGGATGCCAGCACCCCTAGTCATTTTCCGATGATCATTAGTCCTAGAGCGTCCTCTATGGTCCTAATGCTTGTTCCTTTCCAGAGTGTGTAACAACCCATGGACCTCTGCTTATCGGATTAGTTACGCTCACCGATGTAGCAGTCCTACACCTGTTTTCCCGCCTCTCTTGACCACAAAGAAAGGGGTCCGGGCTGCTGGATTTTAGTGGTCCTTTATCAGCATGCCCAACATTGCCTTTGTGCTCAGGGGTGAGTTCCTTTCCAGAGTGCGTAACCACCCATGGACCTCTGCTTATCAGCTTAGTTACACTCAGCGATGTAGCAGTCCTGCACCTATTTTCCCGCCTTTCTTGACCACAAAGAAAGGGGTCTGGGCTGCTGGATTCTAGTGGTCCTTTACCAGAGTGCCAACGTTGCCTTTGTGCTCAGGGGTGAGTCCTAGACCTGGGCTGGGTTCCTGAGTATTTCATAACAACCCAGCTGCCCCATCAAGATGCATTCCCATAAACAGTTCTTATGCAAATTCATTTCAGAGAAGGTGTAGCGAATCTTTTGAGTCAGGATTGAGATAGTCTTGATTCTGAAAGTACTCTAAGGCTTGGCTCAGTGCAAACAGCTCGCACATTTGAGGAGACCAATTATTAGGCAATTTTTCTAACTCTGCTTCCACAAGAGTCTCCCTATAAATTACTGAATACCGATTGTGGTTTTTTCCTCAATCACCTGGGAAGAACCATCTATCGTCCTGTCTGTCCTGAAGGGAGTTCCTCCTAGGTCTGGTTGGACCTTTGTATGGTAATTAAGATTTAAATCCCCTGTTAGGAAATTTGCTGGGTTAAGGGAATTATCAGTGGTTGGAGTTACATTACCCTTTTCTAACAGAATAGCCCCATATTTTAAGATTTTTGAGTTAGTAAGCTATCTTTTTGCTTTTTTTTTTTTGAATTAGAATAATTCTGAACTGGTGAGGTGTGCTCACAATGAGGTTTCCTCTAAAAGTTACTCTTCTACTTTTAGCAAAGCAGTTGCCGCTACCGACTGAATGCATTTGGACCATCCGCGGGTTACTGGGTTAAGGATTTTTGATAGGAAAGCTATGGGTTGTCAGTGGCCTCAGTGCTTTCAAGCTACGCCCTTATTTACACTGACAATAAAGTAGCAATGGAGTGTTACAGGGTCATGGACAAGACCTTCAATTATCAATTACAGGTTTTAAATTTACCCTGGCTTTTAAAAGAATAGGGCACTTTTTTTTTTTTTTTTTTTTTTTTTACTATTTCTCTTTTTCTTTCTTTTTCTCTTTGACTCCCTCTTTTTTTCTCTCTCTCTCTTTCTCTCCATCTCTCTCGCTCTCTCCGTGTCTCTCTCTTAGCCATTACAAACTTGGGGCCCTGGCAAGGGTAGTGAGGAACGGGTTTCACATGTCAAGAGCTGCATACTTAAATCGGGAGTGACGCCAGGGATAAGACTCCCTGGGTTACAGCCTAGGTGCCTAAGGACACAGCGTAGAGCTTCCTCAGATCCCTTTGGAGATACAACTTGCCAGAGGAAATGAAAGTCTGAACCATTAGTACCTAGGAGGCAGGGATCAGAGAAAGCAGATTCAGAGGTAAGGAGAATTTGCGGGCTACACTTTCAAGAAAGTCGTGGTCCAGATGCAGGAGGTATGGGTCAGAAGAAAAGGTAGGGGCGCACGCATGGGCGACTGTTGAGTAGAGACTTCTGGCTGCACCATGATCTCAACCACTACTGCCAGGAGTTCGGAATGACAGGTTTCTGCCTCTAGTCAGCCCTTAGCCTCCCCAAGAAAATTGGAAGTGGAAGTTGGCTCCAGGCAGACCAGTGTCCCCACTCCAGAAGGGTTGGGGGTTGTTAAAAAGCCCTTCCTCAGATAGACTCACACCTGAGTCTTAAGTCTGGCAGCCATGTTAATTGTTTTTAACTGGCCGACAGGTGCCCGGTATTTTTCTCCAATTCTAAGCAACAACAGGACAGAATAGCAAGCAAAAGTGATCCAGTATTACTCACCGCTTTGGAGATCCCTTCATGGTTGCCAAAATGTTACCAGGGGGTCCTTGCTCACAGAGCTCCCAAGATGGCAGCGGGACACTTCCAAGATGGTGGTGGACTGTTTCCAAGATGGTGGCAAGCCTCGTGTCCTCTGACCTGGGGTTCTTGGCCTCATGGATCCAAGGAATGGAATCTTGGGCCATGCGGTGAGTGTTATAGCTCTATTAGAAGCCATGGGCCAGGGAAGAGAACTGTGGAACCCAGTGACTAGTGTTCAGCTAGATTAGGATGAATCCGGGCACTCAGCCTTGCAGGAACAACGGCAAGCCTTTAGCCCGACTGGGAGCGGCAATGGGCGCCTCGCTGGATCAGAAGCACAGCAGACACCCTGCAGGATCCGGAGGGATGGAAGTCAGCAGCGGGTCTGCAACGGTGGAAAACAGCAGTTGTAGATGGGGAGCGAAAGCTCAGCTCCAGTGGTAACAAACACCGACCAGAAGCATGAAGTTGCAAGATTTAATAGAGTGAAAACAGAGCTCCCATACAGAGACAGGACCCAAAGCGGGTTGCCTTTGACGGCTGGAATGCCTGGGTTTATATCCTGATCCTTGTCCCTCCCGCTGTGCTCTCAGGCAATAGATGATTGGCTATTTCTTTACCTCCTGTTTTTGCCTAATTAGCATTTTAGTGAGCTCTCTTTACTATCTGATTAGTCAGATGTGAGCTAAGTTACAAGCCCCGTGTTTAAAGGTGGAAGTGGTCACCTTCCCAGCTAGGCTTAGGGATTCTTAGTCGGCCTAGGAAATCCAGCTAGTCCTGTCTCTCATAACCATGCAGTAAAGACTTCCATAATAAAACATCTGACCAATCTGAGCCAAATAGCAGAGTTTGGGGTCACCCTCCTGAACAGTCCTTATCTAAGCTTGCTGTATTCAGTTGAATTATTGTACTTTGTGTTGCATGGACAAAAGTCCTCTACTTTCCAATCACAGATGAGCTCATTTGCATACATACATAACAACAAAAAATATATATAAAAAATAAACTGTGTACCGTGCCAAAGAAGTTGAGATGGCTTTTAGAGCACGGAACACAGGTGTCTGAACTTTTTAGCAGCTTAGGCTAGTTTCCCCAGTGAAAAAGAAATGTCAGCTGAAATTGATACAATGAACAGTTCATTAGGTGAAGCTGGTTCTGCCATACAAATGACTTCCAAACCTAAGTAAGAAATGTTGTCTTTGCTCCTGGATTTCAGCTCTACTTGCTGAATTCCCTGCAAGACTTTCCTTTCAGTACGTTAAACTCCTAAGTCCAAAATGAGCCTTCAGAAACGAAATGTAACTCCCACCTTGCTCTCCCCTTATCATCATACCTCTTTAGATCACTTACAGAGCCAGGTCCCAAACCTTGCTTCACACTGCAGTCACCTGGGAAGCTTTTAATATTTTTAATGTCCTGGTTACTCTCCATACTGATTAAATCAGAATATCTGAGGGTGACCAAACATGTGTAGTGTTCAAAGACCATCAAGTCATTACAACATGCAACAACGTTTAGGAACCATTGACTATGTCTATGATGTAAGTAAAAATTACTCATATGGGCATTAAAGTACTACACCTGGCAACTCTTAGTTATCTTTGAAGACCTATCCCCTAAACAACCTATATACCAGATAAATTGTGCTTTTCACTTTTTTTGAAGATGCCTGATGACATTGTGATGGTTAAGCTGATTTATCCATGTAAGGTAGGCCCTCTATCATTTGCAACTATTGGCATTCTGTCTCTAAGGATTACTTTCTCGAGAAAGCTCCCCCAAGGTCTAGATGAGACTATTCCCTCTAGAAACCTCAGAGAGTGGTTTGCATTTCCTTTAGAGATGTATATCGTCTTTAATTCAGTGTAACAGTTTTCCATTCAACACGCACCTATTGAGTACTTCTTGCCTGTCACTTAGCTAACCATTACAGGAAATCACAATTACTATGACTTCAAGAAGCATATGGTCATCCTAGGTTACAAACTCAGGTCTTGGGTCCTTCTTGTCTTTATTTACTCTGCAATACTGAGCCCAATGCCTCTTTGAAGTAGACATTAAATAAATATTTCTTGACATTAAGAAAAATGCTAAACTCTAAATTTAAAGAAGGTAATGTTGCACAGTGAGAGCATGGATATTGTTCTTCAAGAGGAAAATAATAATTTTCATCAGCAAAGTAAAATGTGATATGTAAGCCTGAAGACTGGTAACCTCAGTTTTGGGATTCTACGAAAATATTTCAGGATCTCTTAGTAAATAGATACTTTGCCTTCGGAGCCAATGTACCCATTACCCTCCTAATATCCAATATAAAACATGAGATATATTCAGTTATTCATTAACTTATTCAGCTAACAATTATTAAGGATGTGCTCTCTTTCAGATAGTAACTAAGCTAGAAACAGTGGTGAGATATGGTAGTCATTAGGAAGTTACTCATGCATTTATTTGTTTCAACCAGTATTTATTGAGTACTTACTATGTGCCAGGTGCTATTCTAGGCACTGAGGATACTGCAATAAACGAATACTGCACTGATACTGCAATGAATGAAACAGACCAAAATACCAATTTTGAGATATGATTACAAGTTACTTTTGAACCATACCAGAAGTATTTATTTTCTAATTTAATTGCAACCAATTGGAAAGTGTAATGATATTAATAAAATTTAAATTTACTCAGTCCTCCTGATTCTATTAATAATTCTAGATTTGAATTTTACATAAGGGAGAGTAAGCAAAGGAAAACTCAAGAATAGCTTCATGAGCCACTCATTGTTCTTCCATTTTCAAATGAGCAATGCACACGCATGCCTTGTACATAAGAATATGTTTCCCCAGGCAGTGCATTCTGTGCCCCTTCAGGCAGAAACAATCTATTTCTTTGGATGTTCCTCATCTGTCAAGTCAAAGGCAGAAAATGAGAAGTTGACTTGCAAAAATACCAAGTCAGCAAGTTTCCTAAATTTTCTGTTATTCTTCTGCTGGAAGCAAAACATATTTCAGCACTGTCCAGAGACTATCTGAACAGTTGGATTGCATGATGTTTGGGGTCCTTTCTGTATTAAAAGTCCAGGACTTATGTTTGTTATTACAGAGTATTTTATATCACGCATTATTATTGTTATTATTCATCTATGGGATAAATATTAGCTACTAGGAGGCTTTCGGCAAAAAGCAAAAGAAAATCCAGCTAAAAATATCTTAATAAATAAGAAAAATTAGTATTTCAGAAAGGAGATCACAGACAGTTATGAAGGCTGGACAATTCAGCAGGTCAACCATAACACAACTTCTGACCCACCTTCTGACCTCTCTGCCCAAATGTGCACTCAGTAACTCTGGTCATCAGTCATCTGCAGTGGCTCCAGGTATCACACAATGACATTCAACTGCAGGAAGAACGAAGAATGTACCACCTCTTAAAGTTCCTCTTTATGAGTGAAGACCACTTTCCTAGACATCCTGAACCCATATTCCCTCTTTTGTTTTGGCCAGAAGGGCATCATGAGTCCATGTTTAAGTCAGTCACTGGCAGAGGAATGAAATTACCAGGATTGGTTTAGAGTGTGAATTAAGATACAGCCCTAAGACTTACAATTCCTGGAAAGCTGACTTCAGCATACCTTTTAGGTATTAGCAAAAGTATGGGAAAATCTCTTCCTAGCTAGGCAACATTACCTTCAATTGAATAACATGTTAGAAGATAGGTATAGATACAATGTTGGCCATTCCTCTCAAGAGAACTGGCTTTCAGGGTTGGCAGCAGCCCCTTGGATGGGGGAGGGCAGTAACAAAATACTGAAACCTGGCCCCTCAGGGATTCTGATTTAAGAAAGCTGGACCACAGACCAGACATCAGAATTTCTTTCTTTTTTTTTTTTTTTTTTTGAGATGGAGTCTTGCTCTGTTGCCCAGGTTGGAGTGCAGTGGTGCCATCTTGGCTCACTGCAACCTGTGCCTCCCAGGTTAAAGCAATTTTCCTGTCTCAGCCTCCCAAGTGGCTGGGATTACAGGCGCTTGCCATCATGCCCAGCTAATTTTTGTATTTTTAGTAGAGACGGGGTTTCACCACATTGGTCAGGCTGGTCTCAAACTCCTGACCTCAGGGGATCCATATGTACCTTGACCTCCCAAAATGCTGGGATTACAGGCATGAGCCACCTTGCCCAGCTGGACATCAGGATTTCTAAAAGCTTCCAGGTGATTCCAACATAAGCAGCATTGGAGAAGCACTGCCCCATAGCATTTCTAACATTTTATTGATAATGCAATACTGTAGGTCTGGGGACCACTCTTGTAACTGCAAGGCCCTAATACTGTGGGCTTCCAACTCCATGGTTCCATCATAGCAATTACTATAGTATATATAATTAGGCTGGTACATGGCTGACTTCTCATCTGAATATAAGCATTTTACGAAGAACTGGAAAACTGCCCGCCCCACAGTAGGTATTTCATATTCATTGAATTCACATTGTTGAATATTACAGAGAGCTTGTTTCTGAGTGGTCATGTGTGCCAGATGGACTACATTAGAAAATGTAACTTTGAGGCTCACAGATGAGAAACTCTAGAATAGCTAATTTAATTTGACTGCCTGAAGGTATTTGGTGGGGGATAATTGGCTAAGTTTAGAGACTGTGGTATTATTTGCAAGGCCAATGTTAGTGTTCACATGCAGGTCTTACCTTGGCTTTGAAGACAGGCTGCCAAAAGTGATTAGGTGAGAGCTAACAGAGTCAAATCTGGACACTGACAGCTGCCTCTTCTCCCTCTGGCACTTTTGCAGAAGATAACTTTTTTATCTTAATTTTTATGTTTGAAGGCATAGTGCTAGTCTGCATGAGACCCAGGAGGGCCAATGAAAAGCTATCTTATATTAGGATGGCCATAATAGTCCTTGTCTAGCTAAAAAGAGCAAGTCTCGGCTTTTAAGCATAAGGAATCAGCTCCTTTTTGCACAAAAGCACAAAATTGTAGTCCACAGCACAGAGAAGCCAAGGATAATGCAGCCATTAGAGACACCTGTGAGTGGCAGTGAATTATATTCTCTTACACTACAAATGCTAATCATCCAAAAAAGCTGGATCCTCGCTGCTTGCCTTTTTCTTGCTCATAGCAATGTCATAAAGAATGGAATATCCATATAATTCATTCTCACGGGAGTGTCAAGGGATGAGATACTGTCCTAATACATAATATTGCCACCTGTACAATAGGCTGGTCCTGAACAGCACTCAGCTGACATAAACAAATCTTGTAGCAGGCTGTGTGCAGAAATGTATGAACACTTGAATGTACAAATGTCTCCAGTTCTATGGTTCTCATTTCAAGCTGTGTTTGTCTTGGTCACTGGAGACTTTTTTTAAAGCTTCACTTTCAAATCCCTCTGGGCTAAAACTGAGCAAAAGTGAAATGACAATTAAACCACAAAATAATATTCATTAAAAACATTTTTTTTTTTTTAGATGCAGAGATCTCACTATGTTGCCCAGGCTGGACTTGAACTTTTAGGCTCAAGTGATAATCCAGCCTCAGCCTCCCAAGAAGCTGGGACTACAGGTGTGCACTGCTAAACTATCCTCAAAAATATTTATTTTTAATGGTGAGATATTTTCCAAGGGTAACTGATATAATTTATCAGCCCTGACTCCTGTGAAACCGGCAAGCCTGCTCTTCTTTGAAGACCTGGAGTGATTCTCCATCCATGGCCCTACTTTAGTCCATTGCTCACTCTATTGTCTTTCCTGGACTGTAGCTGCCCCTTCATCTACCTGCATTTTATATGGTGCGTTGATGAGTAGAGGTCAAAGTGCAGCAGTACAGACTAGAGAGAAATATGGCCAGAGAGGCTGTAGAACAGAGCATTTAAAGACATTATTGTTGGAGTCATTCTTTCTGGATTCAATATGAAGTTTTAATCCCCGTTAGCTGTGTTACTTAAACTTTCTATGGCCCAGTTTTCCCATGTTTAAAATGTGCCTAATGCTGGTGCCTATTGCAGAGGGCTTTGCATATTAAAATACCTATGAAGCTTTTTTTAAAGACCAAATGTTTTTAGTCAAAAAATGTCAAGTATTTTTAAAAATCTCTTTTATTCCCCTGTGCAATATTTCACTCAGGTCAAATCAGCAGGAGACATACATGCTGCTCAAAACACAGCTCCAAAGAGGATCCGGAAGGCATACTGTACAGAACCACTTTCATGTCTGTTCTATACACACAGTCAGCAATATCTCTCAACCATGGAGCCCAGTACATGCAAAGTTTTTAAAAGATGCCTGGTACATAGGAAATGGTACAAAGCATTAAAACTTTTTATACCATGTTTACTTCTGGGTGGTAGGATTTGGTGATTAACTTTTTTCTCTTCTTTTTACTCTTTTTTTGCTCTTTCCAATGAAAAAATGAATTGATATTTTTACAATATGAAAAAAATTACATACAAAAAATTATCTGTATCAGTTAGCTATTGCTACCTACAAACTGCCCCACAAGTCAGTGACTTTTAAAAATCAGGTATTATTATAGCTTATGGATGTGTGGATCAACTGATCAGCAAAATACACTCATGCATCTGTTTTGAGCAGCATGTGGATTGGCTGAGGGTTCTGCTTGAGCCTTGGCTGAGTTGTGGGACAGCTCTGCTCCACATGTTTCTATTCTTCTCTGGACCAGTGGAACAGCCCAGGCATGTTCTCCTTATAGCAATGGCAGAACCGCAAGAAAACAAATACATGCAAAAACCCTGGAAGCCTAGGCTCAGATGTGGTACAAAGTTCCCCTCATACTATTGTTCCAATCAAGTCACACAGTTGAAATCAGAGTCAGAAGCTGGGGATACATATCTTGCCTTTTCTGTGGCAGAAACTACAAACAAATATAGCAAAGGTCATAGAGGTTGTGTATATGGGAGAGAGGAAAATTGGAACGGGGACCATTAATAATATCTATACTACTTTCTGTGCTCTAAGAACTAGTTCCATTTAATACTCACATATCACAGTGACAAGAATCATGATTCCTGAAGACAAACACACCTGGCTTCCAATCCTAACTCAAGTATTTACTAACTATGTGACCTCAGCAAGTTGCTTCTCCTTTCAGAATCTGTTTCCTATTTGTAAAGGGGAGATAAAAGTAGTCCTAGAATAATTAAATGTTTAATAATTAAATTAGACAATCAGTATAAATCTCTTAGCATACCCCACGCATCGTAGCACTGAAATATTGGTTGATGATTTTAGTGTTGTTTAACATCGTCATCTTCCATAAATGCTGTCATAAGCTTGTCAAACAGAAGTGATCTCTCTCTGCTGAAGTCCTTTACTCCCATAATCACCTCTACTGGTCATTTGATGTGCATCACATACAACTTGGTATTGTGGGTACTGTGGTCATGTATGGGCCTTTCTTACTGTGCTGTAAACTAGATGGGGATGGACATATTTTCTGTATCTTTGCATTCTAAAGTACTCTGCTAGTCTTCACCGCAGTTGGAATACCAAGAATAGCTTATATTTTTACAGTTCTTTGTAGTTGATACAGTGTTTTCTAATTTGATTTTCTTGTTGTAAGGTAGCAGGGACAGAATTTATAGATAAGAAAACTGTGCCTTAGAGACTTTGAAACTTGCCTGAGATCACATGATATGTGGCATAAACTTCACTCAATTTCTTATCTTTGACTTTTATCTAGTTAACTTTTATTATAGTTACCTAATATATATTTAGTGCAGAGAACAAATGAGGTAAAGTCAACAACTATGCCAAAAGAAATTTTCAATAGCCAATACAAAAGAGTGCCATAAAATCCAACCTAGGGTGAGTTATCCTGATAATTTTTTTCTGAGAGTATGTTAAAAAAAAAAATAAGAAAAACAACTATCTTAAGTTTTATTTGTTTTTTTTCCTGCTTTTCCTTTTTTTTTTTTTTACCTCATGCATAAATCACATAATGTACACACATTTTTATAAAAAGTGAAATGATGATTTTGTACCTAAAGGCTACAGTTGTCAACTCAGAATAGAAATGCAGGACATATTTTATAAATGCTGTTTAAATTAAAGGTGTTGTATATTTAAAGCACACAATCATACAACCTAAGGTAGGCAGAGGAGAGAGGAAAGAAAAGCTTAAGCTCCAAATCTGAAAGGTTAGCACCTCATTCAGAGTCATTTTTTTTATCATCAAGGAGTTGAAATGTTCTCTCTCCAGAGAGTGAATAATGTTCCTGGTGGGGGACTTTCCTTATTTCCTTCCAGTGACTTCATGTTTACAACAGCATTCACTGTTAGCTACACATATGTAGCTAAACACATATGTGTCCAACTGCTTGTTCCCGGCTACAGAACTATTCTGAACTATACACATTCCCTCAAAAATATTTGTATTTATGCTTGGGGTATGTGATTGACATCTGCAGAAGCCTAAACGTTTAGATTTTAAACTCAGTAAAACTGTTTCTATGTTTATAAATATTAGCATAAACAAGAATCACTCTGATAATTAATTTAAAAAATAATGAAAATATTTGAATAGATGTATTTCTGTGTTTAAGGACCTGTTCAGTGGGGCAATGTCTACATGAATAAAATGAATTAACAAGTTAAATATGTATCCTCTTTTATACACACATGCCAAAAAGCTGATAAAACTTCCATTTAGTTCCAGAATTCCAGAAAGAAAGAGCAATAGAAAGAAAAAGGGGTAAAATTCTGTTACCGAAATATCAGGGGTTTGGCGTAGGTTCTGCTGCTCACTGCACAGAATGCCAATGACTGAGACACCAAGTATTGCCAAGGGAGAAGGATTTAATCGGGTGCTACAGCTGAGGAATTCGAAGTTCAGTCTCAAATCTATTTCCCCCACTGACTAAAGCTAGGGCCTTATATAGCAGGGGAGAAATGTAACAATGTATAAGAAAGCAGGAACTAGGGAGGGACAAGGAAGCAATCATGAGAATGAGGGGTCCTGTCTGGTGGAGTGATCTGGTGAGTTTCCCTTCTTTGATACATTTTTTAGAGACCTGAAGGTTCTTTCCTGAGGAAGGAGTTCAGATAAAACAAACATAAGTTTCAACCTTTAAGACCAGAAAGGTTCATTTCTATGTTTATCAAAATGACACTCTATGGGACTTTTGGGTAGGTTTCAATTCTTTATAGCTAATAATCTAATTTATGAAATAGCACCCCCTTTTAGATTATGAATCACTCTTACACCAAAGGAAGAGCCATCTTCCTTTTTTTCCAAGGGAGCTTTACTATGCTTGATCAGGGGAGCACCCCAGAAAATTACTGAAGAAACCTAAGCATGGTACAAACTAAACTCTACAATCTTTTTTTTTTTTTTTTTTGAGACGGAGTCTCGCTCTGCCGCCCAGGCTGGAGTGCAGTGGCTGGATCTCAGCTCACTGCAAGCTCCGCCTCCCGGGTTTACGCCAGTCTCCTGCCTCAGCCTCCTGAGTAGCTGGGATTACAGGCGCCCGCCACCGCGCCCGGCTAGTTTTTTGTAGTTTTTTAACATGGTTTCACCATGTTAGCCAGGATGGTCTCGATCTCCTGACCTCGTGATCCCCCCATCTCGGCCTCCCAAAGTGCTGGGATTACAGGCTTGAGCCACGGCGCCCGGCCTAGGTCCTTGCTCAGTATCATGGATGATCCTGGCTGACAATTACCCAATTTTGTTTCTGTGAAGTTACCTGGTCTTTCCCCTGTAGGAGTGACTGCCAACCTACAGGCCACAAATTCCTGGTGGCTTACGGAGTTATGGCATGTAGCTGGTGAATCCATTTGCATACCAAGTAAGATCTGTCAGAAAAATGAGGTGTATATTCTGTTTATATAAATCTATTTTAATGACAATTAAAATTTTCTTTTATGATAAATAATTATTTTCAAAGGTTATCTGTGAAACTATTTGATATTATAAAGTGATCTGGATATTGTAGTCCAAAAGTTTGAAAGAAAATTGCCCCAGGACTCACTACCTCTTGCTTTAACCAACTTATAATCTATGCAGAACTGAGTTAGAGTAATGGTCCTGCATTGCCAAGTGAGTTGGGTTCTATGTTTCTTAATCGAATGATTGTATTCTTCAATCATATTTTTCCTCGGCTTTTTTCAGCAAAGATTTCCTTTTTTCCCCAGCAAGGGAGTAGTAGGAACTTGCTACTTACCACATTATCCCATTGGTATCTTGAAATTTTAATAATGTGGCCTCAGGGGTGAAGAAATTTCATAATACACTTCATTCATCTTCAAAAGCACTTTTCACTTACATAATTTTCAATACTCAAAACTTGACAATTTTCATATGATATTACATTAGTTGAAGAACAGAGATATCTATTTCACCCTTTAAAATTTTATTGGGCATTTATTGTTATATAGCATTGCTCATAAGTTTTTTCAGACTTCCCAAATTTATTATGCTCTAGACTCATATAAAGCAGTATTTTCTTGGCATGTTTGTCAAGAGATTTTGTAAAGCTATGTAACGGATAGTACTTTTATCAAATCAAAAAATTAACATTTATCCAAAACACCACCATGAATTAATAATTTTCCTTGAAACTTGCAGGTGATGATGGCTATAAACTTAGAGATTATATAGAAATACCTAATAATGGTAATGACAACAATAATAGTAACTACCATTTATTGAGAAACTATTATGTTCCTAACAGTATATTAATAACATAATCATCATTATCTAATCTAATCCTCATGAGTATGATGAGATTTATGTTGTTAATATTATCATTCCTCTGATGGTTAATCTTATGTGCCAACTTGGCTAGGCGGTGATGCTCAAATGTTTGGTCAACTAATCTAGATGTTACTGTGAGAAGATTGTTTTGATGTGATTAACATTTAATTAAGTACACTTTGAGTAAGCAGATTACCCTTCATTATGTGAACACATATCATCCAATCAGTTGAGAAGCCCCCTCCTCCAAGAAAGAGGTAATTCTGCTTCTGACTGTCTTTGGACTGAAGCTGAGGCATTAACTCTTCCTGAGTCTCTAGTCTGCTGGCCAGCTCTGCAAATTTTGAACTTGCCAGCCTCGACAATTGCCAACTGCATGAGACAATTTCTTAAAATAAATATCTCTGTCTCTACAAATGTACATCTTATTGGTTCTGCTTCTCTGGAGAACTCGAATACCATCTCCATTTTGTACATGTTTTACTAAAACGCTAAAGCTAAAAATGTCAGCAAGGACATCCAACCAGTGAGTGGTAGACCCAAGATTTGTGCAGATCTCTTAGACTCCACAGGCTGGTGTCTCTATGCTGCCTCCCAGCACAGATCTAATTGCAAGTGACTACAAAGTCCTTGGAACTCCTCTTCTTCCACTGAAAACTAAGGAGACTGAGGAGAGTTGGGGTTACCCTGAACAAGAATGACTTTAGGAACCGTAATGATTTTAGGTTTTTATGATTGCTAAGTTTTGAGATCATCTTTGGATGTTCACTTTACTAACATCTCCAGGATTTTATATAAGACCAGTCAGCTATTCAAAGGAGAAGTCACACAGATCACTATCCCACAAGAATAACTCTTGACCTTTCAAAAAAAGTTTTACTCCTCCAAAATTTCTAAGAGGATTAAGTCTATTTGCCAAAATTATGCGTAGACAATATTTTTAACGCTTTAAGCTTAGACATAATTGAGTTGTCTAAGATTGCACTGCATTTCCTTCTACTGCCTGGATACCTCTGGTGATTTTTGTTAATCAGTCTATGACTTTTGGATTAACTAAATGATTTAGACAAAAAGTTGCATAAAATAAGAGGAAGAAACTGTAATTACAAGTTAAATAAACAATTTCCAAAACTCACATGCCACATATGCCACTTCCTCCCTATGGACACAGCTGGATAATTTCAGCGTATGAAATAGAAGCCATCTTTGTAACAATTTGTATATACTACAGGTGTTATTCAAAGAGAACTTCCTAGATATGTTAAAAAATGATATATTTCTGACTGTTCATTGTAAAAAAGACAGTAGGCTATTCTTTCTCATTGTAGTAAAAAAGTTTTAAAATAATAATTTTATCTGTCAAAGAAGAACTGCTTATGTGGCATGAACAAGAATGAAAGGTTCAATGACCCAGCGAAGCATTTGGTCTACTTGCCATCAAGTAATTAATCAGATTGATGTATTCTCCTTGAAATAATTAGTTTATAAGTTGCTCAAATTAAACTCTTGTACTGATGTTGCAAATGAACCTTTTTGGCATAGAAGTGAAGACTGTCCAAATGATGGATTCTTCACTTTCAAGCAAGTACTTTCTGAAATTTTAAAGCAGAAAAAGGAAACTGACAACTTCAGAAACGTTTAAAAGTAGCTACATCTGATTATTTTGAAAGTTCTGTTGTCACGTAACAAATTATACATCTTTCACGTCTCCCAAAGCACTACTGGAGATAAAGATATTCTATATCTATTTTAGATTCAGAAAAATAAATCAAAAAGATGATTTCTAAATAACAGATAGTTGTTTCCTCACTGTTTTAAATTAAAAGTGAAGAAAACATAATCTTTCATCTTCTAGATTTTTAAAGAATACAAATACATACAGATAAAAATGTTTTAGTATAAGATACCTTTTACAAAGTTATTTATTCTAAAACATGGCAATGTTTCGTTGTGCTGACTTTTTTTAGTACATGAGCGAATGTAAAAATGTAATATATAAAACAGTGTAATTTTTGAATAAATATTTCTTTGTAGCTGTAGGACAAAGTAATTGCTACAATGAAACTTTTTATAAATTGTCAGTTTATATAATAAACATGAAAGATATTTTCTCATTTTATTTAATTGTGCAGGAAAACATCTTCCCTTAGGGCAAACAATGACATTTTCTATAGTTTTCAAGTTCTAAATTTACAAGTATATTAAAGGAGAATAAAAACAACAACCATGATTTTCAGAGGACACAGCTCTGTTAATATATCTATTATATAATAATAATAATTATGATAACAATATCATGAAGTTAACTTTTATTGAGTGGTAAGTAGGCAGTGTTCTAAATGCTACATATACATTAATACAAGAGTTCTATGAAGTAGCTTCTTTTTTAAAAATTAATAGCATTTAATAAAATTCTATTAAAAACTTTTTTCATAGAACAGTTTGTAAACAGAAAAATTGAGGAAATCGTAGAGAGAGTTCCCATATACCAACCCCCACATTCACTTTACTATTAACATCTTGCATTAATGCGATGTGTTTGTTAAAACTAATGGGTTAATAATGACCCATCATTATAAACTAAAACTTGTGGTTTACACTAAGGCTCGCTTTTTGTGTTATATAGTTTTATGGGTTTTGACAAATGCATAATGCTATGTTTGCACATTGCAGAGCCACATAGAATCATGTAATTGTTCTAAAAATTCCCTATGCTTCACCCACTAATTCTCCCTCCCATAAACTCCTAGCCCTCAATGATCTTGTAAATATCTCTATAATACTGCCTTTTCTACAGTCATATTATTGGAATAATATGGCATGTAGTCTTCTCAGACTGGCTTCTTTTACTTAACAATATACATTTACGATTTCTCCATATCTTTTTGTCATTTAATATCTCATTTCCTTTTTATCAGAATATTCATTTTGTGACTATAATACAATTTCTTTATATATTAACTATTAAAGCACATCTTTGGTTGCAAAGAGGTCTGGGTGATTGTCAATGGAACTTCTATAAATACTCACGTTCAAGTTCATGTATAGACATAAAATTTCACCTCAACTGAGTAAATACTGGGATTATAATTACTGAATTGTGTGGTAATACTCTATCTTTGTAAGAAACTAACAAACTGTCTTTGAAAGTGCTTGTACTAGTTTGCCTTCAGCCCAGCAATGAATGAAGGTTCTGATTTCTCTATATTTTACCAGAATTTGGTAACATCATTAAAAAATTAGTCATTCTATTGGGTGTGCGGTGATGATGGTAGCTCATCGTTTTAATTTTAAATTCCCTAATAATATCTGATTTTAATACATTTCCACATGCTTATTTGGTTTCTGTATATATTCGGTGAGATCTGATCTTCTAAAATAGGGTTTCTTTCTTGTCAAGTTTTAAGTGTTCTTTATATATTTTGGAGATAAGTTTTTTATTGGATACGTGTTTTGCAAATTTTTTTCCAGTCTGTGTCCAGTCCTTTTGTGTTTTTAGTGTGTCATTTGCAAAGCAGTTTTTAATATTAATGAAGTTCAATTTATCAATTTTTCATTCATGGATAATGCTTTGCTGTTGTATCAAAAAACTCATCACCAAACCTAAAGTCACCTAGATTTTATATGTTATCCTCTAACAGTTTAATAATTTTACATTTTACATTTAGGTCTCCAATCCATTTTCAGTTAAGTCTCAGATCTCTTACATGCATCTGTGTGAAGAGACCACCAAACAGGCTTTGTGTGAGCAATAAAGCTTTTTAATCACCTGGGTGCAGGTGGGCTGAGTCCGAAAAAGAGAGTCAGCGAAGGGAGATAGGGGTGGGACAATTTTATAGGATTTGGGTGGGTAGTGGAAAATTACAGTCAAAGGGGGTTTTTCTCTT
This sequence comes from Macaca mulatta, assembly GCF_049350105.2. Taxonomy (NCBI): domain Eukaryota; kingdom Metazoa; phylum Chordata; class Mammalia; order Primates; family Cercopithecidae; genus Macaca; species Macaca mulatta. The sequence goes on along the minus strand of NC_133407.1, from coordinate 145,195,325 downwards.
ACAAGGAGGGGTGGGGGTCACAAGGTGCTCAGTGGGGGAGGTTTTGAGCCAGGAGAAGGAATTTCACAAGGTTAATTGCTCAGTTAAGGTGGGGCAGGAACAAATCACAATGGTGGAATATCATTCTTCAGTTACTTCAGGCCATCTGGATGTATACATGTAAGCTTGGGCCCAGAGGCCTGACAAGATTCATTTACATTAGAGCTTGGATCCATTTTTGCGAAAGATATAAGGACCATGTCTGGATTCATATTGTTTTGGCATATGGTTGCCCAATTATTCTAGCACTGTTTATCAAAAAACTGTTTTTTCTGGGCTGGTGCGGTGGCTCACACTTGTAATCCCAGCACTTTGGGAGGCCAAGGCAGGTGGATCACCTGAGGTCGGCAGTTCGAGACCAGCCTGACCGACAATAGTGGAGAAACCTTGTCTCTACTAAAAATACAATAATTGGCTGGGCATGGCAGTGAGTGCTTATAATCCCAGCTACATGGGAGACTGAGGCAGGAGAATCGCTTGAATCCAGGAGGCAGAGGATGCGGTGAACAAAGATCACGCCATTGCACTCCACCCTGGGCAACAAGAGCAAAACTCTGTCTAAAAAAAAAAAACAGAAAAAAACCCTGTCTTTTCTTTATTGATTTATCGCTCCTTTATGAAAGATAAGATGAATCTCTCTACATATATATATGTGTGTGTGTGTGTGTGTGTATCTATATGTTCTCTATCCTGTTCCATTGGTTTGTCCTTCACCAGTGTGGTGCCGTTTTGATTACTGTAGTTTTACAGTAAAACAAGTCAAGTAGTGTCGGTCTTCTGATTTTTTTTCTTCTTCAGTATTGTGTATTTTTTTCTTCTTCCGTATTGTGTTGGCTATTCTGAATCCTTTGCCTTTCCTTTATACTTTGGAATCAGTGTTTCTACAAAATAATCTGCTGGAATTTTGGTGGCAATTGATATTGAGTGGAAATTATAGATCAAATTGAGAAGGAGTGCCGTCTCAAAAATATTGAGTCTTCCTATCCATGAACAGGCCACATTTATTTGATCTTTGACCTTTTTTAAAAACGAGGGTTTTATAGTGTTCCTTATATAGATCTTGCACATATTTTATTAGATTACACCTAAGTATTTAATTTTTTAGTGCTAATGCAAATGATATTGTTTTAATTTTCAGTTTCAATTATTCATTGCTGTTGTGTAGGAATGCAATTGATTTTTAAATATGAACACAAATCTTGAAACCTTTTTTATAATCACTTATTAGTTACAGGAGATTTTTGTTCATTTGTTTGTTTTTTCAATGTTTGAAGCTTTCTGAAGAGACAAACATGTCATCTGTGAACAAAGACAATTTCATTTCTTCTTTCGTAATCTGTATGCCATTAATTCCTTTTGTCTTGTTGTACTAACTAGGACTTATGGTATGATGCAGAATTGGGAGTGGTGAGAGAGGACATACTTCCCTTCTTCCTTATACTAAAGAAAAGCATCCAATTCTCACTATTAAGTATGTTAGCTGTAAGGTTTTTCTAGATTTTCTTTATCAAGTCATGAGAATTCCCTACTGTTGTTAATTTTCTAAAAATTTTTTTATCATGAATAGGTGTTAGATTTGTCAAATTTTTTGACAATTAATATAATTTTTCTTCTTTACTATTGTGTCCAGAATTTATTCCTTTCAGTGGGTTCTTGGACTCGCTGACTTCAAGAATGAAGCCACAGACCCTCGCGGTGAGCATTACAGCTCTTAAAGATGGTGTGTCTGGAGTTTGTTACTTCAGATGTTCAGATGTGTCCAGAGTTTCTTCCTTCCAGTGGGTTTGTGGTCTCGCTGAATTTCAGGAGTGAAGCCACAGACCTTTGCAGTGAGTGTTACAGCTCTTAAAGGTGGCGCATCTGGAGTTGTTTGTTCCTCCCAGTGGGTTCTTGGTCTCACTGACTTCAGGAATGAAACTGCAGACCTTCGCGGTGAGTGTTACAGCTCATTAAGGTAGTGCAGACCCAAAGAGTGAGCAGCAGCAAGATTTATTGTGAAGAGCGAAAGAACAAAGCTTCCACAGCATGGAAGAGGACCCTAGCGGGTTGCTGCTGCTGGCTGGGGTGGCCAACTTTTATTCCCTTATTTTAGTCCCCAACCATACCCTGCTGATTGGTCCATTTTACAGAGTGCTGATTGGTGCATTTACAAAACTTTAGCTAGACACAGAGTGCTGATTGGTGCGTTTACAATCCTTTAGCTAGACACAGAGTGCTGATTGGTGCATTTTTACAAAGTGCTGTTTGGTGAGTTTACAATACTTTAGCTAGACAGAGTGCTGATTGCTGCATTTTTACAGAGTGCTGAGTGGTGCATTTACAATTCTTTAGTTAGACACAGAGTGCTGATTGGTCATTTACAATCCTTTAGCTAGACACAGAGTGCTGATTGGTGCACTTTTACACAGTGCTGATTGGTGCATTTACCATCCTTTAGCTAGACAGAGAGTGCTGATTGGTGCATTTTTACACAGTGGTGATTGGTGCATTTATAATCCTTTAGTTAGACACAGAGTGCTGATTGCTGCAGTTTTACAGAGTTGTGAGTGGTGCATTTACAATCCTTTAGCTAGACACGGAGTGCTGATTGGTGTGTTTTTACAGAGTGCCGATCGGTGCATTTACAATACTTCAGCTAGACACAGAGTGCTGATTGGTGCATTTACAATCTTCTAGCTAGACAGGAAAGTTCTCCAAGTCCCCACTCGACCCAGGAAGTCCAGCTGGCTTCACCTCTCAGTATGTTGATGCGATGAATTACATTAATTGACTTGCAAATGTTGAACCATTTTTGCATGCCTGAAATAAATTTCTCTTGGTCATGGTGTAGAATTATTTTTATATACCGTTGAATATAATTGCTAGCAAATTTTGAAGATTTTTTGCATCTCTGTTCATGAAGGATATTGGTATGCAATTTTCTTTTCTTGTAAGGTCTTTATGTAGTTTAGGCATTAGAGGAATGTACCTTCATAGAATGATTTAGGAAGTATTCCCTCTGATCCTATCTTCCATAAAAAGTGGAGAGAGTTGGTATCATTATTTTTTCTGACATGTTTTATAGAATTTACCAGTGAAACCATCTAGACCAAATGCTCTTTTGGGGGAAAGGTTGTTTTCTACTGATACAATTTCTTTAATAAATATAGGCCGCTTCAGAAAATCTATTTTTGTGTGTATCATAGTTTTTGTCTTTCAGGAAACTGGCCTATTTAATGTAAGTTATTATATTTGCAGGCATAGAGTAGCTTATAATATTTCTTTTTTAATCAATTTAATCATTTAATGTTTATTAGATCAGTAGTGATGACCTCCCATTCATTTTTAGGACTATTAATGTTCTGTCTCTCTCTCTCTTTTTCCCTTTCTTCCTCTTCCTTCCTCCCCACCCCCACTCTGGATTAGGGTTTTTAAATTTTATTGATCTTTTCAAAAAACAAAATTTTCAAAACATTTTATTAATTTTTCAATTGATTCCTTGTTTTCAATTTAATTGATTTCTACTCTAATTTTAGTGGGTCTTTTCTTCTGCTTGCTTTGGTCCTAGTTTCCTAATGTGAAAGTTTAGGTTATTGATTTTAGTATTTCTTCTTTTCTAATATATGCATTCAATGCTATAAATTTGCCTCTAAGTGTTGCTTTTTCTGAAATACTCTATAAACATTAATTAGATACACTTTATTTGTATTTATTGTTCAGTTCAACTATGTTCTTACTGATTTTCCACCTTTTGGAATTCTCAGTTACTGACAGATATATGTTGAACTCTTCAGCAATAATAGTGAATTTGTCTATTTCTTTTTGTAGTCCCAGCACCTTTTTGCTTTACATACTTTGACGCTCTGTTGTTAGGTGCATATACATTAGGGAGTGTTTTGTCTTATTAGAGAATAAACTTCTTTATTATTATGTAATGCCTCTCATTATCCTTGACGGTTTTCCTTGCTCTGAAGCCTGTAATGCCTGAAATTAATATAGCTACTCCAGTTTTTCTTTGATTAGTGTTAACATGACTTATCTTGTCATCCCTTTACTTTTAATGTATCTGTGTTTTATACTAAACTAGATTTCTTCTAGATAATATATCATTGGTCTTATGTTTTTACTTTTTTTTAATCTACTTTGACTTTCTCTGTCTTTCATTTGGTGTTTTTAGCCCTTCACATTTAAAGTGATTATTGATACAGTTACATAAATATCTACCATGCTTGTATCTGTTTTTTATCCATTACACTTATTTCATGTTGTTGCTATTTTATAACTATTCCTCTTTTTTCTGCCTTCTCGCTTCACAAACTTTTGTGAAATTATCTTAGCAACATCTGCAGACTTTTTCGTTGTTTTTAGTGGATGCTCTAGATTTTTACCAATACATTTAAAATGAATCTAAGTCCACTTTCAAATAATACTATCCCACTTCATAGGTAGTACATGTACTTTATAACATAGTATTCTCAAATTTCCTCTTCCATTTCTTATACTATTACTGTAATGCATTCTACTTATCTATATGGTATAATCCCCCAAAACATTCTTGCTATTTTTACCTAGAATAAGCAGTCATGTATTAGATCAATTAAGAAAAACAACATAAAAGATATCATTCTACCTTCACTTATTCCTTCTCCACTGTTCTTTCTTTTTAAAATGCAGATCCTATTTTATGACAACACTATATTTTTCTCTGAACTACTTTTTTTGAAAAACATATTTTTGCAATGCAGTTCTACTGGCAACACATTTTCTTAATTTTTGTGAATCTGAAGCAGTCTCTATTTCTCATTTACTTTTGAAGCATAATTTCACTATATGTAGAATTCTAGTTTGTTGATTTTCTTTCTTTCAACTCTGTAGATATTTCACTTCATTTTCTTCTTGCCTGCATTATTACTGGTGAGAAGGCCAGTGTAATTTTTATCCACTTCTTCTATAGGTAAAGCTTTTTGTTTTGTTTCTCAATTATTATTTCTCAATTCTTTTAAGACTTTTGTCTCATTTTCTGCAATTTGAATATAATATGCCTACATATAGATGTTTTGGTATTTATACTGATTGGTGTCCTCTGAGCTTCCTGGATGTAATTGTGGGTTGTTATCTGTAATTATCTTTGTATAATACTCAACCACTATTACTGCACATACTCCTGTTCCTTTCTGTTTCTTCTTTCTGGTATTATCATTATGTGTATATTACAACTTTTTATTTTTTCACAGGTCTCAGATACTATTTTTTATTCTTTTCATTTTTTCTTATTTCATTTTGATTTGTAGAGTTTATATTGACATATCTTCAAGTTCACTGATTCTGTTTTGGCCACGCCCACTCTATTGACCAGCCATCAAAGGCATTCTTTATTCCTGTTACAGGGTTTTGGGTTTCTAGCATTTCTTTTTGATACTTTCTTAGAGTTTTCATCTTTCTGCCTACATTAGTTACCTGTCCTAGTGTGCTGTCTACTTTCTATTAGAACCCTTAACATATTAACCATAGTTATTTTAAAATCTCTGTCTAATTTCAAAATCATTACCATGTTTGAGTCTGGTTCTGATGTTTGCTTTGTCTATTCAGACTGTGTTTTTTTGTTGTTGTTGTTTCTTTGTTTGTTTATTTATTTTTTGAGACAGGGTCTTGCACTGTCGCCCAGACTGGAGTACAAGTGGCATGATCCCAGCTCACTGCAAGCTCTGCCTCCCGGGTTCACACCATTCTCCTGCCTCAGTCTCCCGACTAGCTGGGACTAAAGGCACCCACCACCACACCCAACTAATTTTTTGTATTTTTAGTAGAGATGGGGTTTCACTGTGTTAGCCAGGATGGTCTCGATCTCCTGACCTCATAATCCACCTGCCTTGGCCTCCCAAAGTGCTGGTATTACAGGCGTGAGCCACCGTGCCCTGCCCAGAGTGTTTTTTTAATTAATTATTTTTTGTCCTTTATCATTACTTGTAACTCTTTATTTAAGACTATATATGATGTATCAAGTAATAGGAACTGAAGCAATTGGGCATTTTGTTTGAAGTTTTATTTTAATCTTGTTAACAGGAGTTAGGGCATATTTAATATTTCCTATAGCTATAGGTGCAACGGCTTCAGGTTCCTTATTGTTTTCACCCCTGTTCTTTTTATTGTCCTTAATAATTTCTTCTTTCTTGTGTTTTTGGGGTTAAATTTTTAATGTATATATAATATTTGTACATATTTGGGGGACATGTGTGACATTTTGATATGTGCATACAATGTGAAATTATTAAATCAGAGTATTTAGGAAATTCATCCCCGCAAACATTTATCATTTATCTGTGTTAAGAACATTTCAAAACCTTTCTAGCTCTTTTGAAAAACATAATATATAGTTGTTAGCACTAGTCACCCCATTCCGCTATCCAACACTAGAACCTATTCCTTCTAACTGTATATGTTTTCATCCATTAACCAATCTCTCTTTACTCCTTACCATACTCCCTGCATCCTTTCCAACCTTTAATAACTATGATACTACTCTTTACCTCCATGAGATAAATATTTTTAGCTTCCACATTTAGGTGAGAACTTAGATTTTTGTCTTTTAGTGCCTGGCTTATTTTGCTTAATATAATAACCTCCAATTTCATCCACATTGCTGCAAATGACAAGATTTCATTATTTATGACTGAATAGAATTTCATTGTGTTTGTATATGTGAGTGTGTGTGTGTGTATATGTATATGTATATATATATATATGCCACATTTTCTTTATTCTTTAATCCATTGATGGACACTTAGATTAATTACTTATTTTGGCTACTTTGAATAGTGCTTCGATAGATGGGGTGCAGGCATTTCTCTGATACATAGATGTTTTTTTTTCCTTTGGATAAATACCAAGTAGTGAGATTGCTGGATCATATGGTAATTCTATTTTTAGTTTTTTGAAAAACTTCTTTTTTTATATATATAATAGCTGTTTAGTTTATGTTCCCATGGGCAGTGTATAAGAGTTGCCCTTTCTCCACATCTTTGCCAGTATTTGTTATTTTTCGTCATTTTATTTGATATATTTTGTGATTCTATCTAGGGTAAGATGATAGCTCATTGTGGTTTTGATTTGCATTCCTTAAAGATTACTAATGTTGAGGATTTTTTCATATATCTGTTTGTCATTTTTATGCTTTCTTTTGAGAAATGTCTGTTAAAATCCTTTGCCCACTTTTTAACAGGATTATTTGTTTTATTGCTGTTGAGTTGTTTTGAGTTCCTTTTATAGTCTGGTTGTTTGTCCCTGGTCAGATGAAGAGTTGGCAAATATTTTCTCACATTCAACAGGTTGTCTTCTCACTCTGTTGATTGTTTCCATTGCTGTGCAAAAGCTTTTTAGTTTAATATGGTTCCCTTTTTTTGGACTATTCTTTCAAGGTTTGGGTTGTAAAATGTTTGCCTAGATCAATGTCCTGGAACATTTCTTTGGTGTTTTCTCCTAGTAGTTTTACAGCTTCAGGTCTTACATTTAAATCTTTCATTTTGAGTTTATTTTTGATATGGCGAGCAATAGGCATCAGTTTCATTCTTCTACATGTGGATATCCAATTTTCCCAACACTGTTTATTGAAGAGAATATCCTCAAAAACCAATTGGCTGTAAGTACATGAAATTTTTCTGGTTCTCTATTTTGTTTCATTGATCTATGTGTTTGTTTTTATACCATTACCATGCGGTTTTGGTTATGATAGCCTTGTAGTATATTTTTAAAGTCAGGTAATGTGATGCCTTCAGCTTTATTTGTTGTTGTTCAGTAACGCTTTGGTTATTCAGGCTCTTTTGGTGGTTCTATATAACCTGTATTATTATTTTTTTCTATTTTTTGGAAAATGTCATTGGTATTTTGATAGTAATGGTATTGAATCTGTACATTGTTTTGGCAGATTTTTTTGGTCAAGGTCTTTCACCTGTTTGGTTAAATGTGTTCATAGGTTTTTTGTTTTCTAAGGTTTTTTTTGTGTGTGTGGTTTTTGTATTTATTGCTCTTTTGTTTGTTTTTTTTCAACTAGTTTGTATATTGGTGTTTCGAAATTTTACTGGTTTTAGTATGCTGATTTTGTACTCTGCAATTTTATTGATTTTGTTCATCAGTTCTAAGAGGTTTTTGTTGGAGTCTAGGTTTTTCTATGTATAACATTACCTCTTCTGCAAAGAGGGACAATGTGACTTCCTCTTTTCTAATTTGCATTCCTTTTATGTTTTCTCTCACCTGATTCCTCTGACTAGGTCTTCTTATATTATATTGAATAGGAATGGTGAAAGTAAGAATCTTTGTCTTGTTTCAGTTAGAGAAAAGGCTCTTAGATTTTCTCCATTCAGTATGCTGTTAGCTGTGGGCCTGTCATATAAAAGTCCTTACTAAAGAGAGTCTTAGAGAGTCTTATCACTCTTTCAGTTGTGACCCAGTTTTTTGTTGTTGTTATTTTTGTTTTTTTATGAGATGGAGTCTTGCTATGTTACCCAGACTGGAGTACAGTGGTATGACCTTGGCTCAGTGCAACCTCCACCTCCCAGGCTCAAGCAATACTCCTGCCACAGCCACCCCAGTAGCTGTGATTATAGGCATGAACCACCTGCGATTATAGGCATGCCTGGCTAATTTTTGTATTTATAATAGAGAAAAGATTTCACCATGTTGGCCATGCTGGTTTCAAACTCATGACCTGAGGTGATCCGCCTGCCTCAGCCTCCTGAAGTGCTGGGATTACAGGTGTGAACCAACATCCCTGGCCACTGCTATAATCCTAGTAATAACATAAAATATCACAGTTGTTACTGGTATATTATTACTAGAAGTAGATTGTTATTAACTGCTAATAACAAATGACTTATTGATGTGTTGATAGCAAGGTGCTTGGGAGGAGGATCATTGTTTAATCTATAATGTTTCTTCAGATATCAGAGTGGTAGTTTGCCCTAATACCTCAATTCTCTGAGGGATTTAAGAAAAGTAGTTGATTTTCAGTTTGTTCAGTTTTTCACTTGTGTGGATGGTACTGATTACTTTGAAGCAGTTTATATGAGAGAACTGAAAATACAAGCCTTAGCAGATTTTATCTTCATCCCTGCTTTTCAGATAAGGAAACTGAGCAACAGAGGTCTTCAGGCATGTCCACAATTACATGCTTACTAAGTAAAATAGTGATATTCAACCCTATGTAGTCTTATACAGGAGATCACTTTTTAAACCATTGTATAGACTTCGTTTCTTATAAAAGGGATGCATTGTATTGTATGCTGGATTGTGGTATTTTTATCATGATTATATTGGAAACCACATTTCCTGGAATCAACTTTGCTAGGTATGATCCAAGTTAGAAATAGCCAAAAGTGAAGTTACATAAGATTATGTTACACTCTGAAGGTTGTCATCGGTTAGAGGCTATAGGAGACAAATGCAGAATTACAGGCAGTTTCCAGCATGTCTTCCCTCTTCCTCACTCTGCATGTAGCTCCTCTTCCTGCTGCTGGTCCTACTCATCAACAGCAACTGGCTTGCTCCCCACTGGAGAGACTATAGTCACAGAGTCAGCAGCCTTTCATAGACTTAACCATCCTTTTTCATGGAACTCTTCCAAAAGCTAGACACACACAGCTTCCAGATTTTCCTGCAAGCTCTGATTTGTTCAGATGCTCTAAGGCTGGATGGTGACTTATCTCCGATCCTTCAACTACTGCATTTGGACTTTTGATTGTCTAATTTCTCCCACAATAATGCAAAATTGAATTCTATAATTAATTCCTTATTCCATTGCACTCATGGTAGTTTTGTTTTTCTGATTGAAATGTGACCACTTCATGTATTGGTACAAAAAAGCAGTTAAGTTTTGCAAACAAATCTTAAAGCTGGGAACCTGGAATTATCTATTTAATTTGACTAAACATTTAAAGGCATGAAGCACCTCATTGTCAGTGGAAAAGAAGACACTGGTAGCCCATAGTATAAACTGACAAAATAATTTCTCGTATCATCATCTATAATCAAGTTATTTAAAAAGGCAAAGTACTTATTGTCATAGACTATTTTAGTAAAGATTAGAATTGTAATGGGGTTGGCTTTATATGCCTAAGTGTTTCACAGAACCTAGGAAAATGAAATGATGTGCTTAGAAATTAAATGCCCAGTTTAGGGATCAGATAAGGGAATAAAAAACATCTGTGCTTTCTGTCTTTCAAGAGCCAAACTTAAATCTGATTCTGTAGATGGCTAAATTATAGTGCACCTTGAATCCATAACTTCACAGGCTCTCTAATGTCAGGAAAATCAGCAGAAAGGAGTGGGGTCCTGGAAATTGGGATGAAGATATTGAGCAGATTCTGATGAAACTGAGGAACTTGGACTCCTAAATCCAACCAACCTTCTTTGCCAGGAGAAGTAGATCTCACTTTACCTGAAGAATGTTTTTCCATGAGTTTGTTGCACTGTGGCGGATAGCTGAACTTGTTTAAATTTTACTCCCACTTTCCACATACTACCTCTCATTGAATGTACACCTATAATCATATCCAACTCCTAAAAATTCCTAGGGGATCAGTTATACTTTGTGACCCTTAAGAAAATGCTATATGTTATGTGTCCAAAGGAATTGCAAGATGTTACCAATTTGTAGCAACATAAACCTGGAGAGTATTAAGTGGAATGATATCTGAGGATGTGGGATCAAGGTGAAAGGAATAAAATGTTTCTTTGGACTAAGTGTTTTAACATCCTTACACTAAAATGAGATTTTGTATTCCTATGATGTGTCACCTTAAGTGGCTGGCAGTGGGCTCTGTCTGTAGTGGGGTCCCAGGTGCTTCACTGAAATAAACTGAAATGCCAGAACTTCTTTACTATACAAAGATTTACACTACGTGAAATGTTCAAGTGGATTTACTGGGCAAGACTTTCTCACCCATCCTCTACTCATGTCTCTCGAGAGGATCTGCAGCTGCTTCCTTCACCCAGGAGTTGAGATTTACAAAGATCAGGGGAGTACAGCATCCTGTAGTGGTTATTCCTCATGGTCCAGAAATGGCAGTGGCAACTGCTGCCATGATTTCTACAGAAATAGAAGGTTTCTGGGTCTAAGTGGTAACACAACTGCCAAGACTAAGTGGTCATGGTTACCGTAATGGACAATGGAGTCCATACCTTCATCAGAGTGGTTTGACCCACAGAAACCTCTGGTATTGGCTAAGTGAACAATCATGGCCCTAGGACTGAAATAGGTGAGTCAGTGCTCAGCGTATGCTGACTCAGCAAAATTCCCAGGTAAACCACTTACTTGGCAGTGAGGATTATCTTTGCATTTGGGCTCCTTCATGTTCAAATTAACATACCAGCCCACAGGTGCATCAAATGCTTTACTGATTTTATCTGTATCCAGCAAAGATGTTCCTTCTCTGACAGGTTTCCTCTTCTCTCACTTGTGTAACTGTCATCTATAGGTACCAAACCTTCTTTCTCCCCTTACTCACTTAGCAATACCTTGTTCCTAAATTAACACATAATTTAAAAATTTATATAAAAATAAAAAGTGTCAAAAGTAGCCAAAAGAATCTTAAGAAGGACAAGGCTAACACAATCTGGGATGATATTCAGGATTTCTGACTATGCTGCTGTTTCTGAAGGCCAGCAGATACTTTTCTGCCATTATCTGAAACTTTTCTTGCCATGATGTGAAACTTTTCTTGCCATGATGTGAAATTTGTCTTGCCATCAGGGACGCTGGGGTTTATAATCTCCAGGAAGGCTAATATCAGTGTAAAGTCAAACCTTAAAGTTTTTCAGAGTCCACCTACCCCACTCCCCTCACTTCAGTAAGGCCATTTTTAATTTTACTTAATCATGTTTTCTCAGGCCATCCTAGTTTAAGGCATAGCTAAGTACATCCCCATTTGGTTTTAGATTTCAGTGTCGTAAAATTTCTCTAGTTTTAGTGGTGAATGTATTGGATCAGAGATTTACACACACCTATCAGAATCGCATTAAACCATTTCCATTATTGGTCACAACAATCATTTCCCATAAACATGGAGACTGTGTTCTACATTTCTGTCATCCTTAGCAACACAGAGTAACCAAAACTCTAACTTTATAACCATCAACTTCAGTGACAACATAGGTTATTTTCTTATACATCTGCACATAGAAGCACAAAAGATGCTGTTAAAAACTACCCTAATTTAAAATTATTTGGTTTGATAATAAAAGAAAAAGCTAGATTGCAGACATATGGAATGAATGCTGATGAATTTATATTCACATCTGTATAAACATATTGATGCTATTATATTCTAATTATAAGTGTGCTTTACATTTGTCATAACAAAAATGATGCAAATGTCTAATAAACTCTATGATTTATAGTGCTGATGGAAAAATAGAAATGAAAAAACAATTACCTAAAAAATAAAAATTTGTTTTGTGCTCGAATCACAATAAAAATTATGACTGTGGATCTGTCCTCTGACAAACCTTTTAGGACTTCAGTAGGTATTTAAATAGCTCGATAAATAGGATAATCAGCATCGGATTTAAGATCATGAATCAATAAGAAGCAGTGGGATTAATAATTTATACTTTAGTTATACTACTCTTATTTTGCATATTTGTGTCTCAACATAACAATTTAAATCTGAACGAAGCGATAGATTTATGCAAGCCAGAGTTTTGAGAGAGTCTGTATATCTAATACATTTAGGTAATTAGTAAATGAAAAATAATTAACACAAGTTGTTGGGTGTTATGCAAAACAAATAATAAACCAGTTCAATTTACAGCAGGGCATCAAGGAAAAAATCCAAACTAGAATACAGATTCAGCTTAAATTATAGAAGATTGTGATCAGAGAAGCATGATTCTGGGCAAATCACTCATTAAGACTCAGTTCCATAACTGTAAGAGAGGATGGTGGGTGTGAGACTAAATGTATCCTTATTAGTGAGGACTCTGAGTTGCAAGCAAAATAATAAATCAGACTTTCATTGCTTGAGTAACAAGAGAGAGTTAATTACTTCTTGAACAGAAACATTCAAGAGTTCAGCTACTTACAAACCCATCTGGCTCCAGAATTTTGAATAATTTCATGCAGAATCTGCTCCATCGCTCTGTCTTTGTTTCTAGACCCTCCAAATATTACCCTATTGTGTTCCCAATTCTAGTAAAAATTCTGCTTCCAATTGGCCCCCAAAAAGACATGAAATTGTTTGCCATTGAATATCCTTTGAGTCATGAGCTTATATCTGCACCAGTTTCAGTAGCCAGGGAGGCCAAATATTCTAATGACCTTTATTCTTTAAATCCCTGGAGATGGATAGGGCAATGATTTGCTCACATATTGACTGGGAGTAATGAGCAGATGAATTACAGAGAAAAAGTGGTGTTCTTCCTGTGTGCAAGGCAATGTCCTAAAGGATTAAACAGCTACAGTCCACTGCTATCTTGAATAAACCTTCCAGGTTTTACATCTGACACTTACATTCTCTTTATTCTGAAGCCCCTGCCTCCCTTCCCAGAAGTTGCAGACTAAGGAAAACAGAGAATGGGGATGACACTACCAGAATGACTTTTACGTAACACTGGCCTTCCTTGGATCACCATGGACATATGGATAATGCTGCATATTTAGTCTGTCAGGTATCTTCCAAGGAATAAACCAGGAAGCATTACATGAACTGTCCAAGTCCTTATGTAATTACTCCCATTTTTTAGTGAAGTACGAAGAATTTCAGAATCTCAACCCATAAACTTAACACCAGTTCCATTCCACAACACAGGTTAACAAAATATATTTCTTCTACGCATGCTAAACAATACATAATACACCTAAAAAAGTAGAGAGGCATCTAGGAGAGCAATGGCTGGGAAGATATATTAGGCTTCAATCTACTAGATTTATAATAAACAGGTGGTCTACTCCCATTATTTGAAGACTGGCATTCTTGAGGGTGCAATTTTTATTATTTCTGTTAGTTCTTATTTTACCCAAGTGGGTTTTAAAGAAGAGAGGGGAAGGAGGCAATTGTGTCCTTTGAGAGGATGTTTGGCTCTGTCTGGAGATATTTTTGGCTGTCATAACTAGAGGAGAAACTGCTACTGGCATCTAGTGGGCAGAAGCCATGGATGCTGCTAAACATTCTGCAGTGCACAGGATAGCCCCACTCAACAAAGAACTATCCCACCCCAAATGTCAAAAGTGCCAAAATTGAAAGATCATGCTTATCTTTTTCTTTTAACTTTTGAGATACTTGTCTCATCATTCTAATCTATTTTTTCTTTTACTCAGCAATAATGACCAATCCCATCGATGGGAAATGTTCCACGGTACTGTTCATTTCTCGAAAGAGAATGTGTGAGCCCTTAACAAAATGACAGAGTCTTTTTTATTTTAAAACCCTAGCAAGTGGAAAGAAATATTCCCAATTTCTGAAATATAAGGGAAGTTTTGATGCCCAGAAGTTAACATGGAATTAAAGGGATACTATATTAATTGGAAAAATCCATCAGCTCTTGGATAATTTATAATGGATCATTTTCTGTCTACATGGGATGGAAATTACTTATGGGGTGGTGCTTACACAGAGGGTTTGGATGGGGCAATTAAATGCTTTTTTATTGTTAATTCCCAAAATTTCTGATCTCGCAGTATTTCAGACAGATTATGGTCAGCACATACAGGTTATTCCTCTGAGAGTAAATTTTTAAGAGCTGCAAAATCTGCCACTTCAGATTAACTCTACCATTGACTTTCCCCTTTTGAAGAAAGATAAGGAAAACGTATTCATTAAAAAAGAAAAAATGCTTTTATAATTTACCTTTCAATACCTAAACATGAAAAGGGATAATTCCAAGGAAATTTTAACTAACTTCATAGGTCCCAGTGTCCACATGACTCACCAGATAGTTTTGGTAGTGGTTCTCCAAACCTTTGCGTCAGCATTCCTTCCACCTAGCTCCTCAAGCAAGACCTTTGTGTTCACTGAGAACATTTCTGAAATAAGTAAAGTCGCATTAAAAAACCTAAAATGTTGATTTTTTGCATATTTTTTAAGTAATGGGACTAGGAATTAAGGAAATACTTTTACCACTATTGTGTAGCTGTGAAGAGCTGAATAGACTTCTGATGGTTGAAAGAGTATATTAACTCAACTTATTTCCAGGAGCCTATCTAGCTGGGAAATGTCTAAGAATTCTCTCTGTTTCCCTTCAGTAGTTTTTGTTCTTTTGCACATACTTTAAATGCATTATTTTTCCTAGGTACTTTATGGGTAATTAATGTTTAATTCTGAACATAAATTTAATATCCAGCTATACTGTACAGTGAATAAAATATTACCTTTAGAAGGCAGTGAGTACAAAATTTAAGTTGATAACGTGTCACTTACAAAAGTGTTTCTCCAGATACAAAAAAATAATTACAGCACAAGTTTGTTTTAACCAACTTCACTTAGCCGGAATGCCTACAAAGCCAAGGTTTATCCTCCTCAGGAATTTTAGCAAGGAGGGAAAAGCATGCCTCCCTGTAAGACATCTATTTGATTTTTGAAAACTTGATGTGATTACTTCAAAATATGTTTATTTCAGGTATTTTAGAAGCAACCAATTATCCAAAATAGAGGAGGAAAGGCATATGTACCTTTTTGCAAATCAAACCGAAAAGGTTTAAAGGATTAAAACAAATTACAAACAAACTGGTTATTTTATTAGCATATTATTATAGTACTAGAGGCCAGAAGCTTCTCAGTACAGAGGTTGGAAGTCTCAGTAATCTCAGTATCTAATGCAAAGCAAAATGAACGCCATATCTGAATCCAAGTAACAGTCTGAGCAAATCCTATGGCATTGGGATCATAAGGAACTATCTTACCCTCTATAGGCTGAGGTGTCCAGTGTAGCCCTTGCTCACATGGAACTTCGACAGTATTGCAGTTATACTGCTGAGAATCTTGATGTGTTTGGCTTAAGAATACTATCTGCTAGGCTAAATATTAAAATGATGATGCAGACTACAAAAATGCAATCAAATTGGGCTGAGCAAGTTCTGGCTCTTGTTGGCTATTTCTGCAAAATAATAGTCCTGCATGGGTGAGTCTATCTATAATGAGATAGACCCTCCAATTGCTCTTGCTTAACATAAATCATATTCTTTATCTTTGAGTATGAAAGTATAATAAGTAGTCGATCCAACTATAATTTTTGAAAATGCAAATATCATGGAATATAAACAGTTAGCTATAATAAGATTATAAATTCTCAAGAACAAAAATGAAAACTCAGAAAATTTGAAAATCTTCAAAGAGTAATTGAATTGATGGAATTTAGTTTTCTCTTTTCCAGCTCTTCATTAAATATTTGTTTAATAACATTTCTTAATAGATAAATTGATATGGTGTTTATTTGTATATATTATTTTTGAAAAGTAATTGAAAGAACTTGGAATAAAGAATGCTAAAATGTCAATGCACTCTTTATTTATCAAGGAATGGCGGACCAATCAAGATAATGGAATTTAGTTGTTGTGCATTGATTAAAACAGTATCAATTTGAAAAGAGGTTAATCAAGAATTAGCTGCATTTCACTTCGAAAGATTTTGGTAAAATGTACTTATTGCAGGTATCACCAATATTGAAAAAATATATCATTTATGGTAGAGGCCATTGGCTTTACTATCAAAGATGTTAGCTTCCTTTACATAATGTAAAGGTGCCCCTGTCTGTCTAGAGAGTATATTTCTCAGTCACCTTTGTTTTCTGTTGTGACCATGTGACTTTTCCTTGCCATGGTCTATGAGGAAAATGATGTGTCTCATTTCTTGGTCAATAGGTTTAAAAAATATGGGGGATTGGTCACAGTGGTGGGACAAACTATAGGGAAAGGACGCAAACCTTCTGAAAGGTGGGAAGGTTCTGCAGAGCCCCAGGGGAGAATAGCTGAAGGCAACTGTACTATCACCCTGAGGCAGAAGGCAAGGAGTACGTACTAGGGAATGTGGAGGAATTTATCTTACACAGGCTTATTTATTTATGTTGACCAGGAACTCACCTTTGATCATCCCAATGTGTGACATTCCCTGAAAGGGGAAAAAATAAATGTTAATTACCTACAGGTTGTGTTGGCTCCAGGTTTTTGGCATTGTGCTTGCACAGAATAAAAGCAAGCAGCTCAAGCTTCTCAGGGCTGCTCTCTGGCCACTACAGACAGGCAGTAACCTAGCTGCTCTTACACTACATACCTGTGTCTGAGTACTCATTTCATCTGTCAGCCAGGATCTGTGAGACAGACCTGGTCAAAAAAAAAAAAAAAAAAAAGGAAAAGATGTGCCTCCTCCACTCATCTCCTTCCTTTTCTGGTTGCATATTGCCGTTCAGGGAGATCTTGAAAGCAACACGAGCCAGTGAGTGTGCTGTGGTGTATGGATAGCAGCCTTCCTGCTGCTACCACCATGTCAATTAGACTTTATGTGAGTAGGAAGTAAAACTCAGATGTTTTAATCTACTGTAACCTAATATTTTTCTGTTATAACACATGGTGTAACCTCAAATGAAAGTATACTATCTGACTTTCTAATACTATCCAACATTTTCTTGCTTCCCAGATCCTTACTCCATGATGGACACGCATTAAAATACTGCCAATGCCAGCATAGAATAAAAGCAGATTCTCTCAGTAAACTTCATAGTGGACATCTTCCTCAGAATAGAGAAATAATTATTTTACTGATTTAAATATTATCTGGGGAAAAAGGCATACATTTTTGGATAATTTCCCTAGATTATTGGGTAAAAACTCAGGCAACTTCTAAGCAGAACCAACTTAGATAAGAATCAACAGCAGAGTGGAATCTAAATCATTTGTTAAAGAGTAAGTGAGGGCCTGGCATGGTGGCTCACACCTGTGATCCCAGCACTTTGGGAGGCTGAGGCAGGCAGATTACATGAGGTGAGGAGTTCAAGACCAGCCTCACCAACATGGTGAAACCCCATCTCTACTGAAAATACAAAAATTAGTTGGGGGTTTTGGTGGGTACCTGTAATCCCAGCTACTCAGGAGGCTCACACAGGAGAATCGCTTGAACCTGGGAGGCAGAGATTGCAGTGATCCTAGATCATGCCATTGCACTCCAGCCTGGGTGACAGAGCAAGACTCCGTCTGAAAAAAAAAAAAAAAAAAAAAAAGGAGTGAATGAGCACATAGAAAGGGTAGGACCATGCTATAGATGCCTTCTTTAGATGTTGAATGGTCTTGCTTTCATGTTAGTTTATTAAATACACTTTTATTATAATCTTTAAAGCCATAATATTACCTTATTTATTTTAAAAAAGCATTTCCAGAAAGTCCCTATTTGAGATAAGGGCTCAATGGGAGACACTACCGTCACTGCATCCTCACCTCCCTGACTCTGTAGCTTTGCTTTTGCAGATGTGATAGGATGAAGCCCAAAATTTTGTTTATTCACAGTGCTTAATTGTAAAAAACTAAATCTCATATTAGATGACCTTCTTATAAATAATCAGAGATAGACAATATAAGGTATTCTGTATCAAAATGCTTACTCCTTCAAAAGGGCATGCACAGAGTAGATATCACCAAATTTCCTGATGTGTTATAATTTCATATTGTAAAGAGCATAAGAGAAATGTTATTCATTGGAGTACATCTGATAATCCAATAAAAGGAGAAGAAACAGGAGAAATAAAGTGAAAGTTAAGAAAATGTAACTTTTAATTAGGAAGCCACTTAACCCCACTCGCTGATTAAAAAACTAAGTAGACAAATAGAATAAAAGTGCTGGTCTATGCCCATTCCCTAGAGAGTGAAGCAATTACCAGTGGATTAATTTGATTTCTAAGGAAAACATAAAATACACATTCCAGTTATATTTAATTGATTTGGGGTAAAAACACTATCCTATTAACAAAATGATAAAATTGTTTCACTGTTCAACAAGGAGCAACACAGCATTATTGATTTTGTCACTGCGTTCCTCATCCTTCCACTGCATGCATTTGACCTACTATAAGCACACAACAATTATTGTGGCATTTGAAATGGAGGTCTCAGCAGGGTAATCCTTCTCTTCTCCTACTGTGAAAAAAGGAATAACTGTGGAAAAGAATAAAAAATAAAGCTGACGGTATCAGGCAGCCACCATTCTGTCTGTTCAAGTTTGGCATCATATCGCTTTGATTCATAGCATAGGAGGTCACTCTTTTTTTTAAAAAAAAGAAAATACTCTGAGCTTATGTATCTTATTACTGGGAAAAAGGGTGAAAGACAAAAATAAGAAATGGTAATTTAGTTTTCAGAGTATTGACATGAAGACGTAATCCTAAACATATTCATATTGCCAAATTGATGACATCTGCAGAACAACAAAAAAGAACAATTTTGCAATGGCGTCTGAGGACAATGATGATGAGCGAATATACAAAGGAGGAAGCAAAAAATAGAGACATCCACAGACTGACACCTGCAGCATTAATAGTGAGTTATACTCCTCTCACCCTGGAACTCACTGCATAGAGCTGCCCACATATGAAGTAGCTTAATAAAAAACACCTGCAATTCAAGTGTTTACCCCCGTAATTTTTATTTAAGGTGCAAATTTGAAAAGACAGCTTTATTTGTTATGCTTGTCATGTATTAACATGATGCCATTGTTCCTTATTAACAGTCACATAGACCTTAAGTTGTATTTGAGCTTCAGTTTCCATGGAAATGACTATGTATCTCTTTCAATACTCCTCTCCCCTGGACTCCACAAAGTGAATTTTATAACTTACATTAGTGCTTCTCAAACCATCTGTGGTCCAGGATTTTTTTAAATCTTACTTCCAGGCTATCCCACCTTCTGCATGTTACCGTTACCCAGCTCATACCACATATGACCCATCATGCAAACTGGTCTGTATACTCTGTTTAATGGCTCAAATAAATTCATTATAATGTGTTTGGATGTTGCAGCAGTGTCACATGACTCTGAAAGTTTCTCAAAACTAGTCTTTATTTTTGTGTTTACCTTATTATGGTTCAGAAACAAAGAGTTTCCTTACTAGCTCCAGTCTACAAATTATATTTGGATTAGCACTGTATTGCATGACTTATATGTTAACCCAGATCACACACAATAAATAGAAAACTAATGTAAAAACATTAAAACCACACATATTCATAATATTCAAAATTTGCTGAAAACTTATCTGGCGTTTTGAAAATGATAAGATACTAGACAAAAGTTACATTTGTATAAACAGTTAAGGTCTGGAAACTTACAGAGAATTCAGAACAAATAAGTGATGGTTGCTTAAAATATTCTTCACAAGATCAAATACTGGATTTTTTTTTTTTATTCTTACAAATATTTTTTACCGTTGTCCTGGGAAGTCTTTAAGTTGCTCAGAGAGAAGTTGATCCAGAATGACATTTTGTCTAGAGTTAATATTTTTCACTACTGAGACAAAACCTTTTGTAATAATCTGCCAATATTCCATGACTTTTGACATTCTTCACTCTTGGTGGTGGAAAAAGGAACTATTTTCAGCCTGTTCTCACTTTGAGGATTATTCCCTCCAACCTTTTCAAATAGTTCTTTTCCTGGCTTGGGGTAGTTTTCTCATGTGCATGTGTAATCAGTACCAAGTTGGAGACTAGGGTGGGACCTTCTGTCTATATCCAGAGCTCTCACTCTCTCTCGTCTCTAGTACTTTATCTTGCAAGTTCTAGACACTATGGCCCCTGAAGAATCCCATCTCTGTGTCCTCACCTCATGGAGACTGCTAGACACTGCCTGGATTCCTGTTCCCCACACTGCATCCTGTAAACTGTAGCCAGGCAGTAAGTTAGGCGTGGAGCTCAACTCTTTCATTTTTCATCACTTTGGGGTCACTGACCTTCATTGCATGATATCCAAAGTATCAAAATTGTTTAATGTATCTTGTTAATTTTTTAGTGGTTTTAGGCAGGATATATCTTTTTGCTATTATTCTATCTTGGTCAGAAAAGGACCCACCTTTCTTTATTTCTCCTGGAGCATATTTTATATTCTATCTAAAATATTATCAATTTTATCTAACTTTTCATTTTTACACCCATCAAGTTGTTAATATTTAGTAAGAATTTTTGTTAAGCTTATTCCATACCTATAGATTCATTGCCTTTTTTCTCAATGATACTAAATATGAATAATGTTTTATGAATATTCCATATATATTTGAGGAAAATATATGTTATATACAGTGATAGATGGATCTATGATAACCATGTGAGAAATTTCTTTGTTAATCAATCTAGCCTTGACAATAATATTCCAAATTTTATAGCCAATCCTGTTTAAAAACATATGTAGCTTAACAAAGAAATTTTTAAGCTGGATAGTTAGTAAAACTAGATCTTTCTTGAGATATCCATTGCATAATACCTATAGCGTAATATAAAATACTGAACAGTGCACACACATATACATACTTGGCGTATTTTGTAGCTATGCAAATATTTAAAAATTCTTTAAGGATTTTTTCCATATATGATTATGGAGAATATACTATTAGTTCAATTGATAATCTTTAAGTTTTAAATCCTAAATTTTCTGAGGGGAGCTATTTTATCTCTATCCACACCAATCTGACTTCTGCCTCCACCACTCCTCCACCACTGAAACACTGTTGGAACCTCACTTCTGCCAACACTATTGAAACTACTCTTGCTATAATAAAATCACAAATAAATGTCATATTGTCCAACTCAATGCATTTTGTTTCCTTGTCTCATTTAATCTTTCAGCAACATTTGATATATTTGATTACTAATTCCTTCATGGAATACCCCCTTGTTTTTCTTCGATGACATTTCTTATGTTTACCACGAAAGAAGAAAGCTTCTTTACTTCTTCTTCTTCCCCTTCCTCCTCCTCCTCCTCTTCCTCTTCTTCTCCTCTTCCTCCTTTTCTTCTTCTTTTTAAATTCATAGACTTTATTTTTTTAGAGCAGTTTCAGATTTCCAGAAAAAAATTGGATAGCAAAGAAAGTTTCCTATACCTACTCTCCTGCACACAATATTTCCTGTTACTAACATCTTGCATTGGTATGGAACATTTGCTACAATCGATGAGCCAATATTGACATACTATTATTAACTAAAGTCCATAGCTTACATTAGGGCTCACTCTGTCATATAGGTTTATGTACAAAGTTTTGACAAATGTATAATGTCATTTATTTATTATTATGGTATTATAAAGAATAATTTCATTGTGCTGAAAATCTCCTGTGATCCACCTATTCGTCTCTCCCTGCGTTTCTCTGAACCCATGACAATTAATGATCTTTTTACTTTCTCTAGACTGTTGCCATTTTCAAAATGTCATATAGTTGGGATCATAGAGTATGTAGACTTTTCAGACTAATCTCCATCTAAGTAAATTCACTGTATTCCAAAGTGCTCTGTGGAGAAACTTGGAAGTCATAATTATCTCTCTCTCACCACCTACAGAAAACGCCTTACCAGTCTTACCTAGGACATCTCCACAATATTTGTTGAATCTCTTTACTTATGCCACTGTTTGGCATAGTCCAAATGACTGGAACATCTCATTTGTACTAATAAGACATTGTTCCAATAGTCTTAAAAGTCTCCCTAACATACTTCATTAAACTCTCTCCCTAATACACTCCCTACCAAATATCCAGGACAATTTTTTTAAAGTGAAAAATAAATCTCACCATTTTCTTCTCAAAATACTTACATCCCCCATCCTGCACTTAAAATAAAATGTGAAACCCACAACATGATCTACAAGCTTCTGCATAACATAGCTTCTTTCATCCACTCATGTCTCACCCCTCACCAACTTTTACTACTTCTTCAGCAATCTAATTCTGCTATTCTTCTTTCTCCTTTTTTTTTTTGTTTTGTTTTTTGAAGGTCAATCTTTTTCCTGACATGGGCCTTTCCCTAGGCAGATTGTTCTATCTATATTTCACCCTATTCCAATAAAGATCATTTCTTCAGAGAAAAGTAAAATTAGCTCCCCAAATTAAATTAGGTTATTCTGGTATCTTCTCTAATGGTACCATGTACTATTACTTCATAGCACTTAGCACATTTTTCACATTTCTTAATTGATTATTGAAATATATCCATCTGATACAGATTTAAATAATTCCAAAGAAAATGTTTTCTTCTGAAGAATTCTTCCCAGCTTTGTGACCCTCGTACCATTTCCTTTCTTCAGAGACTACCTTTTTCTACCTCTTCCTTGATGTCGTTCCAGAGACACTCTACATATATGTGAGCATGTGTATGTGTTTGGATTAACATCGGTCTTTTCATCAGTACTTGAAGTTCCATAAAGTCACAGTCAAGTTTGCTTTGCTCAACTTTAAATTCTTTATGTGCCTAGTATAATATAAACTAAGCCCTCCATAAATAGCCATGTGTGTTCATGAAACCTTTCCGAATAAATGTCTAAGCAGAGAAAAGAAGAACAAGAATTACAGTAGTTCTCCCCTTATCCATGGGGTATATGTTCCAAGATCCCCAGTGAATTCATGAAACTGAAGATAGGGATGAACTCTATGTACACTATGTAGGTTGATCTGACAGCTGTGACAGCTGCTAAGTGACTAATTGGGGAACAGCATACACAGCATGGACACACTAGATAAAAGGATGATTCAGGCTCCAGTAAGATGGATCAGGATGGCACAAGATTTCATCTCATCATGCTACTCAGAAAGGTGCATGCTTTAAAATTTATGAATTTTTTTTTTCTGAAAATTTTCATTGAATATTTTCAGACCATGGTTTACCATAATTGACCACAGGTAACTGAAACCTTTGAAAGCAAAACTCCAGATATGGGGGCACTACTGTAATGAAATGAGGGTAGGGTGGAAGTAGTACATTTTAGGACAAGGAAACATTAGGGACTCCATAAAAACTGCAAGTGAGTGAGTGTTTGGAGAATGGCAAACACCTATTGGTCTACAGTTAAGGGTGCTGAGAGGAGTGTTAAGAGAGAGGATGAGAGGCAAGCTGAAGCGAGATCTTGAATGACTTAGAATCAAATGGAAGTGAAATTATGCTACAATCGAGTTTAAATGGTCCCAATTAATTAGTTATCTATTCATTATGATGCCTGTTGTATGGCATGTTAGGTGTAATAAAATTCCAAATGGAAATGGGAAATAAAGAAAACTAGGTCAGTGAGAATTCCTCACGATTTAAAAAATGATAATAAAAGAAAATTGTACCTTCCTGAGAAGCAGCATGCTAACATTTACAGACCCAATATTCCCAGTGATGGTGTAAAGCAGAGATGACACCATACAATTACCTATGAACCATGCCAGTATAGTTGATGTAAAGAAACAAGATATAATTAATTTGCTTATCCATGGAAATTAACTGAAAGTAAGTGGTGAAAATTATATAGAGAACCAATTCAAAATTCATTTTTATGTGAGAACTCAAAGATGTAGAAAAACGCTGAAAAGATTAATTTCCTTTCCTTTCTACTTGTTCTAGTTGACATATTGAGGATCAAAGGCCAAACAAGCAATGTCAGCCATCCAGTGGCTGGGGTGGATTTAGCAGTGTTATCAGATTATGATCTCTGCGCAATGCTTTTCTCATTCATTTACTAAATTTTAGCAAGGCAACATTTTTCATCATTCTTGAGATCTAGCCACCTTTTTGTACCCACCATCAATTCTCCAGCTGAGACTACTTTTATGCCATAATTGGGACAAATGGAGTCCCTAACTGCTTTCCCTCTCTCATTTCCAGTGACCTTTCTAAAGCGAAAATCCGATCCTCTCACTCTCTGCCTTAAAACCCTTCATGGCTCCTTCTATCGGCCTTGGGATATGGTTCTAATTATCTGGCTGACTTTAGAATCCTTTTTGAGATCTGGCCTCTACTTATCTCTCTAGCTTCGTCTCTTATTTCTCCCTTGTTTCCCGTTTCTGCTCCAGCCAGCCTGCTGAACACCCAGTAGGTCTGCTCACATAATGTTTCCTCTGCTAGACACCACGTGTTCCCCGTTTCTGCTGCTTGAGGATTCAGCTTAGACAGGCCTTCCGTGAGTCTCAGTGTCTAGCCTGGCATTCCTCCTATGTGCTTCCAAGACGCTCATCAATATCTATTCATCTGTCTTTTCTGACTTTTGACTATTCCATTGAGAGCTCCCAAAGATAGCTATTCTCCCTTATATATCTTTTGAGTTAGAGGATTTCACCTAATTCCTGACGGCCAGTTTCTTAATTAAACAATAACATAGTAATTCTAGCAGCTACTATAAATTGAGTACTTATGTCAGTACTTTGCCAAATATTTTATATTCTTTTCCTAATTTAATCTTCAAAGTAACTTTATAAAGTACATATGATCTCTTTTTTTTTTTTTTAGAAGAGAAAACTTGAGTTCAGATAAATTTTAACTTTTCCAGCACCAGATGACTAATATTGGTTAAAACTGGACCCAACTTATATCTGTTGGACTCAGAATTCCATTCTTTTAGATGGTGCTATACCTCCTTTCAACATAGCTATATAGATAAAATAAAAAGGTGTGCAGGCCAGGCACGGTGGCTCACTCCCACAATCCTAGCATTTTGGGAGCCTGAAGCAGGCTGATTGCTTGAGCCCAGGAGTCTGAGACTACCCTGGGCAACATGGAGACACCCTGTCTCTCCAAAAAATGCAAAAATTAGGAGGCTTGGGGGGTGTGTGCCTGTAGTTCCAGCTGCTTGTGGGGCTGAGACAGGAGGATTGTTTGAGCCTGGGAGGTCGAGGCTGCCGTGAGCTGTGACAGTGCCACTGTACTCCCCTGAGCCCTACTGATACAACCAAGAGTCAAGCAAAGTTGAAGACCTGAGAAAATATGACCTGTCAGCCTAAATGTGCAATTTTGACTAAGTGTGAGGTACCAAAATCATCCCATAAAAAGTCCTATAAGGTACTTACATTATCATCTCTTTCTTGGCACTGTTCAAACAATGTGTGAGTCAACCAATTAGCCATTTTCTGAAATTTTGTTTTTTTATGTTGAAGCACTTTAACGCATAGTTCTGCAAATTTTTAAAAAATACAAAAGGAAAATGTTCTCTGTGCTCTGTTTTGCTATCCCTTTTATGTTGAGAAATTAGCACCAAAATTAGTGAATTAATAATGCAGGTCCTTGACAATTGATTTGCCAAAATATGCTACACATCAGTAAACAAATACATGCATGAAGACAATTTTATTTCAGAAGATGATTACATTTATCTCTATCTCAGAATTCATGTAAATTATACCTAATTAATACATGTATTTTTCATGTAGACTCATTATTTTCTGTTACTCTCTACTTTGATGTTGATTATCATTGTGGTTTTGTGCTATTTTAATAATTTTCTTTGTTAATCATTAGGCCCTCTAACCATGTATTTCATAATATTAACTTGAGGCTTGGAGGTCATTTCTATTCTATGAATCTAGGCTGATTTATTTTTTAAATCTACCAATTAAAAGGAAAGCCTCTATCATTCTGAAAATATCAACTTAGGGAAGAGAATATGTAAAGTAAATGTTTGGGGGAAAACCACATCCTAAAAAACTTTTCAAAGTTTAGAGAAAACTTTCCCTAATGACAGAAGGATTTTTGAGTCCTAAAACAATGGGATTCTAAGAGGTAGAAAATAGTTTGCCAAAGTCTATTAATTATCAATTAATAGTAAATAATAACAAATAATTATTAATCACACTAAACCTTCTCTTCAAGAAACTAAAAAAAAAAAATCGAAATTGTTTTAAATTTCAGGTTAGGTTTCATGGTTCTTCTGATTCTTCTGTTGTCCCTCTCTTCTCTTTCATAGCCCCAGAACTTCCATTTGATTTTTCTTCATAAGAATCATTATAGGAGATATAGAAGAAGGAAGACAACCTACAAATCAATTTCAGGACGGATATTTTGTTTTTCTTTTTGTTTTGTTTTGGTTTTTGGTTTTAAGGAGTAGAAAGCTTAATAGGCAAGAAAGAAGAAAGAAAGAAGAAAATGGCTTCCCTATACAGAGAGAGGAGAGCTCTGAATGGAGAAAACCCTGTGTGTAGTGGAAAAGCAGTTGGCTATATTGGGAGGCTGGAGCAGGTGGTGTCTGATTTGCAAAGGACCCAGGGGATTGGTTTGACCAGGTGTGTCATTCACATAGCCAGTGAAAAACATGGCCCTCCCACCCTGGTCTTTTAATATGCAAATACAGGTCGCCATGATGTCCTGAATACATGGAGTCATCTGGAGGTGGCCATGATACCTGGCACATGTGTTGACAAGGAGAAGAGGGCAGGAATCACCATGTTGGATGGACCCAGTTTCTAATCACTGGCATTTGCATATAAAAGCTTGCTGGCCTGGCTTTTCAAGCTGCTTTCCTGTTAGAAAAGAAAAGTTTCAGGGGTTGATTTTTATTAAAGGAAAATTCTGCCAAGAACCTTCACTCTTTCTGGCTGCCTAAAAATTATTTCTGAATAATTCCTGTATTAGTCCCCCCTCAAGAGAAGTAAACCTAACTACTGTTACGGGGTGTTAGACAAGGATTCTTTCTGGCTGCTTCTGCTGAAAAAGAGGCATCAGGACAGATATTTTGAATCCTGTGAATGAATTTTTAGTGCTAAAGGCAAATTATTTGGCAAAGGCTTTACTCCAGGAATAATAACAAAATAATACCAATAATAATATCTATCATTTGGTAAGTTCTTTCTGTAAGCCAGGTACTGTTAAAAGTTCTATGTACATTATTACATTTAGTTCTCTCACCTGCATGTTAAACAAAAGCGTTATAAAAATTATCCCCATTTGCCAAATGAGGAAACTAAATATTTGTGCAAGCTCACAGAGCCAACAAACGGTGGAGATGGCTTTCAAAACCCTGTTAACAGACTCCAAATCTGCTCTCAACCAAGGCCAAAAGGCTAGGATTTCTTACCCGGTGAGAGACAGGACTAGCTGGATTTCCTAGGCCAACTAAGAATCCCTAAGCCTAGCTGGGAGAGTGACCACTTCCACCTTTACACATGAGGTTTGCAACTTAGCTCACACCTGACCAATCAGGTAGTAAAGAGAGCGCACTAAAATGCTAATTAGGCAAAAACAGGAGGTAAAGAAATAGCCAATCATCTATTGCCTGAGAGCACAGTGGGAGGGACAAGGATCAGGATATAAACCTAGGCACTGGAGCCAGCAATAGCTACCCTCTTTGGGTCCCCTCCCTTTGTATGGGAGCTCTGTTTTCACTCTATTGCACTCTATTAAATCTTGCTACTGTACTCTTCTGGTCCGTATTTGTTATGGCTCAAGCTGAGTTTTTGCTCCCTTCCACCGCTGCTGTTTGCTGCTGTCGCAGACCCGCCGCTGACTTCCATCCCTCTGGATCCAGCAGGGTATCTGCTGTGCTCCTGATACAGCCAGGTGCCCATTGCCACTCCCGATCGGGCTAAAGGCTTGCCATTGTTCCTGAATGGCTAAGTGCCTGGGTTCATCCTAATTGAACTGAACACTAGTCACTGGGTTCCACGGTTCTGTTCCGTGACCCATGGCTTCTAATAGAGCTATAACACTCACCGCATGGCCGAAGATTCCATTCCTTGGAATCCGTGAGGCCAAGAACCCCCAGGTCAGAGAAAAAGAGGCTTGCCACCATCTTGGAAGCAGCCTGTCGCCATCTTGGAAGCACCCGCCACCATCTGGAGAGCTCTGGGATCAAGAACCCCTGGTAACACTGGTATGCTAAGAATTGTTGTGCTAACATTATCTTTTATTTTTCAAATATTTTAGATGGCTCTATACATTTTAAAAATGCAGCCTCAAGAATCCTAATGAAGCCTACATTTAAAAGTTTTTAATGCAAGTGCATTAAAAATTATTTAAATTATCTGCTCATTGATTTGAAGTCCTCTTCTACTACTCTTCTACTAGGGGAATAATGTCTCATGTTTTTACCATGCCCTAACTAGGGCCTTACTAGGGCAAGACAAATGAAGCTCCTTGGGCACAAAATTCAAGGAGATACTCACTCACTCTTAGTGTAGGGCAAAGACAGTGTCCTCACCGAAGAATGAGAGCCTCCTTAAATTTTGGTCCCCAGGCACCTCACTTCTTACTTTGTTCCTAATAATTTCTTTTATTTCTTTTTTTTTTTTTTCTTTTTGAGACAGATTCTGGCTCTGTTGCCCAGGGTGGAGTGCAGTGGCATGATTTTGGCCCACTGCAACCTCCACCTCCTGGGTTCAAGCAATTCTCCTGCCTCAGCTCCCCAAGTAGCTGGGATTACAGGTGCCCACCACCATGCCCAGCTAATGTTTATATTTTTAGTGGAGACAGAATTTCAATATGTTGGTCAGGCTGGTCTTAAACTCCTGACATCAAGTAATCTACCCCATCGGCCTCCCAAAATCAGGGGAATACAGGTGTGAGCCACCGTGCCCAGGCTGTTCCTAATAATTTTGATGAAAAATCTGAATTTGACTTCCTTGGCTTAAAGGCACCAAAGGAACTTTGTGACCACTGACCAATGGAAAATAGTTTGTTTACTAAGACTTGCTCTTTTTTGTTTCCCTTCAGAATTATTTGCATATGCAGAAAAATCTCTGAGTCTTCATCAAAACATTTCATTTTCTAGAATGTTTTCATATAAAGAAAAATCATGATTATCTTGGTATTGAGTGACTGATAGATCATATACATATTAATTAGACAAATGGGGTATTAACTATCCTAGGACTTGCTGTATTTCACATACAATGCTAAGTAATGAAACATATTCACTAAATTTCCTTCAAAAAATAAAATTCTATGACACTAATAAACTTGGGATGAGTTTGGAGGGCATAGTGTTTGATAACATTTTTAAGTATACAAAGCATCTTCAGAGGAATGATCCTCTAGAGATATCTTTAAGATAAAAAGGTTATTGTTGCAGTTTTGCAAATTAGATTAAATGAGACCATGGGGCTTACACAGTGCAACTGTGTAGCTAAATCAGATTCTAACTGAGGTTTTCTTTCTTCAAGTCCTTTTAGTTGGTCTTAAAATCATTAATTAAGTAATTTAAACATTTTCTCTTCTCAGAATTTCAAACTAAGTAAATGTGCCTACCTGGAAAATTCTGCTTCTTCAAAACTTTTTGTATTCTATAGGTTTCCTGGATTTTAATCAATACAATAAAATGATTTGGATAGGTGGATATCTGTCCCTGGAAATTGTGCCAGCATCACTAGCCTGGCCAGATCATTCACAAAGTACAAAGCATGTCTTTGTATTGTTATGCAAATCTCCCATATGCTCATCATCTGTTAGGGTTAGGGTTTTGAACCAGTTGGGAAAGAGATACTAGAGTCAGAGCCAAATACCTGCTTTGATGCAAGTGATACTGGTTGGGAAAACATGATTTGAAACTGTGGCCAAAGTATAATTCCTATTGATCAGTGCACCCAATTTCTATTAATTTAATGCACCCTGCTTTTCACGCTTCCTTATATCTCTGCCCTTTGGTAGTACCCTCCCGCACTTACTCTGGACTTGGACATGTAACTTGCTTTGGCAAATGGGACAGAATCAAACTTCCTGCAAACAAAGGCTTGAAAATAATGTTTCTACAATTCTGTTTATTTATTTATTTTTTATTTTTGCAATCCTTGCCATCACTGTGAGGAAATGCTGTTACTAGCTTGCTGGAACAATGTGAGAAACACAAGGAGAATGAGTGACCTCCACCAAAGAATCCTAGACTTGTCAGCCCCATCTAGCCCTCTAATTGACCTCAGATATATAAAGGAGCCCAGCTGAGATCAGCCAAAGCTTGCCCAGATCAGCAGAAGGAGCCAGCTAGTAGGCAGTTGCTATTTTAAGTAACAGTAATAAAAAGAATGCTTAACATTGGGGGTAGTTTGTTACGCAGCAATAGCTAACGGATACACTATTCTTTTTTCTGAATTAAGCACACCCCTCAATTACAGTCAGAGAAGCTAGAAAAATCCATAGTCAAGTTCTTCTTTTCCATCCTGTTCCTGAAAGGTCAAAGAGTATCCAGAAAAGTTTATCACATGGAAGGAAGAAAGAAGAAAGAATAGAGTATTTTATAGCCCATTGTTGGCAATTCTAAAGAGATAGTCATAGGTAAGTCACGGCTCATGTAAGTATCAGCCATTACTGCCTTAACCCCACTTAGTAGAGGAATGTAACTTAATGGATGCCACACTCTGAACTAAATTCTGAGGCAGCAAATTTGTCTTACTTTGGGAAATGTCAAAGAGGGTGGAGAGAAATGAATGGCAGATACGGAAGGTGGATGTACCATTTTTACTAGAGTTGATTTTCCTGGGACACAAACACAGAAGAGCAAATGAAATTTCTATTTCATGAACTATCATCAGTTTGGAAGACAGCGAGCATATGCCATCTCTCCATTTGACCTTGACCAAAATATCAATTTATTGAGCACTTTCAATAAATTGTGCAAAGCACAATTATACGCAAAGCACTGTGCTAGAAGTCCAACAGATAGTCTGGCATTTGCTCATTGTATCACATACAAATTAGGCTTTACAATGACACAAAATGGAAATTAAAATCCTTATTTACACATGAGAAGAAAATAAGTCTCAACAGATTTTTAATAACTGATCCATGGCCACTGAGGTAGTATATGCAAGAACCAGATCTGCAACATGTACTCTGTATGGTAGGGTCCAACCTTCTGTCTTATATTGTACTACATAAGTACAATTTATAGGCCCATGTACTGAAAGATCTTGTAATGTGATGTGTGTATCTGTGTGTGTGTGCACGTGCACATGTGTGTATATTTCTGTGCTAGGTGCTATAAGAACACATCCTTGTTGGTTTGAAAGAGGGTTTTTTTGGCAGGGGAAAGCAAGAAATAGGCTGAGAGCTCTAAGATCAAGCTAGAAACTATTAGCACATACATACATGTACTTCCCATTGCCTATCTCAAGTCCCCATTGTGTGACGACCACAAAATTACCTGATACTTATTACCCTTTTATTACATAGTTTCTAGCCTGCTCATTAATTCACTACCCTAAGGCCTTCACCCTAAGGTAACTCCCTCTTTCTTCAAGTTATTTTCTCATCAAAATTTCCACTGCTTTCTTTCTTACAATTGTCTGAATAAATAACCTGCCAGTTTATAAACCAAACGTACACATTTTCTCTTGCCTTTCCTTTTTCTTCAAAACAAAGCATTCAGACTACTGATGAAGAGAGTTTGCCAAAAGGCCGGTGACCTGCATTTTTTGAGCAGAATAGCAATCACAATTTGCCAAAGGCACAAAAAAGTTAGTGTTTTATGTTTTATATCATGACAGAGGTGCTGCTTCCTATGCCTTATTTTAAGTTGTTCTGTCTAAACTGCTGGACGTGCCACACAAAGTCAGTGAAGCAATGAAAATAAAGGTAAGAAAATGAGTAATTTTTTTATAGATGTTATTAGGGCCACATAGAACCCTGGAACAGACTAAATAATTCTGAGTAGGAATGCAGCCCTAGACAGTCATGCAGATTGGGCAAAACCCTGTCAATGCATTTTTCTTAGTTTAATATCCTTCAAAGATCTAAAAGGCTTCAACATTGCATCCTTGGTATTTCTTGACAATATCATCAGCTGGTAATGAAAGAAAAATAATTAGAAGGAAAATATAAGCTTAAAGGTCTTATCTGGCATCTTCATATATTAAGAGTTAAAAGTATTTTAATAATTCCGCATGTTACATTGTTATAGTTGTACTTAATACATGAATTGGTGTCACATGACACTCAAGTTTTTATCAAATCCTCCACTTTAAATTAATTTCCTTTAATTTAAATCTGATTTTTAAAGCTTATACAGTAGAATTCAGAAAACTAGTGCCATTCATTCAAATTACTTTCTATTTACGATTAGGAGCAGATTCTGCCCCTGATTCCAAATCTTCTTCTACAATCAATGTAAATATAAATAGCATATCTGAGACAAAACAAAGAGAAATTCTTTCCATATAAGATTTGTCTTGTGTTTCAACGACAACATATCATTCCATAATATTCTTTCATTTATGCATTTCTGTAGATATTTTAAAGTAATTTAAATAATATTTTGCATACTGGAACTGGGATTACAAAGAATTCAGAGAGCAGCCCAGCACTGTGGGCTCAGTTGTACATATATGAAACAACTGAATCAATATAATTTTTTTATTATATAAACAAAATAAATGTTACCAAGACATATATCTTAGACATAGTTGTTAACTCATGGATTTCTTTGTCTGTTCCGTATCAGACAGAGGCATGAATCTGTACCTCACTCACTTTATTGGACACTGTAAAAATGTCAGTATCGAATATATGCTTCACCAGCTTAAAGCCAAGTTATTTGAAAAACAATTTGTTAAGGAAAAGGAAGCCAATTATTGATTATCCAAGGTAATGTGAAATAGGGAGAATATGAATTATCTGATTAACCTACTCCCTAATGGATTTGGTAAGTGTCTTCACTTTCAAGAAGAGGTTTGATAAATTTATTTTAAACACAGCCATTTAAAATTATATATATGTATATGTAATTAAATTTAATTTTAATTATATATGTATATGTAATTAAATTTAATTTTAATTATTATACATGTGTATATATAATTTAAAACAACATTTTAATTGTTATCTATAACATTTAACTTCTATTATCAGAACAAATTAAACTTCTCTTATAAGAGACCAGGCACACATTCTAATATCTCCACATTTACTTAAGAAAATACAGTTAGGAAAAGCATATTTGGCAAATTGTTTTTCTTATAAACATTTGTAAAATGTTTATCTGAGAAAAAACATAAAACCTATTGACCAATTTATACTATGCCAAGATGAATAACATGGAAATCCTTACTTTCAAAGTCGAATTGAGTTAGTGTGATATAAATTTTATAGGAAAATAAATTTATCTTTAATAAATACTATATTTTCTAGTTTGAATTCCTGTGAGCCAATTTGAAAATCCACATATTGACAATATTATATGACTTTCAGCAACTCACATGAAATATAACGAAATGTTTAAGAAAGGAAGAATATACTATCATGTGCTGCATAATGTTTTGGTCAAAGGCAGACCACATATACAATGGTCTTATAAGATTATAATGGACTTGACAAGTTCCTCTCACCTAGTGACATCATAGCTGTTATAATGTTATAGTGGAAGGCATTACTCCTGTGTTGGTGGTGATGCTGGTATAAACAAATGTACTGCACTGCCAGTCATATAAAAGTCTAGCACATACAATTAGGTACAGTACATAATGCTCGATAATGACAATAAATGACTGTTACTTGCTTATGTATTTGCTATGCCATGATTTTTATCATTATTTTAGAGTATACTCTGCTTATAGAAAAGAAAGTAAGCTGTAAATACAGCCTCAGGCAGGTCCTTGAGAAAGTTTTCCAGAAGAAGGCATTGTTATCCTAGGAGATGACAGCTCTATGCATGTTATTGCCCCTGAAGACCTTCCAGTGTGACAAGATGTAGGGGTGGAAGATGGTGATATTGGGGATTCTGACTCTGTGTTGGCCTAGGTTATTGTGTATGTTTGTGTCTTAGTTTTTATCAAACAAAGTTTTAAAAGCCAAAAAATAAAAAGATAAAAATTAGGAATAGAAAAAACTTATAGATTGAGGATATAATAAAGAAAAGATGTTTGTACAGCTGTATAACGTGTTTGCGACTTAAGCTAAACATTATTACAAAGGAGTCAAAATTTTAAAAACGTTTAACAGTTTATAAAATAAAAAAGATACAACAAACTAAGGTTAATTTTTTATTGAAGAATAAAAGTTTTAAATAAATTTAATGTCATGTACAGTATTTATAAAGTCTACAGTAGTGCACAGTAATGTCCTAGGCCTTCACATTCACTCACCACTCACTCACTACCTCATCCAAGACAGTTTCCAGTCCTGCAAGCTCCATTCATGGTAAGTGACTTAGACAGCTGTGACGTCTTTTATCTTTTATGCCAGCAGGTCCTCAGCTTTTTTGGCACCAGGAACTGCTTTAGTGGAAGACAGTTTTTCCACAGGCCAGAGTGGAGGGATGGTTTTGGGATGACTCAAGCAGATAATATTTATTGTGCACTTTATTTCTATTATTATTATATTGTAATATATAATGAAGTTATTATATAACTCATCATATTGAGTTATAGAGTCAGTGGGAGCCCTGAACTTGTTTTCTTGCAACTAGACTGTCCCATCTGGGGGTGATGAGAGACAGTGACAGATCATCAGGCTTTAGATTCTCTTAAGGAGTATGCAAACTAGATCCTTCGAAAGCACAGTTCACAATAGGATTCACACTGCTATGAGAATCGGATGCCACCACTGATCTGACAGGATGTAGAGCTCAGGCAGTAATGCAGGTGGTGAGTAGTGGCTGTAAATACAGATGAAGCTTCACTTGCTCACCCACGGCTCACCTCCTAGTGTGAAGCCTGGTTCCGAACAGGCCACAGACTGGTATCAGTCCATGACCCAGAGTTTGGAGAACCCTATTTTATACCATATTTTTACAGTATGTTTCCTATGTTTAGATCTGGTTAGAAGTACAATTACTTATTTGTTACAAGTACCTACAGTATTCAGTCCAGTAATATGCATCTTACAAGCAACAGGCTGTCTCATAGAGCTTATGTGTGTATTAGGCTATACTATCTAGGTTTGTGTAAGCACACCCTACAAAGTTCACACAATAAACTCACATAATGTCTCCTTTCTCAGATGTATCCCATCATTAAGCAACACATGCCAGTATAGTG
This sequence comes from Macaca mulatta, assembly GCF_049350105.2. NCBI lineage: Eukaryota > Metazoa > Chordata > Mammalia > Primates > Cercopithecidae > Macaca > Macaca mulatta. The sequence goes on along the minus strand of NC_133407.1, from coordinate 145,159,436 downwards.
TAAGCTTTAAATTGACTTTACATTTTAATTCTCAGAAGTACTTCAATCAAACTGTATCTACAAAAGCAAATTGAAGTGGAGACTTGGGTGAGCAGTTAACCAGATAATTCTTTTACCAGGGAGGAACTTTATTCTTTATTTCTTAACAAAATAATACATTTTGGGGGCTTTTCATGTCAGCTAATTTGATGTGCTAATCTTTGCTCAGTTTTCATTTCTCCCTAACTCTGCTGAACTCTTTTCATGGAAATGTGTAAAATTTCTAGCTATAGGAAACAAATTAGCTATTCATATGCATTTTTCTTGGGGGTGTGCGTGTGTTATTTGTAATTTCAGTCCATGTATGCAAAAAATGCAACAAAAATGGGTCAAATTTCCCATCGAGTGTTTTTCTTGAATTTTATTCATATTCTTGCTAAGAAAAAATCATGATGTTTCAACAAAGCCTCATGTTTTTCTAATCGCATTTGTGACCAGTAAGAATCCAAATTTCTTTGTGTTACTTTCATTAAATTAGTAAGCATTTTATTTATTTTCAAAATAAAAGTGCTCAAGGGATTTCGGTTGCACTGAAAAAATGCAAAAGTGTTAAATGCTTAGCAGCTCCAGAATAACTAATGAATGAATTTAGGATACTTGCAAATTTTGATTTATAATTAGCTCATGTTTTTTAAAACATCACCTTAATGTGATCTTAGAAGGAACTCCATGGGAATATTTCACAAATGTACACAACAAACAGGGCCATTCCTTACTCAAAAATCAGAACTGATAACAGTCATCTGAGATGACATGAGCTATTTCAATATTGTCTTTTCTTGAAGTGAGAGTGTGAGACCATGTTGTTGATTTTCTCCTCCATTGATCATAGTCAGATATGTGGGTTGGTTCATTTCATATAATGCTTTTAAGTGCTCAGATCATGTCATTGGCTTTCATGTAGAATGCAAATAAACAATGAACCTGGATCTTTTATACTGAAAGTGGGAGGAGACTTATTTACTATGTGAAGGTCATCCATGTGTACATTCATTCATCTGTCCATCCCTCTTCAATAACTACCTGCTGAGTTTCTACTCAGTGCCTGGTAATATGTAGGCCATGGGCATGAAATGGTTGATAAGACAGATAGGGCTTCTGTCTTCTGTTCTGAAGGACAGTATAGTGTTGTGGGTTGAACTTTGTTAAACAAATGACACCAAACCAGTTACCACAGACAAACTTCCTATGTTTCTGTATGCAGCCAAATCCACGACTTGTGCTTAAGCTTCCATTTGCTTTTGCTTAGTTAAGGACATCACCCTAGCAACTCTCTCCACCTGAGGATGTCACTGAAGCAATTATTTATTTATTTTGAGACACAGTCTTCCTCTGTCACGTAGGCTGGAACGCATTGGTGCAATCTTGGCTCACTGCAACCTCTGCCTCCCAGGTTCAAGTCATTCCCCTGCCTCAGCCTCCCGAGTAACTGGGATTACAGGAGAGTGCCACCATGCTCAGTTAATTTTTGTATGTTTAGTGGAGACAGGGTTTCACCATGTTAGCCAGGCTGTTCTCAAACTCCTGACCTCAAGTGATCTGCCTACCTTGGCCTCTCAAAGTGTGGTGATTGCAGGCGTGAGCCACCAGGCCCGGCCAGCAATTCTTATCTTTTTCTCTTACATCATTTTTTGTTTTCCTCCTTTGAGGATCATTCTCATCAGCAAACAGCTGACTGTTACTTCATCGATCACATTTTTTCCCATGATCCTACTTTCCCATTAGCTGCTGCTCCATTTCTTGGCTAGCTGGTACGGCAGAAATCCTGTAACGGTTGTCTAAACCCACTCTTTCTAATTCCTTTCTATTCATCATGCATTCATCCCACCACAACTTTTCCTAGCAATGATCTTAATGACCTCCATGAGTCTAACTGTGATAGTCAATGTTCGGTTTTCTCACTGGACGTATAGACTATCAATTCCTTCTCCTTCAAACACTTTCTTGATTGGGCTTTAGGACATTAAAGCTTGGTTTTTCTCTTACCTCACTGGTCACTCATTCCCAGTGCAGTCTCGCATTCCTCTTTATGTCTCATACATCTTAATATTGGAGGACATCAGGCTTATGCCTTGGATATCTTTTCTTTTCTTTCTATACTCACTCTTTTATGTTTCTCGTGACTTAGTTTGTAACAGTATGCAAATGACTCCAAAATCTATATCTGTATCTTCATTTCCCAACAACTCCAGGTATATAAATTTATCTCCATTCTTGAATCTCTTCTTACAATGTAAAATAAACATATCCAAAACTGAGCTTCTAATATTCCCCCTCAAAACCTGATTCACCTACCACCTTCCCTATCATAACTTAAGGTGACAGTCCTTCCAATTGCCCAGGCTTAAGACATTGCAGTCATTTTCAACTGTGTTTTTATTATTCCAACTTCTAATTTATTTGGAAATCATGCTGTCTTTGAAACAGATGAGAAATCCAACTATCTTTTCTCATTTATTTTTCTAAATCCCTTGTCTGAACCTTAAAACTTGTCTTCCTATTCCTACTCTGGCACCCTCCCCTCAGTTTATTCTTGTCCAAAACCTTGTAACCATTCACCGCTTTATCCAGGATAAAGCCAGAGTCCTTACAATAACCCATAGGGCCTTGTGTGATCTGTCTGTTTCTTATCTTTCTGATAACGTCTCCTATTATCCTACAACCATGCACTCTTTCCAGACATACTGCCTTTAACGTTTCTGGAACATATTAGATACACTCTTGCCTTAACACCTTTGCACTGAATATTCCTTATGTCTGGAACATCCTTTTCAAAAGAGATACAAGTTTCCTCAAAACCTGTATCTCTTTCTAAAACCTATCAGTTTGTAAAATTACTGCCTTAATCTATATATGCCGCTATAACAAATGCCGTAGACTACAGGGTTTAAAAAATTTATTTCTCACGTTTTCACAGACTGGAAGATCTAAAGTCAAGGTATGAACAGATCAGCATCTCGTGGGGGCCCACATTCTGGTTCATAATTGGTACCTTCTTTTTGTATGCGTACATAGTAGAAAGAGCTGATGAGCTTCCTTGTGTCTATTTTATAAGGACACTAATTCCATTCATGCAGGCTCCATTTTCAAAATCAAATCATTTCCCAGAGGCCTACATGATAATACCATCACTTTGATAATTAGGTTTCAATATATGAATTTTAGGACACAAACATTCAAGCCATAGCAATTACTGACTGTCTCTACCTATGAAAATGTAAGTGACATAATCAGATTTGCATTTTTAAACAATCCCTTTGACTACCGTTCCTGATCTACAATCAGGGGATATGATAACTCTATAATTTTGGGGGTGGAGATAGACATCCCAATTCTTCCAAAATATTTTTTTCTTATGCAACTCTTGCTTTTAATTTTTTTTGTGCACATTATTTGGATTCACTAAAACTTTTGACATAGTTAAGATAACCTCATTTTGTTTTTTGCTATGAGTATTCTACAAACATATGAATGTATTTTTTCACCCCACCTATGCCTATCTATTCTCTATTACCAAAATTAGGATACCATGAGTCCTTACAACTTAGCATTAAATAGAATAAAGTTACAGCACTCAATAGGAATTACATGGGCTGGGGAATGGGAGTGGAAACATGGGAATGGAATGATGAAAAGATAAGCTGAAGAACAGTAAAGGCAAATTTTGTCACACTGGCACCAGCTAACAGGTAGGAATTTTAAAGTCTTTGGCTTGTAAGCTTGGAATAAATACTTCTTGAATTTGTGACCTCTGAAAATCTATAGGCCATTTCTGAATCTTAATTTCTGGGAATGAAATAGGGATAATATCGCCAACTTCACAGAGTTGTTGTCTTCCTAGGATAAAATGAGATTACAATGTACAAAGCATCTAGTTATTGCTGGCATTTGATAGGCACTAATAAGAGGGAGTTCTTGTTATTATTGTCTTTATTAGCAATTTTCTGGGGAGCAAGTCGAGCTAGTAATGTTGTGATTCAGTACTCTTCAATCATTTCTCTATTAGTCATTGTTATTACATAACAAGCAACTACAAAATCTCCTTGGCATATAACTGTCTGCATTTATTTCTTGCTCACACAAATGCAGTTTTGGATGAGATGTTTCTGCTGCAGACTGGAGGCTGGGATGGCTGGAATTCACAAAGCAATCAGCTATAAAGGCTAAGCTCCAGACATCTCTTGTCTCTTCTCCAGGTTGGTGAGCCACCTGGGCATAACTTTCTCATGGCAATGAAGGAAATAAAGAATGCATGCCCAAATATACAAGCATATTTCAAACATCTATTTGCAGAGTGATGACTAACATCCCATTGGCTAAAGCAAGCCATACGGCCATATGAAAAACATGGGACAGGAAAGTATGCTCTGCCTTTTGTAGGGACTAGAAAGTTAGATGGCCAAGTACATCAGTGAGGGGGAAGGAGAGAAAGTGGAAGCAATAATTAAATTTTCCACAGTATCCTAGACTCAAAAGACAAAAGATTGCTATAAAAGGTCAAATGCTGCTCCCTTACATCCACACATGAGAAGCAAAATGGAATTCGATATATGATGCTAAGATCAAATGAGCAATATACTTTAATATTCTTTTTAAAAATACTTTCAACTTTTATTTTAGATTCAGAGAGTACATGTGCAGGTTTAGTAGACGAGTATATTGCATGATACTGAGGTTTGGGATGTGAATAATTCCGTCACCCAGGTAGTGAGCATAGTATCCAATAGTTTTTTAGGATGAAAACCCTCCAAAAACTAATTAGTATTTCTAGTTTTAATCCTAAAAAAACTAACTATTGCTCCCCTCCATACCTCCCCATTCTATTCATCCCTAGTGGCTATTGTTCTCATCTTTAAGTCCATGAGTACCCAATGTTTAGCTCCCACTTATAAGTGAGAATATGGTATTTGGTTTTATGTTCCTGTGTTAATTTACTTAGGATAATGGCCTCCAGCTGCATCAATGTTGCTGCAAAAGACAAGATTTTGTTCTTTTTCATGGCTGTGTAGTATTCCAATGTATATATATACCACATTTACTTATTCCAATCCACCATTGATGGGCACCTAAGTTGATTCTATATCTTTGCTACTATGGATAATGCAATGATGAACAAGCAAGTGCATGTGTCTTTTTGTTAGAATGATATGTTTTCTTTCAGGTATATACCCAGTAATGGGATTGCTGGGTCAAATGGTAGTTTTATTTTACATTTTTTTTTTTAAATTTTACTTTAAGTTCCGGGATACAAGTGTGGAATGTGTAGGTTTGTTACATGGGTATATGTGTGGCATGGTGGTTTGCTGCACCTATCAACCTGTCATCTATGTTTTAAGCTCTACATGCATTAATTATTTGTAGTTATGCTATTCCTCCCCTCACCCCTCACCCTCTGGCTGGCCCCTGGTGTATGTCATTCCCCTCCCTGTGTTTATGTGTTCTCATTGTTCAGCTCCCACTTATGAGTGAGAACATGCAGTGTTTGGTTTTCTGTTCCTGTGTTAGTTTGCTGAGGATGATGCCTTCCAACTTTATCCATGTCCCTGCAAAGGACATAATCTCATTTGTTTTTATGTATGCAAAGTATTCCATGGTGTATATGTACCACATTTTCTTTATCCAGTCTATCATCGATGGGCATTTGGGTTGGTTCCATGTCTTAGCTACTGTAAATAGTACTGCAATAAATACATGTGTGTGTGTGTCTTTATAGTAGAATGATTTATTCACCTTTGGGTATATACCCAGTAATGGGATTGCTGAGTCAAATTGTATTTCTGGTTCTAGATCCTTGAGGTACTGTTACACTGTCTTGCACAATGACCAAACTAATTTACATTCCCACCAACAGCAGAAGAATGTTCCTATTCCCTCACAGCATCACCAGCATCTATTGTTTCTTGACTTTTTAATAATCACCATTCTGACTGGCATGAAATTGTATCTCATTGTGGTTTTGATTTGCATTTCTCTAATGATCAGTGATTTTGAGCTTTTTTTCATGTTTGTTGGCTACATAAACGTCTTCTTTTGAGAAGTGTCTGTACACATCATTTTCCCACTTTTTGATGGCACGGTTTGTTTTTTCTTGTAAATTTGTTTAAGTTCCTTGTAAATTCTGAATATTAGACCTTTGTCAGATGGGTAGATTACAAAAATTTTCTCCCATTCTGTAGGTTGCCTGTTCAGTCTGATGACAGTTTTTTTTTTTTTTTTCTGTGCAGAAACTCTTTAGTTTAATGACATCCCATTTGTCAATTTGGGCTTTTGCTGCAATTGCTTTTGGCGTTTTTGTCATGAAGTCTTTGCCCATGCCTATGTCCTGAATGGTATTGCCTAGGTTTTCCTCTAGGGTTTTTATGGTTTTGGGTTTTACATTTAAGTCTTTAATCTATCTTGAGTTAACTTTTGTATAAGGTGTAAGGAATATGCCCAATTTCAGTTTTCTGCATATGGCTAACCAATTTCCCCAGCACCATTTATTAAATAGGGAGTCCTTTTCCTATTGCATGTTTTGTCCATTTTGCCAAACATCAGATGGTCGTAGATGTGTGGTGTTATTTCTGAGGTCTCTGTTCTGTTCCATTCATCTATATGCCTGTTTAGGTACCAGTACCATGCTGTTTTGGTTATTATGGCCTTGTAGTATAGTTTGAAGGCAGGTAGCATGATGACTCCAGCTTTGTTCTTTTTGCTTGGGATTGTCTTGGCCACATGGACTCTTTTCTGGTTCCACATGAAATTTAAAGTAGGTTTTTCTAATTCTGTGAAGAATGTCAATGGTAGTTTGGTGGGAATAGCATTGAATCTATAAATTACTTTGAGCAGTATGGCCCCTGTCATGATATTTATTCTTCCTATCCATGATAATAAGCAACTTCAGCAAAGTCTCAGGATATAAAATCAATGTGCACAAATCACAAGCATTCCTATATACCAACAACAGACAAGTAGAGAGCCAAATCATGAATGAACTCCCATTCACAATTGCTAAAAGGGAATAAAATACCTAGGAATACATTAACAAGGGAAATGAAGGACCTCTTCAAGGAAAATGACAAACCACTGCTCAAGGAAATAAGAGGGGATAGAAACAAATATTTTAAGTTCTTTGATAAATCTCCAAACTGCTTTCCACAGTGGCTGAACTAATTTATATCCCTACCAACAGTGTATAAGTGTTCTCTTTTCTCTATAGTCTCGCCAGCATCTGTTGTTTTTTTCACTTTTTAATGATAACCATTCTGACTAGTGTGAGAGGGTATCTCATTGTGGTTTTCATTTGCATTTCTCTGATGATTAGTGCTAACAAGCATTTTTCATATGTTTATTGGCCACTTGTAGGTTTTCTTTTGTGAAGTGTCCATGTCTTTTGCCTATTTTTTAATGGAGTTATTTTTTTTTGCTTCTTAAGTTCCTTATAGATTCTAGATATTACATCTTTATCAGAGGCATAGTTTATGGACATTTTCTTCCATTCTGTAGATTGTCTGTTTACTCTGTTGATCTTTTCTTTTGCTGTGCAGAAGCTCTTTAATTAGGTCCCACTTGTCAATTTTGGTTTTTGTTGCAATTGCTCTTGAGAACTTATTCAGAAATTCTTTTTCAAGGCCGATGCTCAGGGTGCTGTTTCCTAGGTTTTCTTCCAGAATTTTTATAGTTTGAGGTCTTACACTTAAATCTTTAATCTATCTTGAGTTAGTTTTTGTGTGTGCTGAAAAGTATAAGCATCCAGGTTCATTCTTCTGTATATGACTAGCCAGCTATTCCATTTGCATTTATTGAATAGGGATTCCTTTCCCCATTGCTTATTTGTGTTAACTTGTCAAAGATCAGATGGCTATAGGTGTGCCACTTTATTTCTAGGTTCTCTATTCTATCCCATTAGTCTATGTGCCTATTTTGTGCCATGCTGTTTGATTACTGTAGCCTTATAGTTTGTTTGAAGTCAGGCAATGTGATGCCTCTGACTTCATTCTTTTTGCTTAGGATTGCTTTGGCTATTTTTGAGCTCCTTTTTGGTAAAATATCAATTTTAAAATAGTTTTTTTCTAACTCTGTGAAAAATTATGTTGGTAGATTGATAAGAATAGCATTGAATATGTAGATTTCTTTGGGCACTATGGCCATTTTTATATCAGTTCTTTCAATACACGAGCATGGAATGTTATTACATTTGTTTATGTAATCTGTGATTTCTTTCAGCAATGTTTCATAAGCATCCTTGTAGAGAACTTTAATCTCCTTGGTTAAATGTGTTCCTTGGAGGCTGGGCACGATGGCTCACACTTGTAATCCCAGCACTTTGAGATACTGAGACAGGCAGATCACCTGAGGTCAGGAGTTTGAGACCAGCCTGGCCAACATGGTGAAACCCTGTCTCTACTAAAAATATAAACATTAGCGGAGTGTGGTGGCAGGTGCCTGTAATCCCACTACTCAGGAGGCTGAGGCAGGAGAATCGCTTGAACCCAGGAGGCAGAGGTTGGAGTGAACTGAGATTGTGCCACTGCACTCCAGCCTGGGCGAGAGAGCAAGACTCTATCTCAAGAAAAAAAAAAAAAGTGTTCCTTGGTATTGTTTTGTTTTGTTTTGTTTTGTAAATGGCATTGTGTTCACGATTTCATGATTTTGCTCTCAACATGAACATTATTGGTGTATACAAATGCTACTGTTTTTTGTATATTGACTTTGTATTCTCAAACTTTACTGAAGTTGTTTATCATTTCCAGGAGGCTTTTGGCAGAATCTTTAGGGTTTTCTAGCTATAGAATTATATCATCTGTGAATAGAGATATTTTGACATTTTCTTTTCCTATTTTGTTGCCTTTTCTTTCTTTCTCTTGCCTGATTGCTCTGGCTAGAACTTCATCTTAATATTCATAATTAGAAGTCCTTAAACAGTTTACCATATAAAAGTAAGATTGAATGTGGGAAGAAAAGTAGCTCAAGGGAATATTTCTATTGCTAGAAGTATTTCTTTGGAATGCAAAATAAAACATAAAGAAGTAGGGTATGTTATTTTATTACTTATTGAGTTATTCACCTAACAAATATTTACTGAACATATTTATATGTGCCAGGAAGCAGGTTGCATTAGTAGCTAATGATTTGTTAGCAGGAGTTTGAAATTACAAATGAAAAATGGAGAAGTAGGCGAATTTTAAAATAAATAAAAAATAAAAACTAATGACACAAGAAATGTACTGGAAGGGGGGGGCAATTACTTCTGCTGAGATGTGTACATACATGTTAGAGAAATCAGTGTTTAAAAATCTATAAATGTTGGCCATATGTGGTTGCTCATGCCTGTAATCCCAGCACTTCGGGAGGCTGAGGCGGGCGGATCTCGAGGTCAGGAGATCAAGACCATCCTGGCTAACATGGTGAAACCCCATCTCTACTAAAAAATACAAAACATTAGCCGGGCATAGTGGCGGGCGCCTGTAGTCCCAGCTACTCCGGAGGCTGAGACAGGAGAATGGCGTGAACCTGGGAGGCGGAGCTTGCAGTGAGCCGAGATCGCACCACTGCACTCCAGCCTGGGCAACACAGCGAGACTCCGTCTCAAAAAATATATATACAAATGTTTATAGAAAATGAATAAGACACGAAAGAGACTCTGAAATTTATTTAATGTCAAAATCTGATATTGCAACATAATTTCTTGATATATATTTCCAAGTAATCAATTAGATTAGGACTTTAGCCTTTGTAAATAAAAACAGAATCTGACCTATGAGAAATGAGCTCCTTTTAATGTAAACTGGAAAGGCAAAAGAATCAGAACAGGACTCAAATAGTAACCAATGATAAAAGATTTGCATAAGTCATGTGAACAGGACTCAAATAGTAACCAATGATAAAAGATTTGCATAAGTCATGTGATTCAGTACAGCTATTATCTCAAAGTCATTATTTCCTGCCTGCCAGTAATAATTTTATTTGGTTGGATAATCACACACAAGTCCATGTTTTATACGAACATTTTTCATTTTTGCCTAATGAGGAACTGTAGAAGAAATTCATTTTTGTCCAATGAAAATGCTTAGAAAAATATAATTTTGTTTTTATAAGGTCAATCTTAGTAAAAAGAAACAGAATACTGTATATTTGATTTAGTGCTATTTCACCATTAGAAATTAACCAAGACATGATAGATTAGGCTCTATGCTAAGAATGATTTCCCATTTTCTTCAAACTTGTTAGATTTTTTAAAAATTCTGATGTATAGTCTCATGTATGGTGAATTTTTAGCTAGGAGATAAAATACTGAAGCTGTGAACACATTTTTCTTTTCTTTTTTAGTTCTCTCCAATTTTTTTTGTCTTAAAAATAAATAAAAATTCTTGAGTTTAATTTAAGCATGTGTGATGGTAGCTAATAATGCTTTCTATAAAGAGAAGAACGGTTCTTAACTTGCAAAGTGCAATAGCATGGTTAAATTATATGAATCTCTTGGGGAAAATAAATCTGAAAATAATTGCACTGGAGACTTAAATATAATTCTGAAATTCCTGAGTATGTTCTTCAAATTTAAACACTTCAATATTTGATTTATAAAATTTATTCATTTCTTTCTTTCTTTTTTTTTTTTTTTTTGTGAGGCGGAGTCTTGCTCTGACACCTAGGTTGGAGTGCAGTGGCACAATTTTGGCTCACTGCAACCTCTGCCTCCCAGGTTCAAGCAATTCTCCTGCCTCAGCCTCCCAAGTAGCTGGGATAACAAATGCCTGCCACCACGCCTGGCTAATTTTTGCATTTTTAGTAGAGACAGAGTTTCACCATGTTAGCCAGAATGGGCTCCATCTCCTGACCTCATTATCCGCTTGCTGTGTCCTCTGAACAGATTTTTATCAATCAAATCTTATTTTCCCAGTGACCTATACAATCATTTTAGAGTTTTCTTTGGCTTAGTTTGAATTCATCTGTCATTAGCAGTGGTTCTCAACATTTTGATTGAAAATATTTCTCCCCTGTCATTCTGCTATTCAATGGTGATGTTTAGTTGTTAAGCTATTCATGATAAAATGTAAACTTACTGAAATTATGAACTCCTTTGGAACAAAACTCTTCGAACATATAAATGTTTCCTTGACAATTCAGAATGACTCTCAATTCCCTGGTAGCCTAATTATTTGGAATGGATCATTACCTTCTATGGTTACTAATCTCCATGTGGTCACATTTATTAATATATTTTATTTCTGTTTAAAGTGCTTTTTTTGTTTACTGGTCCTATTCTCTGCTTTAGTACCTTGTAACAGTCCTGCTTCTTAGTTGCAATCAACAGAAGCTGGCTCACCCTAAAATAATGATAACAGAAACTTATTAAAAAGACATTGGCTAGCTCACAGAAATATTAGGAGGGCTAGACAACTATGCATACAATAAACAGCTGGAAAAATCACCCTAGATTTTATACCAGATCATGTTTGCTGAGAAAATTGCTGTTTCTACAAAAATAGCAGGTGGGAGGGTCAGGAAGAGAAGAAGGAGAAAGGACAGGAGGTGGAGGAGGAAGAGTGGCACGTATTAGGTGGAGGAGGAAGAACGGCGGATAGGAGGTGGAGGAGGAAGAACGGCGGGTAGGAGGTGGAGGAGGAAGAGTGGCACGTATTAGGTGGAGGAGGAAGAACGGCGGGTAGGAGGTGGAGGAGGAAGAGTGGCACGTATTAGGTGGAGGAGGAAGAACGGCGGGTAGGAGGTGGAGGAGGAAGAACGGCGGGTAGGAGGTGGAGGAGGAAGAACGGCGGGTAGGAGGTGGAGGAGGAAGAACGGCGGGTAGGAGGTGGAGGAGGAAGAACGGCGGACAGGAGGTGGAGGAGGAAGAACGGCGGGTAGGAGGTGGAGGAGGAAGAACGGCGGGTAGGAGGTGGAGGAGGAAGAACGGCGGGTAGGAGGTGGAGGAGGAAGAGTGGCACGTATTAGGTGGAGGAGGAAGAACTGCGGGTAGGAGGTGGAGGAGGAAGAACGGCGGGTAGGAGGTGGAGGAGGAAGAACGGCGGGTAGGAGGTGGAGGAGGAAGAACGGCGGGTAGGAGGTGGAGGAGGAAGAACGGCGGGTAGGAGGTGGAGGAGGAAGAGTGGCACGTATTAGGTGGAGGAGGAAGAACTGCGGGTAGGAGGTGGAGGAGGAAGAACGGCGGGTAGGAGGTGGAGGAGGAAGAACGGCGGACAGGAGGTGGAGGAGGAAGAACGGCGGGTAGGAGGTGGAGGAGGAAGAACGGCGGGTAGGAGGTGGAGGAGGAAGGTGGGGAGGAGGTGGAGGAGGAAGGTGGGGAGGAGAGAGATTTTCTTGTTTTCTTTTTGGCTTTCCACATCTCATGTCAAAACTCTCTGCAATCTAGCTGCAAGCCAGGCTGAGAAAGCAGGTATGCAGCATTCTCAAATCTTATTGCCGTAACTGAAACTTAATTGTCACAAAACTTCATAAATAGGATAATTTTTCATAGACAAAAAAGGATGTGCAGAGACCAAAATGAATACCACCTGCACGCTACAGCTCTTTAGTGCTATTTCATAAGTTGTGGAACGCTCACATTATATGAGTTTATAACATAATGATAAAACAGTAGAAACAACAAAAATGTAGAACAGAAAGGGAAATGCAGCCTGTTATACCCCAACTTGTAGATTTATAATGCCCATGAGCATCAAAAAAGTACCCTAAAGTTTCCATAGCAAAGAAATTTTGAAATAAAATTAAACCCAAAATGTTATAAATGTACTTGACTTTGAATTCTTATTTCTTCTCTTTCCTTTTTTTTTTTTTTTTTTTTTTTTTTTTTGAGACGGAGTCTTGCTCCATTGCTCAGGCTGGAGTACAGTGGCACAATCTTGGCTCAATGTCGTCTCCAGCTTCCAAGTCCAAGTGATTCTCCTGCCTCAGCCTCCCGAGTAGCTGGGATTACAGGCACACACCACCGCACCCAGCTAATTTTTGTATTTTTAGTAGAGATGGGGTTTCACCATGTTGGTCAGGATGGTCTTGATCTCCTGACCTCGTGATCCACCAGCCTCAGCCTCCCAAAGTATGGAATTTTTTTTTAAAGACTGCTTTTATAGTAGACACTGCTAGATGTATATCCAACAACTAGTTCTACCCCCAACATTCCTTTTTTAACCTTGATTTGCAAAAGATGGTAACCTTAATTTGTGGAAGGTGGTATCTACCACCTTCCACATGTCCTTGTTCCCTTGAGGACAACTATCCCCAGATTCGAGCATACGTCCTACCTGACTAAGATGATCATGGTGGTCCTTGGCCACTGATATGTTTTGCTTGGGCATGTGATACATTGCCATCCAATGAGATGTGAATGAAAGCTTGCTGGGAGTTTCTGGGAAGGTTTTTTCAATAACAGATAATTACAAGTAAGAATTGGACGCTATTCCTATGAGCTTTGTCCTATTTAGCTGTGATGTCTTTAATTATTGTAGCCATCTTACAACCCAACATGGGGCCAGCCTGAGGACCAAATCTATGTAAAAAAGAATGCATCCCCATGAACAGCAAAGAAGTAGTGTCAACATCTGCATTGTTTCTCATTATGTAAAAGAGTATATTTGGTTTTCCCCAAGCTTTTCAGAAACATCCTAAATGAAATATATTGCATATCACGTAGAACATGTTATTCAGGACTTCCTTCAGAAACGATGAATATAAAATCGTCTGAAGTTCTAAGCCTTGGTTTTGGATACCACCTTCCCAGTAATTTTTTCCCTATGTATTACCAAACAAAATATTCTCCTTCTTGCATCATACTTGATAGCCTATATTTATTTGAATGTATAGTTGTAGCTGACTAATCAGGCAAATGAAATCATTTTTGAAATCTCCTATGTTTAAGTCTCCCTTCTTGGCACAAATGTACACAAAACATCACATATGGCACCCTTTACTCAAGCCCTCTGGCACCAGACTCAGCATGACAGAGACAATATTGTTTAAATCTTGAATCAATATCTTATCATGCTGTTAGAGCATTCCCTGGTAGAGATGAGAGGAAAGCTTCTTTGCATGAAGGCAAAGAACTGTACACATTAGCTGGCATTTTACTTGCACGTTGTAAATGCGATCTCAACATGTACTACCTTTACTTTGTTCTAGTATTGAATGGCAAACTCTTCATTGTCTGGAAGCCCAATAAATTGCTTGAAAACTAATTGTGGTTTGCAAAAAAAAAAAAAAAAAAAAAAAAAGCGCTGCATTTGTAAAAACACTACTTAAAGGATGAAGAATTAAAGGAATTGATTGTTTGCAACAACATAGTAATCGGCAGATATGGAGTCTATAGTGACATAAGAACATTCCCCCCGGCTCTCTATTCCCAAACACAGCCTGCCACACTGTCCTTTTCGTCCTTCTCTCTACCTGCAGCTTCTCCTGGGACTGGCATAACCCTCAGCTTAGTAAGGGTGTGACAGATTTCTGCATAGCTGAACACTAGTTAGGCTGTGAGGGTGGAGAAATTAGCCAAGGAAGCAAGAACAGGGAAAGGGAACAAGAATGCAGCAGGGACTAATGCTCCTGCCCCTCCCTTACTCTCTCTCATTCTCACTCTAGCTCTTTTCTCTCAACTATTTCTGCAACTCAAATTTTCTTCTAACGTTCATGAAGATGAATAGGTAGATAGAGGGGAAGGGTGAGGAATTCAGCTACAAAAACAGAAGTTACAAGAAATTTATTTCTGGCAAGCTTTGGCTATTTTCTTTCAGTAGGTTTTTGCTACGTGTTCAGTGTTCACAAAATTCTGAATTCAGTTTTTTCTGTTTTTTACTAAGTGCTATAATTTGAATATTTGTCCCCTCCAACACTCATGTTGAAATTTAATCTCCAGTATTGCAGTATTGAGAAGTGGGGGTGAGTGGGTCATGAAAGCTCTCCCTTTTTGGATGGATTAATTTATTTATGAATTCATGAATTGATGAATTAATGGGCTGTCATGGAAGGGGAACTGGTGGCTTTGTTAGAAAAGGAAGAGAGACCTGAGCTAGCACTCTCAGTCCCCTTGCATGCGATGCCCTGTGCTGCCTTGGGACTATGCAGAGATCCCCACCAGCAAGAAGGCTCTGTTTCACATGATGCAGCCTCTCAACCTTGGACTTCTCAGCCTCCATCACTGTAAAAAATAAATTCCTTTTAAAAATAAATTATCCAGTTTCAGGCATTCTCTTATAAGCAACAGAAAATGGACCAAGACACTATTTCTAAATTACAAATACAAATAACCCTAAATCCATTCAGTATCACATTTTTTTCTTATAGTATATGAGTTTATCTGTACATTTCTTTACTCCTTCGTACTATTCTGACTTCCACTAATTCATATTTCCTTGTTATACCCCCAGAGTTTTCATTGCAGCACTTAATTCTACTTCAGCAGTCAATGTAGAGATATATGATGTTATGTGAGCATATATTTTATATTTTGTTTATGATTCGTCATTCAACAAATTTATATTGAGGTTTCAATCTTTGAGATATTGAAGCGTGAAGACAGTTTGTGAATTTGATATTTTGTTCTTTGTCCTTTCATCTTATTCTTTCTTTCTTCCATAAAATTCACCCATTCATTTTACAAATATTTACATTGTACAAATAAAGCATTAAAGGTGCTTTCTTTCTTTCCAGCTTTGGAAGTTTTTTTGAGCAACTAGAGTGATGACAAAGTACAGATCTGTCCATACTAAGCTGCTGCTCAGAACTCTTATCACAGTCCTCAGAATTCCAGATACAATGCTTAAGAGTCATTTGAAAAGATAATGGGATAGGATGTTGCCAACCTGAATAGGCACTCAGGATTTAATTTATTTTGGGGACAGATTATTTACTGAATCTTTACTAGATATTCCAGGCTGAGAATGTGCTAGCAATTCTCAACACTCACCTTCAACTAAAGTCCTCTTCTACCTCTTTCCCAACAACTCCAACAACCACAAAAGATGAGTTGCTCTTTGTGTGGGCTGCTTTATAAGATGGTCCCTAGTGATCCCCAAAGTCAGGTATTCATGCGGATGCTTGGGTGTGGGCTGGCCCCAGTGACTCACTTCTCATAAACAGAATGCAGCAAAAGTGACAGGAGGCTACATCTGAAAGTAAATTACAACCTCTCTTCCTCTCTCATTTGCTCACTTTTATAGAATCCAGCTGCCTTGCTGTGCACTACCCCATGAGAAGCCCACATAGTAAGGAACTTAGAGCCAACAGCCTGCAATAAACTGAATCCTGCCAACAGCCGTGTGTGTGAGCCTAGCAGCAGATCCACTTCGGTGGAGGTTAAAGAGGACCCCAGCCACACTTGATATCTTGATTGTGGCCTTGTGAGAGACTTTGAGCCACAGAATCCAGTTAAACTGTGCCTGGACTCGTGATGCAAAGAGATTGTGAGACAGTAAAAATGTTGATTTAAGCCACAAAATTTTGGGGTAATTTGCTATACAGAAACACAGAATGTGTGTGTGTGTGTGTGTGTGTGTGTGTATATAATGTATATGTGTGTGCATATATAGAATGTGTATATATGTATATATACACATATATACACAGAATGTATATACAGGATGTATATATGTGTATATACACAGGATGTATATATGTGTATATACACACACATATATACCGATAACTAAAGCTAATGATCGAATATAGACTATAGATAATATAATATATATAAGCTTATTAATACTTTTGTATGAGTATATACTTATATACAAGTATATATTTGTATATAATTACTTAGCTGACTACATTTTTTAAAAATCTGAAGGCCTCTTTGTTGTTAGATTGAGGGGATGTTGGGGCATCTTTAGAACCATAAGACAGAGTGCCTGACACATACCAGGTGCCTAAAATGTTTAAGGAGATAGTTTCTCAAAACTTTTTTTCCCGAAGCTTGAAACCTCACTAAATATGTAAGACACATTCTCAAAGAATTAGCTGTATATACAACTAACCTTGCTGGAGCATTGTCAGCTTTAAGAAGATAGAATAGTAGATAAGAGTTTGAGATCAAGTCAGACAGATATGAGTCTCAGTTACCCTTTTTTGAATCTGCTTCCACATCTGCTAAATGATAGTATTTTAATAATTACCTCATTGGGTTTGGGGGAGGATGAAGTGAGATGAAGAAGAATAACCTTGTGTCTTGCACAAAATAAATACCTAAATGCTAACAATTATTACTGAGATTTTAAAGAAGTTTAATATATATGATCTCAATTATTAAAATAACCATTTGACATTGTTTTATCTGATTTTATTTTATAAACAAAGTCAGAGCAATTAGGTTGCTCATCCATTGGCACAAGGCTAGCCATAGTCATGTTGCCTGAGAATCACTTTAGAGTTGAACTACTTTAGTTAAATGAGATAATGAATAAATAGGGCTTACCTGGCCCCTGGTGTGTACTCAATAAGCATTAACTGGTATCATTGGGGTGTCAAGACAAGAATCTAGACTTTTTGACTCCAAGTATAATGGCCTTTCTATAACATAAGACCCATTTTCATTCATTCTTTAGTTATTCTGATTTTCCAGATGCTAACTCAACTAATGCCAATAACAAAACTAAGACATAAAAATAAAGGCAAGAACCACTGATGCAAACAAAAGCTTTTCTTTGCAGAGATGTCTGCAGACACTTCAGTAAAATGCAATATGAAAACATCAAAGCTTCAATTCCTTATTAACTGAGAAGGGATAGATATCTTAGCTATGTTAGAAATCTCTTTAGTTTTTTTCTATCTAATTATATTTGTCTGTATTACTAGAAAAATGTTGTATTTATTGGGATAAATAAGTCTTTGGAGACTTTACAAATAAAGAGGACTTAATAAATAAAGACAGACTTGATGGCTCAAAAAAGAAAAAAAAAAAAAAAAAACACCAGGGATTCTATTTAGCATATGCATTGGTGGGTGTATTATAGTCTCTGTTACTGGAGAAAATGCTCTATAATAATTTTAAAGCCCTGCATTAATTTTTTTTTTAATAAAAAATACAGGCTGGGTGCAGTGGCTCACACTTGTAATCCCAGCACTTTGGGAGGCCAAGGTGGGCGGATCACTTGAGGTCAGTACTTCGAGACTAGCCCGGCCGACATGGTGAAACCCCATCTCTACTAGAAATACAAAAATTAGCTGGGTGTGGTGGCACATTCCTGTAGTCCCAGCTACTCAGGAGGCTGAGGCAGGAGAATTGCTTGAATCCGGGAGGTGGAGGTTGCAGTGAGTCGAGATCACGTCACTGCGCTCCAACCTTTGCAGCAGAGTGAGCCTCCATCTCAAAAATAAAATAAAATGAAATAAAATAAAATAAAAAAATACAGACATACTTGGGAATGAAAACAACTGTTGCACTCCAGCCTTTATAAACATTTTATGGTTGAAAACAGAACATGAATCAATTAATAAATACTGTTTGTACATGTAATGTTATTTGGAAGTCATCATGGCAAAAATTTCATTAAAATGCTATTCAAATCTAAAACTCATTATACTTTTCACTTACTTGTAATAGCCAAATCCCTTACTTCTTTCTCATTTCTTCTACCCCATAGAAAAACTTCCCACATCCCACATCAAAGGCTATATATGTCATCATTAAAATTAAAGGTAGGATGGGGATTTAGTTCTCAAGAACACCAAAGCACCTCTTTATATCATGTATGCGGTATTCTGCATAAATTTTATCTGATATTAATAAAAAGAAAACTACTCAACAATTATTTACTAAAAACTAAAGACAAAATGTCAGGCATTATTCTGAACTTTTTAGAGGTAGTATCTGATTTATTTCTTATAGAAGTTCTGTGAATCAAATATTATTGTTCACAGTGTGCACATGAAGAGATCAAGGCAGATGGAGATTAAGTCACTATCTTAGGAGCACATGACAAATACATGGTGGAGTCAGGATTTGAACCGTAGGCCATCTGAACCTCAGAGTCCATGTTCCTTACCTGCCACAGGAGTGGCAGAAAATGATGGTTATTGGCAAAGTATCAATTTGTGGGAAGAAAATCACATTTAACAAATAAGCATCATTTTCTATTATAATTTTTTCCCCAGATATTTAAACATCTGAATGTAAAAGAATTCAGGTATTGGTAGACTGCTGGGGGAGGCACTTGTCATAAGCAACAACACCATGACTAGCAAGGTGACATTATGTTTCCCACTGAAAACCAGAGCACAGGAGCAGTGGCAGAGACTGTGTGCACAGGAGACAAACATGGGTGACAACATAGTTTTCTGGGTAATCGGAGCTCTCCAGCTTCACCCTTCTCTGCTCAGCCCCCATGAAGCTTTGGCAAGGCACAGAATAAAAAGGCATTTTATTTGAAAGAAGATGACCAATTGTGTCAGACTTTGTGAATTAAGGCATTTTGTAATGAAGCCAGAGCCTACACTGCATAGACTTTAGTGTAGATTAGGAAAGAATAAAGTCTTGATTATAGTTTCTGTTTTCTTTCAACCACCAGTCACACATTTCTTAGTGTATTTTTTTTTTCTTATGTTATTCTTGGTAGCTGATAATAAACCTGACAGCAAGATACACTAACTTATTGCTTCAATGTGTTCTTTATATTCAGACTTTTGTTTATTTTCTTCAAGGGGCAATGAGCATTAAACTGAGAAAGACCCTTTTAGGCAATGATTTCTATATCTTAGGAAGTATAATAAATATTTTTGCAGTTTGCAAAGTAAATATTTAAAATATTTACTATTCTAAAGAAGTAAACATGCCGAGATAAATTTCCATTGAAACCAAACACATTTACTATATATTTATATTTCTTTTATTTTGGCAAGAACACTTAACATGAAATCTACTCTTTTAACAAATTCTTAAGGTGTAATAGAGTATTTATGCTTTTAATCAACAAATGTATATTGTACACATATTGTGTTCTATGCTTACTTTGGGGGCTCTGGGGACAGTTAAGAATAACTTAGATGCTTTTTAACCTTATATTCTAATAAGTAGAAATGGATTATTAAATCAGTATGCACTAATCAATTATAATGTAAACTAATCAATAATGAGGCTTCATCAAGATTGAGGTAACTACCCCACGGAATTTGCTAGACAATAGTTTATTATCCCAAGTTGCCTCAATAAAAATATCCCATATCACCATTTATTTGGACTTTATATGAAAATAGAATGGCCTTTATGAGGCTTCATTGTTGATTATTTTACATTATTATTGATTCATTAATCGATTTATCAATAATAGTGAAAGTGCTATTAAAAATCATTGCAATAAAAAGAAATCCCAACTTGACTTTTTATTTCTTCCTAAGAAACATGTCTTCTAATTGTAACTTGCGTATTTCTAAAGTCCATTCTATTTCCACATAAAGTCCAAATAAATGGTGATATAGGATATCTGTATTGGAGCAACTTGGGATAATAAACTATTGTCTAGCACTTTCCCTAGGGTTAATTACCTCACGCTTGATGTCAGTGATTCCATTGGCATAAAGAGTGCTCTGAATATCATTCAACTCCCAAACTATCATGTGTGAAATGTTTGGCAGTAGAGAATGGGAATTGTGGCTAAGACAAGCAAGGAGGTCTATATCCATAAATCAGATTCTTAGATGTTTGAGAACCAGTAATACTAAGCAAAACCAGTAATGCCATATCCTTACTGAAACTTTCCCTAATGTCATTAACCCATTTTAATGTGATCAAATTTTTACATTTTTTGAATGCCTCTGTCATCTCAATGGCATAATTAAGAAGAAGTTTAAAATAAACAGACTGGCATTGCAGACCGGCAATGCGGTATTATTTTTGTTTCCTCTTCTTGAATGTTTCTCACAAGCATGAAAGCACCTCACAACCGATATAGCAATGCACAAAATCCATTAGGTGATTGATTAGTGGCTGCTACAATTAAGATGGCTTGTGAGTGCATGCAACATCAAGACATATTATCGAATGAAAGGGTTCAGAAAACAGAGTTTACACAATCTGCATATTGTTTCATAAGGTCTAATTTGATTGATTTGATGCAATAAGAGGTGGGAAAAAGGTATCCCTCCAAAGCAAGCTGCAGTCCATGGTGGGATAGAGCCTGGCTGAGATCACCAAGGCCCACTGTAAAAATAAACAAACAAAAACTCCAACTTTGTACTACTAATACAGTAGGAACTCAGAAAAGAACCAGAAGTAGAGGGCAGAAGGGAGCAGAAAAATCATGCAGTGGGTTCTGAAGACTGAGAATTAGGTTGCTACTAGAGGTTGTCTGCATCAAGGACACCAAAGAAAGTAGTTTCATTAGAGTCCTCAGTAACCAAATAAAAGACTGAGACAGCATGGTGGCAGAGAGCCTGGCCTCTTAAGTAGGATTGCTTGGATTTGAATTCTGGTTCTGCCACTTACCATTATAGCAAGCTAAGTTGCTTGGCAAATTACTTAACCACTGCATGCCTCAATACCTACAGTTGTTAAGAAAAAAATGAGGATGTTGATAAGAGTGCCTATTTCATATGGCTTTTTTATAGATTAAATGAGATAGTCTATGCCATACTCTTAGAACAGTAACTCATACATAAGAAGATATTGTTATATATGAGATTATATACACACACACACACATACACACATATATATATAACACTAATTTGATGGCAGATTAAGAATGTTTGATGAGGTACATTGAATTTAAATCTCAAGTCCTGAATTTTAAGGTCAGGATGGAGCTTGATTCTTTTTTAAATCGACATTATTTCTGCTCAAAGAAACAAAAGAACTATCTAGTACTGTCACAATATTACTAGGAATAATCTTGATGAGAAGGACTTTTTTAAAAGTCCAGTTACTATAACACAAGCTTAAGAATCAGGAAACCCGGACAGGAATACTGGGTGGGTATGATCTATACTGAGCCACCAGGTTACTGGCAGGGAGTTGTTGACCTGGAGTAGGACTGGTCCGAGGTTGACCAAGATGCAAAAGTTAAGTGGCTTCAGCTGTAGTAATTTGCAAGTAGAAGGGTCTAGAGCTGGACACAGCACTGTAACATTCAGAGGAAAACGGTTCTTTATTTATGGTTCTCAGCTGCTAGTAGAACGATGGCATATTTGCAGACAGAGGGATGGCTTCCTTAGGTACTTTGCAACTTATGAAGCCAGAAGGTAGGTCTCGTCTTATCTTGGTGGCATCTACCCACATCTCCTTTTCCTTCATGCCAATTCAAGTCCTGTACAAAAGCTTCCCTGTGAGTTCCTTTATAAAACAATGACCACTTATGTCTTGTAGCATACATTTGGCAGTTCAACTTTTTGTCTTGTCATCTTATTAGCAATAATATATTATTTTTGCTGAAGTTTAGAGTTTGACCATGTATTTCAAACACTTGTAAAGAAAGCTATTTCTTAACCTTATTATTTACTGTATGTAATGGTTAATTTTATATGTCAACATAACTGGGCTAAGACAGCTGGTAAAACATTATTTTTAGGTTGGTCTAAAAGGGTGTTTCTAGAGATTAGCATTTGAATCTGTAGACCGAGTAAGGAAGATCCACCCTTACAAGCGTAAATGGGCATTATCCAATCTGTTGAGAGCCTGAATAAAACAATAATGTGGAGAAGGGGTAAATTCTTTCTCTTCTGGAGCTGGGACATCCATCTTCTCTTGTTCTCTGACATCACAGTTCCTGCCTCACAGGCTTTCAGACTCTGGGACTTACACCGGTAATTTCTTTCTTTTCTTTTTTTTTTTTTTTTATTATACTTTAAGTTCTAGGGTACATGTGGATAACGTGCAGGTTTGTTACATATGTATACTTGTGCCATGTTGGTGTGCTGCACCCATCAACTCATCAGCACCTATCAACTCGTCATTTACATCAGGTGTAACTCCCAGTGCAATCCCTCCCCGCTCCCACCTCCCCATGATAGGCCCCGGTGTGTGATGTTCCCCTTCCCGAGTCCAAGTGATCTCATTGTTCAGTTCCCACCTATGAGTGAGAACATGCGTACACTGGTAATTTCTAATCCCAGTTTTCAGACCTTCAGCCTAGGACTGGGAGCTACATCATTGGCTCCCCTGGTTCTCAAGATTTCAGACCTGGACTGAATAACACCATTGGCTTTCCTGGGTCTCCAGCTTGCAGGCCACAGATCATGGGACTTCTTGGTTTCCATAACCAAGAGACCCAATTCCCATAATAAATCCTCTAGTCTGCCTACCTATGTATTTATCACCTATTCATCCATCCACGATATTTGTTCTGCTTCTCTGGAGAACCTTGATTAATACACTTTCTCAGTTGTGGAGGACTCTTCATTTAAATTACAATACAATTCACTGAGGACAGGTCTCTGCAATAGATATCTTTGTATCTGTGTACGTAGCCCCCACCACTGACCACCATAGGGTCTAGCACAGTGATAATGAGAGACTAGTCCTGAATTAATCACAACTGAATATATATTATATATATATACACACACACGCACACACACACATATATAAATTAATCATAACTAAATTGAATTGTAAATTAATCCCAAATGAAAACATATATATATGTGTGTGTGTGTATACATACATACATACATACATATGCATATGCATATACACATACATTTTTCCAGTTAGGGACAAACTAAATTGTGTTACCAGTGCATATCTTGATCTCCTGTGACTCATAGACTAGTGTGATTTGCTAGACAGAATGATGTTTTTTTGTGACAAGTCTTAATCTCAGATTCCCCCCCCCAACACCTCTATTTTAAGTCTTTGTTACTGTTTTGAAGTTTCCAAGTTAAAACTGATTGCACTATTATGGAATAAGAAAGCCAGAGGAGCTTTTTTTTTTGGTTTTTATTTTTAAATTTGTGTCTTGTTTAAAGGCCTAGGAAATGGCCCTGCAACGCTAACCCGGGCTTTCTCAATTGATTGATCAGAGCTTTAGCTGATTTCCTTTTCTGGTGTGAAGCTCTTTCTCTATCCCAAGATATCAGTATATTCGTCCCTTTCTAATTTTCCAGGTCATTAGACAGCAGCCTTCAGAGAATTACCAGGTATTCACAAGACACCTCAGGAGATCTATACACTCCCAATGGAAGATCATCACTCAGGTCTTAACTCAGGTTCTGAAGTCACAACAAAGGCAAGGGATAAACAAAATCCTATTTCAGTTAAATAATTGGCTTTTATTAACAAATGATTTATTGAGGGCTGTAGTTTGGAATTATTCAAGTGTTTATGTAAAACTATTCTTTAAAAACGTACATGAAAATATAACTACCCAAGATTTGACTTTATTCCAGGCAATTCAGTTCCAAAACATTTACTAAATAGCTACTTTGCACTTGAAATTTTTTTTCTTTCCTTATTTTGAATGTTGAAACCCTAAATATTCTAGTTATGCACTGTTGTTTGCAGGATAAGAGTAAAACATAAGTCCACGAGATTGGACCAACTCAAAAATTGAGTAGACCATGGATGATGTTTTAATGTTTAGAGTAAAGGCTTTAATTATTCTTTTAGTAGCAAAAAACACAAGACAAAAAATAAATACGAATTAAGGGATTTTGATAATTGGTGACGTTTTATCTAAATAAAGCAGCCTTTTGTGCATTACTACTACTGCCCCGTTGCCTGGCATGAGGCCCTAGAATGAGGAGCACTAGAGGTCTGATTTAACAACTTCAACTGTAATCCCTTGCTTTTGAGCATAGTATGAGAATATGAACAAAATTTCGGGACAGTTCAGGATTAGAATTCCACTGTTTCTACTTATTCAGTGTTATCTTAAAGGCAGATTATTCAGATACCAGCTTCTGCTTCTCATTTGTAAAATGGTAAGCACTTATATTTCTCTTTTGGGATTATTGTGATGTTTAGCATATTATTCATAAAGGAGCTAGCATGATGCCTAGTACATGAAAGTTTAGAAATGTTGTCACTTCTTTTAGTTAATGCCAAACACTTATGGCTACTTATAAATCTTCTCATGCATGATTTCATCGTAGTACATTTTTCTTGATCTTCTTTCATTCACATGTACTCTCCAACTTTCAAAGTGCAAGAGATGTAGTCTGGTCTACATAGACAGATTTAAGTTTTAAATTCCTAGCATTGCCTATATTCTTGTCTCTTTGAACATGTCACTTAAAAGAACATGGGAAAATAAAGAGATCCAGGTCCATACAAGTTAGACATTCTTGGCTTTGGAGTCAGATGGATTTGTATTTAAATCCTAGTTTCACTTTTTACTAGCTGATTAGTCTTGGGTAAACCTCTATACTAAGCCTTAACTCTCTCCAGTGGAAAATAGGAAATAAATGAAAAAAAAAAGAATAAATATATGTAGTTCATCCATCACATGAAATAATATTCAGCAATTAAAAGAATAAACTGAATAACATACATATGGATATATATCAGTAAATATATACACACATATATAAGTATATACATATGACATATAACATATATTTATACATAGTACAGAATATATAGCATATTTACATAATGTCTATATATTTTTATATTCTCATTTTAAATATATCTCAAAATAACATTGAAAAATTCAAGATATAAACTAGCAAATATGGTTTGTTAAAATTTATACAAAACATCTATAAAAACACTAGTTATTTATAACTACATATATGTATTACAAGCACTAAAAAGTGAGTATTTTTAAAGTATCAGAGATTTTAATGTATTAAAATTTTATGAGCTCCCAGAAGATTGAGGCAGGAGGATTACTTGAGCCAGGAGTTCAAGATCTGCCCGAGCAACATAGCGGGACTCTGTCTCTATAAAACATTTAAAAAAAATTAGCTGGGGGCTGTGGCATCTGTTTGTAGTCCCAGCTACTGAGGCAATTGGATCCTTTGAGTCCAGGCATTCAAGACCAGCCTGGGCAATGCAGTGAGACCTTGTCTCTAAACAAAACAAAACGAAAACTGAAAAGTTTTGCTTCTGAGGAAAGTGGTGAAAAGGGAACAAGGTGATTATTAAAAGGAATTTCGATCTATGCCAACAATTTTATTTTTAAAAATGCAGGCAAGTAATAAAATATGCTGTAGGATGTCAGTTCTGGGTATTGGGTTATACATATTTTCTTTAATATTCTTTATATTGTCTCAATATTTTAAAATTATGGGAACTAATTTTTAATATGGTCTGAGAGGATTAATATAAAATGGTTAGTAAAGTACAGTTTACTAACTTTACTTTAACTTCCTTCTTTAGTAAGAAGTAAGTTGTTGTCAGAAACCAAACGGAGTCATGGACCCCTCTCAGGAATTGTGTGAGGGCCTACTGAAGTGAGCATGCTGGGGAATCCTCCTGGGACAAACGAAGTAAGGATGCAAGGAATCACAGAGGCACCAGGACCAGACATCTATCTTTCTTGATGCAGGCATTGCCGCCTGGCAGGAGACTCCCAAGAATGGCCTCAGATAATGAAGGGCTAAGCGGGATATCAAGAACACAGTCCTAGAATTTGGGGCCTGAACAGCTTAGTAGCTGGAGGTTTTCCCAGACAGGTTCAGTAAATATCTGCCATCTAACTTTGAGTCTGAGGTATATACAGGCAATATCTCAGTGGAAACCTGCAGGCTGCAACACCGGAAGACAGATGTCGTAGCCCCATTCCAGTGGTAGATATTGTGGCTGAGAACAAATCTCCTAAGTGCATTGAAGTCTCAACTTTCTCTTGGGGGACTGTTTTTGATCATGATTATTTCAGAGGGCTGCAGTACAGAACACATGAAGTAACAAAATGTTAGAAAATTCTCCATAAAGTATGATGTACTTGGAGGCCTGATACTACTTAGGTTAAAAGCATAGGCAAGAACCTTATCAGGTTTGGGTCGACACTTCGATTCTCACTCTCAGCTGTGTTACCTTAAACAAGTTCTTAACATCTATAAGCTGCAATCTCTTCATAGGTAAAATGGAGATCATAATAACCCTCACCTCCATACCGTTAGGATATGAAAAATATAATACATCCACACCTTCATTATGACACATATAGAAAAGTCCAGGTTGGGTGCAGTGGCTCATGCCTGTAATCCCAGCACTTTGGGAGGCTGAGGTGGGTGGATCACCTGAGATCAGGAGTTTGAGACAAGCCTGGCCAATATGGTGAAACCTCATTTCTACTAAAAATACAGAAATTAGCCAGGTGTGATGGCGGGCAACTATAATCCTAGCTACACAGGAGGCTGAGGCATGAGAGTCACTTGAACCTGGGAAGTGGAGGTTGCAGTGAGCCAAGATCGAGCAACTGCACTCCAGCCTAGGCAACAGAGTGAGACTTTGTCTCAAAAAAAAAAAAAAAAAAAGTCCATAAAAAGTTAATTTTAGATATTGTTGTATTTATTGTTAGTATTATTATTAAAATGAAATCATTAGTTAGGAATCAGAGACTTGGCTTATCATCAACTCGTATAAAATTTTGTTATTTATTTTATTTTATTTATTATTTATTAAATTATATAATTATTTAATTAAAAATACTTATATAATTTTTAAGAAATTATATAATTTCTTCCCTTTATTGTTCTTCTTGCTGTTGTTCTCCTCTTCCCCCTTCTCCTTCTTTTTTATCTCTTCCTCCTACTTTCCCTTCTTGAAATGAAAAACATTTAGGAAAAACCCTGAACTAGGCACTGAAAGACCACAACATTTGGACATACCAGTACTTCATCTGAGCCAGAACATCACAGATAACACCGCTTAACACAAAAAACAAAAGCAAAGATTTAAGAAAATGCTTAGAGTTATTCACTGCATACTTATAAAAGTAAATCTAAGGCTGCAATTTAAGTTACTTCCTAAGCACCCACATGATTTGGCCATTTCTAGCCATCACCTACACTATTATATTTTTTGGTTTGTCATAAACATGATAAATTTTTACTGGAATAAGTGGGTTTTTCAAGACACTATATCCCTCTTCTAAAAATACAAAATATTATTATAAGCAGAAAGTAACAGTAAAATAAACACAATGAAATAATGTGATTAAATTATCATTAGATACCATTTCCTGCATCTGATTCTGAGCCTGAGGCCTCTTTCTTCTTTCAAAAAACACAAGATTATCACACACCACCAAACTGACTCCTTTTTGACATAATTAGAATGATGATTCACTTAAAGATTTAAAGTAATTTAGTATTATATCCACATATTATCTAACACTACTATTTATATACTTCAAGGCCAATCTCCCATTTGAAATTACTGCTCTCATCCAACACACAGAGTATTTGCTGTTCTATATCCTTTTTGTCATTTTCTGCACAGGTCCTGACACTTAGAATAGTCCTGGCCATCTTTTTCACTTAAAGAAGAATAAGGGGCCGATATCTCTAATATAAATAAAATTTTAAAAATTGGAAAAGTGGACAAAAGACATACAATTAATGAAGAAAGATATGAAAATGGTTTTTAAACATATGAAAATATTCTCATTACCTGATGCTGGGATAGATGCAAATTCAAATGATACTGAAATACGATTTCCTATCTATCACATATGCAAAAATTGACAAACTCCTGTAATTGCATAGGACTTCTGCAATGTCTGTATACATTTATATATTTCTGGCAGCCTCCTGTGTGACTTGGAAGTATCACTAGCCATGGTTAAATAAATAGTTTTCTGCTGCTATTCTTCCAGCGGCAAAACTGTTCTCAAACTTCGGTGTGTGTGAGAATCACTGGAGAAATTGGTACAGCTACAGAGGCCAGGCTATATCAGCCTTCCACAAGCTAACCCAAGACTCTATATTCTCAGTTAGCTCTTCACGTGATTCTTATACGCCATTATTTGAGAACCACTGCCATAGACCCATGGAACAACTGAAACAGAAACACCTAAAATTTCAGATACCTGCTTCTGAGGTTCTTTTTTTTTTTTTTTTTTTTTTTTTTTTTGAGACGGAGTCTCGCTCTGTCGCCCAGGCTGGAGTGCAGTGGCCGGATCTCAGCTCACTGCGAGCTCCGCCTCCCGGGTTCACGCCATTCTCCTGCCTCAGCCTCCGGAGTAGCTGGGACTACAGACGCCCGCCACCTCTCCCGGCTAGTTTTTTGTATTTTTTAGTAGAGACGGAATTTCACCGTGTTCGCCAGGATGGTCTTGATCTGCTGACCTTGTGATCCGCCCGTCTTGGCCTCCCAAAGTGCTGGGATTACAGGCTTGAGCCACCGCGCCCCGCCCTGCTTCTGAGGTTCTTGATATGATATTCTAATTTGAAAGTGCTCCATGTTTCTCTCTTGCTCTCTCTGTTTTTCTTTCTCTCTTTTATGTGTTAAAATACGTATGCCAATCTTAGAAGCTACTTTTCATTCTACAATTTCTGCTACCGTGCAGGAATTTGGCTTTCCTGGAACTCTTCAAATGGAAATGTATATATTGTACATATAATACTACAAGACAGCCCATTTTAAGCATAACTCTATATTTGGTGAAAATATACCCCAAATTTTAAAACAATGATAATAGACAAAACAATCTTTTTTAACCTAGTGGTATGTACAGATGTGCATACACATGCAAGCACACTTACATGTCTTTTTGAGCTAAAATATAACACTTCTAGAAACAGATGTACTATTATACAACTTTGCATCAGCTAAAGGACCTGGCAATTGTCTAGCTTAAAGTCAACATTATAGATAGCTTTAGATATAGAAATGTGTATATATATGTATAAATATGTTACATGTATTTATAAAATATGTCTATAGCTATATATTTATACATGCATATATAAAAATATAGATAAACACCTATTTTAATAAATGATCCCTGAATCTCCAGGGATCATTTTTAAAAACATGTCTAAAATACTTCAGAGGCTTCCATTTAGACTCAAACTCAATGTTCCTCAAAATGTAGTAATAAAAACATTTAAAGCCCAAATGCTTGATAAAAATTCCAGTTCCTGTGTTCCACCCTAGTCCTGCTAAACGAGAATCTTTCTAACTGAGGTCTGAAAACTTACAATTCTATTAAGCTTTTCCCCATTACAGACAAGCTCCTGGAGAGCAGGCATTTTTGTCTCTTATTTACCACTGTCTTCTCCATGTCTAAAACATTCTTGGCACAGAGAAGAGCAAGCACTTGATAAATATGTGTTAAATCTATGAATGAAATAAACTGCCGAGATCATTAGGAGATTCTGATTCGCACTATTATTTGAAATTGTGATTCAGTCCTTCAACCTAAATGTAAGGGACTTTCCCTTACTTGACCCCACCCTGCCACACAAACACACACATATACAGGCAGGTTTCAAAATTAAGACAGTATAGAATTCATTCCATAACAGAAGATGTGGAGGCAGAATATCCAGTCAGCTTCTCAGCCTGTGG
Source organism: Macaca mulatta (assembly GCF_049350105.2). Taxonomy (NCBI): domain Eukaryota; kingdom Metazoa; phylum Chordata; class Mammalia; order Primates; family Cercopithecidae; genus Macaca; species Macaca mulatta. The sequence goes on along the minus strand of NC_133407.1, from coordinate 145,129,021 downwards.
TTTCACTGGAACTCTCCATGTTTCTGAAATTGTTTTCCCTGCGTTACTGGAGTGAAGTTGAATGTTTATTTTCATTCCCAGCATATTGTTCCTCAATAAGTCAGACACTAGACCTATCACTATGGAGAAGCAGTTCTTAAGTAGGGGAGATTTTGCCTCCAAAATAACGTTTGGCAATGTCTGGAGTCATTTTTTATTACCAAGACGGGGGCCTGGGCTGGGAAGGAGGTGTGCTGCTGGTATCTTGTATGTAAAGGCTAAGAATGCTACAATGGAGAGGACAACCCCAAACACAAATTGTTTGTCAGTAATAAAATGTCAGTAGTGCTGCTGTTGAGAAATTTGGCTACAGAATAATAGGTAAGTACTCTGCATCATGTCCTCAAAGAGGACGAAGTTTTAGCTAGAATTGTTTCTTTAATAAGAGCTCCAGTGTATCCAGTTCTCTCCATTTTCATAACCACTCTCCCTATACAAGATACTATCACATTTCATCTGAACTGTTACTAGTTCATCTTCAGTGGCTAAACATAACTCAACACATATTCCTCCACAGTTGAAAATAAAACTTCATGCTTTTAATTGCCTTTAGAATACAATTCAAGCTTTTAACCATGAACTATAATGCTCTTTGTAATTTGACTAATACTTATATCACCAAATTTATACAGGGCCACTTTCTCCATGTTCAGTATTCTCTAACCACAATGACCTTTGGGAATTAACAGAATATGTTAAAGTCTTTCCTGATTCAAAGTATGTACTTTTTCTCTGGAAAAACCTTCCACTCCCACTTTTGCATGACTAATTTATAGTCAGCTACCCAGTATTAGCTTAATGCCCCCAAAGAGCTTTCTCTACTGAATCCAAAGTGACTGCCTCTATCTATTAGTTAACACAAAGTGGTTTTGTATATAATTATGATTTTACTTATGTCATTTTAATGACATAAGTAAATTTTTTTAATTCAATGTAAGTTTCATAAGAAAAGACACCCCTATATCCTTTTTACCATTGTATCTCCTACATGCAGAACAGTGCCTGGCTTGTAGTCATAAATAATTATTTAATGAGGGAATGACTTATGCAAATAGTACATGTATTCAAAATGAAACAGAAAAATTAAATAATGCTTCTGAGACTAAAAAACAAAACAAAACAAACAAACAAAAACAACAAAAGCAAGGACATACAGATTATTCATTGGGAAAATGACTAAAGCAATTTACTTTCAAAGAAACAAAATTAACACTTCCTAGTGTGATTCCACTTTGGAAATCTAGATCACTGCTCAACAATTCAAAGGCTCAAAATTGCAATTCAAAACAAATAAAATTATTGGAAGTAGTCCCATTTTTAATTAAACATCATCTCTACACCTGGATATGCTTCATACTGTTTAGTTTGCTAATTATGTTGTGTGAAGAGTAGAGCAAGGCATTCAAACTGAATGATTTATTGATTCAAACAATGTAAGCTCCATGTTTTTGAAGACACTTTGAATATGCTTGAGACAAAAGAGATAATTGGCCTGCCCAAAGCATTTTTGTTTCATTTGTTCTTTACTCTCACATATATATATGCACACAAAAGAAATCGTTTTGTTTCATTTCTATTAATAATCCAACGTATAAGCTGAATTATGTTCTTTGTGCCTTGGAAAGAAACAACGTTCAGACCACTGAAGAAATATTGTCTTACACAACTAATGAAAAAATATATATAAAAAACTAACATATAAAAATGTTATGCCCCTGTACCTAATAGTGATAAATACTGCTATACTACATTCCAGATTGTCAACTGGTACTCAATAATAGAGATAAAATAAATTATGTATTTAAAATTGTTGATATATAATATGTAATGAGTTTAAAAGGAATTCACTTTTGCCTTTTATTAAGAAAAAAGGATTTATTTTTGAATGTGTAAATGTACTAGTCAATTTTCACACTGCTGATAGACACACCTGAGACTGGGCAATTTACAAAATAAAAGATTTATGGGACTTATAGTTCCACATGGCTGGGGAGGCCTCACAAACATGGTGGAAGGTGAAAGGCACGTTTCACATGGCGCCAGACAGGAGAAGAGAGATTGTGCGGGGAAGCTCCCCTTTTTAAAATCATTAGATCTCGTGAGATTTATTCACTATCATGAGAACAGTATGGGAAAGACTTGCGCCATGATTCAATTACCTCCCACTGGGTTCCTCCCACAACACATGGGAATTGTGGGAGTTACAATTCAAGATGAGATTTGGGTGGAGACACAGCCAAACCATGTCATTCCACCTCTGACTCCTCCCAAATCCCATGTCCTCACATTTCAGAACCAGTCATGCCTTCCCAACAGTCCTCTAAAGTCTTAAATCATTTCAGCATTAACTCAAAAGTCCACAGCACAAAGTATCATCTGAAACTTGGCAAGTCCCTTCCGCCTATGAGTCTGTAAAATCAAAAAGCAAGTTAATTACTTCCTAGATACAGTGGGGGTAAAGGCATTGGGTAAATGCAGTCATTGCAAATGGGAGAAACTGGGCAAAACAAAGGGGCTATAGGCCCCATGCAAGTCTAAAATCCAGCAGGGCAGTGAAATCTTGTATCTCCAAAATGATCTGCTTTGACTCTCACATCCAGGTCACGCTGATGCAATAGGTTCCCACAGTCTTGGGCATCTTGACCCCTGTGGCTTTGCAGGATACAGCCTCACTCCCAGCTGCCTTCACGGGGTGGTGTTGAGTGTCTGTGGCTTTTCCAGGTGCATGGTGAAAGCTGTCAGTGGATCTGTCATTCTGGGGTCTGGACAGTGGCCCTCTTCTCATACCTCCACTAGGTGGTGCCCCAGTAAAGACTCTGTGCGGGGGCTCCTAGCCCACATTGTCCTTCTGTACTGTCCCAGCAGAGATTCTCTATGAGAGCCCCACCCCTGCAGCAAACTTCTGCTTGGGTACCCAGGCATTTCCATTCATCTTCTGACATCTAGGCAGGGGTTCTCAAACCTCAATTCTTGACTTCTGTGTACCTGCAGACTCAACACCATGTGGAAGCTGCCACGGGTTGGGGATTGCACCCACTGAAGCCATAGCCTGAGCTCTATGTTGGCCCCTTTCAGTCATGGCTATAGCAGGTGAGATGCAGGTCACCAAGTCCCTAGGCTCCACACAACACGGAGACCTTGCGCTCAGCCCATAAAACCACTTTTACCTTCTAGGTCCCTGGGCCTTTGATGGGAGGGGCTGCTGGAAAGACCTCTGACATGCCCTGGAGATATTTTCCCCATTTTCTTAGGGATTAACATTCAGCTCCTCATGACTTATGCAAATTTTTGCAGTTGTCTAGGATTTCTCCTCAAAAAATGGGATTTTCTTTTTTTCTTTCTCTTTTTTTTTCTTCTTTTTTTGAGACGGAGCCTCACTCTGTTGTCCAGGCTGGAGTGTAGTGGTGCAATCTCAGCTCACTGCAACCTCTACCTCCCCAATTCAAGCAATTCTCCCTCCCTCAGCTTTCCAAGTAGCTGGGATTATAGGCACCTGCCACTACGCCTGGCTAGTTTTTTGCATATTTTTTTTAGTAGAGATGGGGTTTTGCCATGTTGGCCAGGCTGGTCTTGAACTCCTGACCTCAGGTGATCTGCTCACCTCAGCCTCCCAAAGTGCTGGGATTACAGGCGTGAGCCACCATGCCCTGCCGGGATTTTCTTTTCTATCACATTATCAGGCTGGAAATTTTCCAAAGCTTTATGCTCTGCTTCCCTTATAAAAATGAATACCTTTAACAGCACCCAGATAACCTCTTGAATGCTTTGCTGCTTAAAAATTTATTTCACCAGATACCCTAAATCATCTCTCCAAGTTCAAAGTTCCACAAATCTCTAGGGCAGGGGAAAAATGCCTTCAGTCTCTTTGCTAAAACATCACAAGAGTCACCTTTTGCTCCAGTTCCCAACAAGTTCCTCATTTCCATCTGAGAGCATCTCAGCCTGGACTTGATGGTCCATATCGCTATCAGCATTTTGGGTAAAGCCACTCAACAAGTCTATGGGAAGTTCCAAACTTTCCCACATTTCCCTGTCTTTTTCTGAGCCCTCCAAAATGTTGCAACCCCTGCCTGTTACCCAGTTCCAAAGGTGCTTCCACATTTTCGGGTATCTTTTCAGCAGCACTCCACTGCTGGTACCAATTTACTGTATTAGTCTGTTTTCACTCTGCTGATAAAGACATATCTGAGACTGGGCAATTTACGAAAGAAAGAAGTTTATTGGACTTACAGTTCCACATGGCTACGGCGGCCTCACAATCAGGGAGGAAGGTGAAAGGCAGATCTCACATGGTGGCAGACAAGAAAAGAGAATTACAGGGAAACTCCCCTTTTTAAAACCATCAGATCTCGTGAGACTTACTCATTATCACAAGAACAGCATGGGAAAGACCCCTCCCCCGCCCCATGATTCAATTACCTTCCACTGGGTTCCTCTCATGATACATGGGAATTGTGGGAGTTACAATTCAAGATGAGATTTGGGTGGGAACACAACCAAACCACGTCAGTAAGTAAGGACATATTTTTAAGGAAGGTCATGGAAAGAAAACCGCTTCTATTGTGCTTGTTGCTTCCTGTTTAATGCAAATGATTATATTTGAACTTATGGAAATAAAATTGTAGCCATTCTAATAGGTGTAAATTCAAAAACTAATGAGACACGTTCACTTGTAGTGGAAGCTGCAGAAGGGCTGGGAGATGGTGTGAGAGGAAGTTACTAATTCGTACCCTTTCATGCCTTCCGTTCTGGTAATCTTTAACTGAGACCATTCATTTCTGTTTCTTTTTCTCCTGATAAAAAAATTTTGATTGGGACGCACTGATTTAAATAATCCCTAAGGATTCCTGGAATGTGGATTGAAAACATGTGATTCTTATATGCCTTATCAATTTCTTCAATGGTGAACAAGTCATAAATCTTTTCCTTATACATTGTCTGACTGGTTCTCTTCTTCTTATAGATTTGCAAAACACTTGTTCACATACATATACACAACTGAAAAGAACATCATTATAATATATTCACCATTATATATAAAGTATAATGTAACTTTTATAATATATAAAATGTCCATAGTATACAAATTCTCTTCAATTCAGATGATTTGCAAAAAGGTGACAATTACATATTCCTTTCATCATAACATATCCATCATTATATATAATTTTACATTATATATTGTGTAAATATATAAAAGTATATATTACATAGTATTTAATATCTAATACAAATATAATATGTAATTATAATATATAATAGAATTATATATTATATAGTATATATGTATATATTATGTATTATACTATTTTTATTGCATATTATATATTATATATTATATTGTATACATAATATATAAAAGTTACATTATATTATATATAATGATAAATATGTTATAATAATGAAATATTACATTATATATATTATGTAATTTTAACCTTTTCACAATCCATCCGAATTGAAGAGAACTTATATACTATGGGCATTTTAGTAAGTAGAAAATTCTTCCCTCTAATAAGTCAATAATATTCTTTATTTCCATTGACTATTCCATTGTAAATTATGTCACTAAAATAATAACGTGACTATGTTAAATTCAGGGGTACTTATTTTTCTAATAATTAATGGTTAAATATTTTTCTATCTCCTATTTTATAAAAATTTACTATTTTTTTACTTTTATTTGCTAGAGGATGAAGTTAATAATTGTCTACATTATTTTTACAACCAATGTGGAGCAAAATATTTTTTCTATCAGTAAAATAAATAAATAAGAACAGTTCTTCAAGCAATGCCCATAATTCTACAAATGATCTTACCAAGCATCAGTGAACCTAAGTGAAATTATGTCATTTTCACCAATAGAGATATTTTTTGCTACTGTTCTTGACAAAGTTAAAAATGTTGTGGAATACTTTCCCTTTACATTCTTGTATTAAAAACAAACAAGCAATACACTTCCATGGAGAAAAATACTTAGAAGTAAAAATAATATTTATAATTCACAATGTGTGAATGAGTACATAGAGATTTCTAGGCAATTAAGTAATATACTATAATTTTGCTTACTATACTATAAAAGTACCAGTTAATGCATAAAATATGTGCCAATTGGCATCATTTCCCATTTGGCTCCTTTACAATTTAAACATGATTTTCTATGTAATCTTCCTTAATATACCTACCTAAGTCTTTTTTTTTGCGGAGGGATCTAATATAACACAACAGTTGTATTCTTATGTGGCTAATATTCACTAGAATTTACATTTTTATTCCTTCATTAACAAAATGGGTTCCTGGGAATTTAATAACATTCTAGTCAAAGTATAGTGAATATTTTTTATATCATCAAATGTACTTGCACAATATAATAAGATCATTTTCTAAAAGCCATCCAATGGCCAACATATAGAATTCTACAATTTTTTGTGCATTTATAAACTTTGTGTTATTGTAAATAATGTGATTAAAATCTTTAAAATTTCCAAGTTTTATAAGTAAAATATGATGCCTCATTGTAATGTTTATTTTAATTTCTTCCATTTCTAGAGAAGTAGATTTTTTCTTTCATTTTGCGTGTATATATATATATTTATTTATTTATTTTCAGCAGATTAAGTAAAGCCGTCATTATTTGAATTCATTAAGGCAGTCAAGAATCAGGCAGTGTGTTTTAGAGGTTTCATCGTCACTATTGTTCCTTGCAATACCTACTCCATAAGGTAGACAATCTGCTTCACAGTCAATATGGAGTCTTGGGCTCACAGGGACTGAATACTCTACCACATCATTCAAAGTTAATAAATGGTGGAGCCAGTTCCATTACTCAGACATGTCTGCTCTGTATTTTTAATAAGGTACTGATAGTTTTATCATTAACTTGTTGGAGCTGTTTACACAGTAAGCATTTTAATTCACTGTCTGAATATATATAGTGTTTTAAAATTATTTATTTTGAGATAATCACCACTTTTGTCTTCTTACATTTTCAAATCTTGTCTGTGTGCCTTAACAAAATTTTGTCAGAGGGTGCAGTGAGCCGAGATGGCGCCATTGCACTCCAGCATGGTCAACAGAGTGAGACTCCATCTTCAGATAAAAAAAAGAAAAAAAAAAGTGTAGCTTTCTTTGTATAGGCCCTTTACATTTTTGTTATGCTTATCTTTAAATATATTAAATTTTGTTTTTACTCTGGATGAGATCTGTTACTGTCATTTTATTTTCAAACTAGTTATTGTTATCTAAAATGTTATAAATTATTTTATTTTATAAGCAGCTAATTATTGGAGTTTTAATTAGGTCTAATAGTTTCATAACACTTTTATGAACTGAATAAATGAGATTGATTTCTAGAGAAAGCCTGATGCCAACTGTGAATAATATTACCAGAAAATAGTATATTCTAGAAACAATAATCTCTCTATTTTATGCCTCATTATCTTTACCAATGAAGTTGTGCCAATGCTTTCCCAAAACCTTTGAAGGTTGAGATAATAAAACGCTAGTTTTTCATATTTGTAATAACATTTCTCTTTAGCTATCCAGTTAAAAAAAAGTGATCTAAAATTACTTTTTGTGTATGCAGATATGACTGGAAAATTTGAATACAAATGTTTAAGAAATAAGTAAATTTCAGGTAGGACTAGAGAGAGTTAAAGGACAGAAATGGATTAGAAGCTATGTGGCCAAGATGAATTCATTGCTCTGAGAACTTAGAAATGAGAGCGCTGACTTGGATTCAGTAACTGCTTCAAATTGGGTTCCCTGGGAAGCAGACAGAGATGGAGAGTAACATGAAAAAAGTTTATTAGGGAGCTGGATTGGTAAAGAAAAGTTGAGCTACAAAGCAGTTACAAAGAGATTAGGTGAGCTCCTGTAGAGCGCTGAGGCTGGGATGGGCCCTCGAGGTTATTTTGCTGTCAGAAGTGGGTATGTCTTTACACTCCTATATGGAAGAGTCACTGGATCCAGGCTGTCCCCAGAAAAGAGTGTGGCTGTGTGTGAGGCAGCTGTTATCAGCTGAAGGACATTTTTAGACAGGCTGACAGCTGAGGCCTTTACCAGCAGCAGGTGCAATAGCTGTAGGGAGATAAGTGCTTCAAACCTGAAGAGGTGATCTGGACATGGCATCCACTAGTGTAATCTCATGGACCCCTGAAAAGTCAAATCGGTACTGGAAGAATGTGTCAGACAAATGCCTAGATGGTAGAGGTAGATTCCATAAACTGAAGATCAGGAATCAAACATAATTTCCTAGATAATTCTGGAATAAATTATTGAGTAGATATTTTGTAAGTACTTTAAACTAATCAGATAGCTTAAATTACGACAAGAAACTTGGGCTTAAAAACTATAGTAAAAACCCAACATAAAATAAATGTTATCTTTATTTGAAAAGTAAAATGTAATAATTACGGAAAAAAAAATATCCAAGACTGCAGACAGCTACTGCGCTAAGTGTTGCTTGTCTAGATTGCATATATATGCACATATATGCATACAAATGTACGTATAGTATACATGCATATCAGCCAGGCATTTGATTAAAGTTTTTTGCTTTGTTTCTGGTTGGCTAAACAAAACGTGGATCAGGCTCAAGGTTGATACACAACCTAAATGTGATGATTAAAGTCAGTTTGTCATTATAGAAGAGTAAAGTCTTATGGCAGAATTTTATCTTATGCTTTGCCCCATTCAACCATCTGAGTAATGGTTTGAATGATGCTACAGTTTACTTCAAATAGACCCTGAGTCTACATGCAGCAAGTATAGTGTTAGGTTATCTATATGCATTGTGTAATCTAAGAACATACTTGACATAATCATAAAATTTATAGGTGATTCAAACCATGGATATCAACTGGTTATTATCATAGTTCATATCAGAAAACATGAAGTATAATGATTATAAATCTTAAAATTTGTTTCCAAAAGGAGATTCATAAAAGGTAAAGTTGATATGAGCAAGAGAAACACATGAAGAAAAATAACAAATTAGTTTAATAGAGTTGTATAAAACTGCTAAAACTTAAGTACAACAAATTGTACCACAGATAAGACAATTATTCGACCCTGAGAGGGTCTTACACATAGAAAGCCAAAGTCCTAATTAAGCCACACACTTTAGGACCAAACTCTACCTCGTCAATTCTACATTGAGTTAATGTATTATCTTCTTTGCTTAATCTAGTTTGGACTGGTTTATTGTAGCTTGTAGTAAACCCTTTCCATCTGGAATTTGAAAGAGTAAGACTTTTTCCATATAACCCTAAAAGTCAGGACAAAAATTCATTACTAGCATTTCAAAAGAGAAGCACTGGGATTTTGTGCAATGAAGAAGCTTGTCTAAAATGAAAGTTACTTGATTCAGAATGCTTTGCTCAATAAGATAATATGTTCTGGGTCCTGCAGAGTGTTCAGATGTTAGAAAATTTGGAGACAACTCAGGCATCAGATGGAAAAAAATACCAGATAATCTCTGACATCACATCGAACTCTAAGGACCTCAAATTGCAATTAATAATTTTGTAATCAAACAATCATTCTGCCATTTAAAAAGGTTATTTCATATACAGCCAAAGAGCTATTCTGTAATAAGCCTCTAAAGTGCCTCTTCAAAATAAAGTGAATGGCTTAGGCAGAGCAAGATGGCCGAATAGGAACAGCTCCAGTCGATCAGCACGATCGACACAGAAGACAGGTGATTTCTGCATTTTCAACTGAGGTACTGGGTTCATCTCACTGAGGAGTGCCGGACAATTGGTGCTGGTCAGCTGTTGCAGCCCGACCAGTGAGAGATGAAGCAGGGTGAGACCGCCTCGCCTGGGAAGCGCAAAGGGGAAGGGAATCCCTTTTCCTAGCCAGGGGAACTGAGACACAAAACACCTGGAAAATCGGGTAACTCCCACCCCAATACTGCGCTTTAAGCAAACGGGCACACCGGGAGATTATATCCCACACCTGGCTGGGAGGGTCCCACGCCCACGGAGCCTTCCTCATTCCTAGCACAGCAGTCTGCCATCTAACCACAAGGCAGCAGCCAGGCTGGGGGAGGGGCGCCCGCCATTGCTGAGGCTTAAGTAGGTAAAAAAAGCCCTGGGAAGATCGAACTGGGTGGAGGTCACAGCAGCTCAAGGAGGCCTGCCAGTCTCTGTAGACTCCACCTCTGGGGACAGGGCACAGCTCAACAACAACAACAAAAACAACAACAACAAAAAGCAGCAGAAACCTCTGCAGACACAAGCGACTCTGTCTGACAGCTTTGAAGAGAGCAGTGGATCTCCCAACACGGAGGTTGAGATCTGAGAATGGACAGACTGCCTGCTCAACTGGGTCCCTGACCCCTGAGTAGCCTAACTGGGAGACATCCTCCACTAGGGGCAGACCGACACCCCACACCTCACAGGGTGGAGTACACCCCTGAGAGGAAGCTTCCAAAGTAAGAATCAGACAGGTACACTCGCTGTTCAGCAGTATTCTATCTTCTGCAGCCTCTGCTGCTGACACCCAGGCAAACAGGGTCTGGAGTGGACCTCAAGCAATCTCCAACAGACCTACAGCTGAGGGTCCTGACTGTTAGAAGGAAAACTAACAAACAGGAAGGACACCCACACCAAAACCCCATCAGTACGTCACCATCATCAAAGACCAGAGGCAGATAAAACGACAAAGATGGGGAAGAAGCAGGGCAGAAAAGCTGGAAATTCAAAAAATAAGAGCGCATCTCCCCCTCCAAAGGAACACAGCTCATCGCCAGTAACGGATCAAAGCTGGACGGAGAGTGACTTTGACGAGATGAGAGAAGAAGGCTTCAGTCCATCAAACTTCTCAGAGCTAAAGGAGGATTTATGTACCCAGTGCAAAGAAACTAAAAATCTTGAAAAAAGAGTAGAAGAATTGATAACCAGAATAATTAATGCAGAGAAGGCCATAAACGAATGGACAGAGATGAAAACCATGACACGAGAAATACTTGACAAATGCACAAGCTTCAGTAACCGACTCGATCAACTGGAAGAAAGAGTATCAGCGATTGAGGATCAAATGAATGAAATGAAGCGAGAAGAGAAATCTAAAGAAAAAAGAAGAAAAAGAAATGAACAAAGCCTGCGAGAAGTATGGGATTATGTAAAAAGACCAAATCTACATCTGATTGGGGTGCCTGAAAGTGAGGGGGAAGATGGAACCAAGTTGGAAAACACTCTTCAGGATATTATCCAGGAGAACTTCCCCAACCTAGTAGGGCAGGTCAACATTCAAATTCAGGAAATACAGAGAACACCACAAAGATACTCCTCGAGAAGAGCAACTCCAAGACACATAATTGCCAGACTCACCAAAGTTGAAATGAAGGAAAAAATCTTAAGGGCAGCCAGAGAGAAAGGTCGGGTTACCCATAAAGGGAAGCCCATCGGACTAACAGCAGATCTCTCAGCAGAAACTCTACAAGTCAGAAGAGAGTGGGGGCCAATATTCAACATTCTTAAAGAAAAGAATTTTAAACCCAGAATTTCATATCCAGCCAAACTAAGTTTCATCAGTGAAGGAGAAATAAAATCCTTTACAGATAAGCAAATGCTTAGAGATTTTGTCACGACCAGGCCTACCTTACAAGAGACCCTGAAGGAAGCACTAAACATGGAGAGGAACAACCGGTACCAGCCATTGCAAACACATGCCAAAATGTAAAGACCATCGAGGCTAGGAGGAAGCTGCATCAACTAGCGAGCAAAATAACCAGTTAATATCATAATGGCAGGATCAAGTTCACACATAACAATATTAACCTTAAATGTAAATGGACTAAATGCTCCAATTAAAAGACACAGACTGGCAAACTGGATAAAGAGTCAAGACCCATCAGTCTGCTGTATTCAGGAGACCCATCTCACATGCAGAGACATACATAGGCTCAAAATAAAGGGATGGAGGAAGATCTACCAAGCAAATGGAGAACAAAAAAAGCAGGGGTTGCAATCCTAGTCTCTGATAAAACAGACTTTAAACCATCAAAGATCAAAAGAGACAAAGAAGGCCATTACATAATGGTAAAGGGATCAATTCAACAGGAAGAGCTAACTATCCTAAATATATATGCACCCAACACAGGAGCACCCAGATTCATAAAGCAAGTCCTTAGAGACTTACAAAGAGACTTAGACTCCCATACAATAATAATGGGAGACTTCAACACTCCACTGTCAACATTAGACAGATCAATGAGACAGAAAGTTAACAAGGATATCCAGGATTGAACTCATCTCTGCACCAAGCAGACCTAATAGACATCTACAGAACTCTCCACCTCAAATCAACAGAATATACATTCTTCTCAGCACCACATCACACTTATTCCAAAATTGACCACATAATTGGAAGTAAAGCACTCCTCAGCAAATGTACAAGAACAGAAATTATAACCAACTGTCTCTCAGACCACAGAGCAATCAAACTAGAACTCAGGACTAAGAAACTCAATCAAACGCGCAACTACATGGAAATTGGACAACCTGCTCCTGAATGACTACTGGGTACATAATGAAATGAAGGCAGAAATAAAGATGTTCTTTGAAACCAATGAGAACAAAGATACAACATACCAGAATCTCTGGGACACATTTAAAGCAGTGTGTAGAGGGAAATTTACAGCACTCAATGCCCACAAGAGAAAGCTGGAAAGATCTAAAATTGACACTCTAACATCACAATTAAAAGAACTAGAGAAGCAAGAGCAAATGCATTCAAAAGCTAGCAGAAGGCAAGAAATAACTAAGATCAGAGGAGAACTGAAGGAGATAGAGACACAAAAAACCCTCCGAAAAATCAATGAATCCAGGAGTTGGTTTTTTGAAAAGATCAACAAAATTGATAGACCGCTAGCAAGACTAATAAAGAAGAAAAGAGAGAAGAATCAAATGGACACAATAAAAAATGATAAAGGGGATATCACCACCGACCCCACAGAAATACAAACTACCATCAGAGAATACTATAAACACCTGTATGCAAATAAACTAGAAAATCTAGAAGAAATGGATAATTTCCTGGACACTTACACTCTCCCAAGACTAAACCAGGAAGAAGCTGAATCCCTGAATAGACCAATAACAGGCTCTGAAATTGAGGCAATAATTAATAGCCTACCAACGAAAAAAAGTCCAGGACCAGATGGATTCACAGCCGAATTCTACCAGAGGTACAAGGAGGAGCTGGTACCATTCTTTCTGAAACTATTCCAATCAATAGAAAAAGAGGGAATCCTCCCTAATTCATTTTATGAGGCCAACATCATCCTGATACCAAAGCCTGGCAGAGACACAACAGAAAAGAGAATTTTAGACCAATATCCCTGATGAACATCAAAGCAAAAATCCTCAATAAAATACTGGCAAACCGGATCCAGCAGCACATCAAAAAGCTTATCCACCATGATCAAGTTGGCTTCATTCCTGGGATGCAAGGCTGGTTCAACATACGCAAATCAATAAACGTAATCCAGCATATAAACAGAACCAAAGACAAAAACTACATGATTGTCTCAATAGATGCAGAAAAGACCTTTGACACAATTCAACAGCCCTTCATGCTAAAAACGCTCAATAAATTCGGTATTGATGGAATGTATCTCAAAATCATAAGAGCTATTTATGACAAACCCACAGCCAATATCATACTGAATGGGCAAAAACTGGAAGCATTCCCTTTGAAAACTGGCACAAGACAGGGATGCCCTCTCTCACCACTCCTATTCAACATAGTGTTGGAAGTTCTGGCTAGGGCCATCAGGCAAGAGAAAGAAATCAAGGGTATTCAGTTAGGAAAAGAAGAAGTCAAATTGTCCCTGTTTGCAGATGACAGGATTGTATATTTAGAAAACCCCATTGTCTCAGCCCAAAATCTCCTTAAGCTGATAAGCAACTTCAGCAAAGTCTCAGGATACAAAATTAATGTGCAAAAATCACAAGCATTCTTATGATGTAACAGACAAACAGAGAGCCAAATCATGAATGAACTTCCATTCACAATTGCTTCAAAGAGAATAAAATACCCAGGAATCCAACTTACAAGGGATGTAAAGGACCTCTTCAAGGAGAACTACAAACCACTGCTCAGTGAAATAAAAGAGGACATAAACAAATGGAAGAACATACCATGCTCATGGATAGGAAGAATGAATATCATGAAAATGGCCATACTGCCCAAGGTAATTTATAGATTCAATGCCATCCCCATCAAGCTACCAATGAGTTTCTTCACAGAATTGGAAAAAACTGCTTTTAAGTTCATATGGAACCAAAAAAGAGCCCGCCTCTCCAAGACAATCCTAAGTCAAAAGAACAAAGCTGGAGGCCTCACGCTACCTGACTTCAAACTATACTACAAGGCTACAGTAACCAAAACAGCATGGTACTGGTACCAAAACAGAGATATAGACCAATGGAACAGAACAGAGTCCTCAGAAATAATACCACACATCTACAGCCATCTGATCTTTGATAAACCTGAGAAAAACAAGAAATGGGGAAAGGATTCCCTATTTAATAAATGGTGCTGGGATAATTGGCTAGCCATAAGTAGAAAGCTGAAACTGGATCCTTTCCTTACTCCTTATACGAAAATTAATTCAAGATGGATTAGAGGCTTAAATGTTAGACCTAATACCATGAAAACCCTAGAAGAAAACCTAGGTAATACCATTCAGGACATAGGCATGGGCAAGGTATTCATGTCTAAAACACCAAAACAACGGCAACAAAAGCCAAAATTGACAAATGGGATCTCATTAAACTAAAGAGCTTCTGCACAGCAAAAGAAACTACCATCAGAGTGAACAGGCAACCTACAGAATGGGAGAAAATTTTTGCAATCTACTCATCTGACAAAGGGCTAATATCCAGAACCTACAAAGAACTCAAACAAATTTACAAGAAAAAAACAAAGAACCCCATCAAAAAGTAGGCAAAGGATATGAACAGACATTTTTCAAAAGAGGACTCATACAGCCAACAGACACATGAAAAAATGCTTATCATCACTGGCCATCAGAGAAATGCAAATCAAAACCACAATGAGATACCATCTCACACCAGTTAGAATGGCAATCATTAAAAAGTCAGAAAACAACAGGTGCTGGAGAGGACGTGGAGAAATAGGAACACTTTTACACTGTTGGTGGGATTGTCAACTAGTTCAACCATTATGGAAAACAGTATGGCGATTCCTCAAGGATCTAGAACTAGAAGTACCATATGACCCAGCCATCCCATTACTGGGTATATACCCAATGGATTATAAATCATGCTGCTATAAAGACACATGCACACGTATGTTTATTGCGGCACTATTCACAATAGCAAAGACTTGGAATCAACCCAAATGTCCATCAGTGACAGACTGGATTAAGAAAATGTGGCACATATACACCATGGAATATTATGCAGCCATAAAAAAGGATGAGTTTGTGTCCTTTGTAGGGACATGGATGCAGCTGGAAACCATCATTCTCAGCAAACTATTGCAAGAACAGAAAACCAAACACCGCACAGTCTCACTCATAGGTGGGAACTGAGCAATGAGATCACTTGGACTCGGGAAAGGGAACATCACACATTGGGGCCTATCACGGGGAGGGGTGAGGGGGGAGGGATTGCTTTGGGAGTTATACCTGATGTAAATGACGAGTTGATGGGTGCTGACGAGTTGATGGGTGCAGCACAGCAACATGGCACAAGTATACATATGTAACAAACCTGCACGTTATGCACATGTACCCTAGAACTTAAAGTATAATAATAAAAAATAAATAAAAATAAAAAAAATAAAGTGAATGTCAGAGCTCAGTGTTATAAAAATGCATAATCATCACTTAAACAATTTTGTTTGCTTTAAAGAGATTCATTGTAGATATGTGATTACATTGTCAAAAATTTTCATAGTTTTAAATAAAATGAAACCTCTAAAAAAGTATAAAATCTCAGAGGATAGGAGACATGATGGGGACCAGAATTTTTTGCCACCAGTGTCCTTAAATAGCTGCCAATTTGGAGCAAAAAAGCTTTTCAAAATCCAATTTGGATCATACACACCAGATTGTCTATAAAAATCATACAATAAACATTCCTCTTTGGCAAAGAACTTTGAGAACATAAAGACCACTTTTCGCAATTGGAAAGTATTGGAGAACTGAATGTAAATCATAAGTTAATGATGAATATTAACATTCCCGACAGTACCAGCAGGACTCTCTTCAGAACAAATGAATCAGGACATTTAAAAAATTTGAATCAAATTTTCCAGACAAATGAAAAGTCCATTTTTTCTCAGAAGAGTCTGTTGGTGATAAGGGGAATCATGTTGGAGATATTTTATTTTATATTATTTATTCAAATATCTTTAAATTAAGATATTGATTTTTCTTGTATAATGTTAAAATATGGTCATTCTAAAAAGCTTTTAAAATAACATCTTAAAAACATTAAAACCTTAACAAATAAATGGAAAAAGAGACTAAGTTATCTATGAGCAGATAGCTACTGTTTGTTTGCATTATGGTACATTTAAAACCTTTAATAAATTCTTTTATAGAAGTGAGATGTTGGCCGGGCACAGTGGCTCACGCCTGTAATCCTAGGACTTTGGGAGGCCAAGGCAGGCGGATCATGAGGTCAGGAGATCCAGACCATTCTGACTAACACAGTGAAACCCCATACTAAAAATACAAAAAAATTAGCCAGGCATGGTGGTGGGCACCTGTAGTCCCAGCTACTCGGGAGGCTGAGGCAGGAGAATGGCGTGAACCCAGGAGGTGGAGTTTGCAGTGAGCCCAGACCGTGCCACTGCCCTCCAGCCTAGGCAACAGAGTGAGACTCCGTCTCAAAAGAAAAAAAAAAAAAAAAAAAAAAGTGAGATGTTATAAGATGTCTCCACATAATTTTTTTTTTTAATTTTTAATCAACATTATTTCAAAAGTACTCTCTAATGTCATTAAATATTGACCACAATTTTGATGCCAGTACATAGTTTTACTTTTTCATCTCTAGTTCAGTTTGGAGAAAATCACAGATATCTCTAGCCATCTGGTGAAAAAAAATGGACTCTCTCCTCCCAAAAAAATATAAAGGCACATGAAAATTGAATAATATTTCTGGAATGCATGAATCACCTAAGGGTAATGCACCCCAGGTTGAGAAGCCCTGGTTCAAAAGAGACTAGTTCTCCTTAATGTTCTGATTTGTAGTTCGGACAGCATGGAATCTCATGTGCTCCTAAGCTCTAATAAGGTAAATTAATAACAAATTCAAGAAATTCACTTAATTTTCCTTGCACATACTACAGTTTCGTGTATCATAACTTTTCATTTTTGTTTTCATCATTCTTTTAAATATTTCTTTTTGCCTAATATTCGCAAAGCATACTCAAAATTTGTGAACATGTGACTATTTCTGGAGAGTCGGTCATAGCTGGCCATCAAATCGAAGGAATTTATGTTCTAAAATAGGCACTTTTCTATACTAGAAAATACTTGAAGGACATTTATGGAATTCAGGCTTTGCTCTCACAGTGATGTTTGTTCAATTCCAAATGTTTTCTACGTGAAATTGTATTGTTTATCAAGTACAATTGGTGTACCTGATAAACCTAGACATTTTAATAGTGCTTATGAATATGCATTAAGCCAGTTAAGAAAATAACTTTATATTCTTAAACAGGAGTAGGGAAAACTTTATTTGGCACTGAGTGAAATGTAAACTGTGAATTTATCTGCTTACTCTTTTCACTTTACTTCAAGTATCTCCACCGAAAAAGATTTTGAAGTCTGCATAGAATAGAAGCTAACTGTATATACATTAGTTTTCAGGAAGACCTGGGATCAAACCCCAATTCCTCTATTGGCTACTAGTAGACCCTATCTGAGCCGTTGTTTTTTCATCTGTAAAATGAGCATGGCAATGTCCTTTGCAGCATAGTTCTACAGTTAAGTACTGATAATATATGTATTACATTGAACACTGTGTCTAGCATATTAAAAACATGCAATAAGTAAAATTAATAGTGGAAAAACAAAGACAATGAAGGTCAAAAATTTATCTCAGTGACTCCAGTAACAAGTGTGGCATAACAAGCATGTGAATAGCTATAGCGTATTTTAACCTTAAAGTAAATTCCGATGACTATGCCTTACTTGTCCATAGTCTCCAGGCATAGTAAGCATTCATCACATAACTGTAATCATCACTTCCTTTCCTTTTATTTCTTTTATTTTACTTCGAAAGAAGGGACCGGGGTACCGTATTCATATTTTACCTGATTATGCCCTATTTTTCTCTTTAGCTATTTCATTAGATTGTTTTTAGCCTGGGGAAGGAATGGGCTGATTACAGAGTGTTAGAAGCAGAAATATGTTAGGGAAGTAGGCACGTTTCTCTGGGAATCTCTCTTAACAATGTGTTCCTTAATACAGATGCTCTAAATTTAGTCTAGAGGAAAATGTGCAGTTAATGCCAGATTGCATAGGTGACCAGTTTACTTGTAAATCCTGTATCCTCCTGACATGACAGAGTACTGTTCAACAATTCAACCTTAAAAGCAGATTTCTAACAGGAGCAGACAACAAATAAACATGCCTTCTATGACTGAACTGCATTTGCTAATGCAATCGATCATTCCTTCCGTGCTACCATATCCTTTTAAACCATGGTTTTATCTAGGATTGCCTCTTTATTCCTAGGGCTGCCATCTACGATTTCTGTTTGTCAGTTTACTCGGTCATTCATCAGCTAGCTTTTAAGACACTAGCTCAGTGTCTGGCATATACAGTAATGCCCCTGTTATCCTCTGTTTTGCTTTCCTAGGTTTCAGTTACCCCCAGTCAACCACAGCCCAGAAATCCTAAGTGGAAAATCCAGAAATAAAAATTCACAAGTTTTACATTGCATGCCCTCTGAGTAATGTGATGAAATCTCATGCCATCCCACCTAGCCCATGGAAAATATGAATCATCTCTTTGTCCATAGTCTCCATGCTAACACTACCCACTCACTAGTTATTTAGTAGTCTTCTTGGTTGTGAGATCGACTGTGGTGGCATTGCAGTGATTGTTTTCAAGTCGCCCTTATTCTACTTAATAACGACCCTAAAGTGCCAGAGTAGTAGTACTGGCATATTGTTATAATTGTTCTATTTTATGATTAGTTACTAACCTCTTACTGTGCCTAATAGGTTAAACTTCATCTTAGATATGTATGTATAAAAAACATGGTATATATAGATTTCAGGCATCCAGTGTGGGTCTTGCAACCTATCTCCTGTGAATCAGAAGTGATATTTTGCCAACATTTTTGGCAAGAACATATCGAAGACCAGGCAAAAGATTTGGTATTAAGGAGAATGGGGTAGACAAGCAAAGTACTGACTCTCATGAAATTTAGAAGCTAGTGGAGAACATGTACATTAAAACTATTATATTCTTGCAAAAAAGAGACTCTTCTGTAATTACGTTAAATATGTTGAAAGATGATTCTAGGGTGCTGTGAAAAGTATATTGCGGAAGTACCTATCTCAAGGATACAGGGGAAGGCATTTTTGAGGAAGTAAAATTTTACTTAGAAGTTGTAACCTCATAACCCTGCATGTAGAAAAAAGCGATACAACCAAGTGAAGCTGGTTCCAAGTGCATATAAATATATTTATATGGGTCCCAAACTTTTAGAACCCAATTCAAAGGGATATTCATCTGCTAAGGTTTCCAGTTGTGACAAACATGAACTCAAATGTTGCCCAATCCTTATTTTAAAACAGATGCCTGAAGCTGGATTATTTTTTACACGATCGTGGCTCTCATGCATATAACATTGTATGTTCAACACAGAAGTGTGTGACCTATATTCAAGCTGATGCTTAAAGAATACAGGGAGGAGTGGGTCAAAAGAGGAGAGGGGAATTCCAGGAAAAGTGAGAAGAATCAGAAAGAAACCAGAGTGGAGAAGTGTTAAATGTGGCCAGTTGATAGAAGTAAGACTGGAGATCTAATTGGGTCAGGTTATGCCATGCCACATATTTGTCTTAAGAAGCTTGGATTTTATTCCTAAGAAGAGTGGAAAAACATTGCAGTGTTTTAAGTGAATTGTGAGGGATGGTAATTGCTAGATGCTAATGTACAAAATCACATAGACAGGCATCTTTCCCAGAAGTGGACCTCTCTTGACCTTCCTCCATTCAGGGTAAGATTTTTTTTTTTTTTTTTTTTTTTGAGACAGAGTCTTGTTCTGTCACCCAGGCTGGAGTACAGTAGCACGATCTCAGCTAACTGCAACCTCTGCCTCCCAGGTTCAAGCAATTCTCCTGCCTCAGTCTCTGAGTAACTGGGACTACAGGTGAACGCCACCACGCCCTGCTAAATTTTTTTAGTATTTTTAGTAGAGACAGGGTTTCACCATCTTGACCAGGCTAGTTTTGAACTCCTGACCTTGTGATCCACCCACCTCAGCCTCCCAAAGTGCTGGGATTACAGGCATGAGCCACTGCGCCCAGCCCATTCAGGGTAAGAATTTTAAGACAACACTTTTATGATCCTCAACATTTTAATGATCCACATTACACTTATCAACAATTGTAAATACAAAGTTCTAAGTTGTTCAAAGAGAAGCAAAAATGCCAAAGCTGGCAGTAATTTTAGAGATGACCTACTCCAGACCTGCCATGTTAAGAGGCAAAGAATAGATTTAACTATATTAACCTATGTATCAAATAGATAACACATTTAGGAGCAGACAGAACTAGAACTCCAGCATCCACTAGCCTCCTTCCCTTTTCATAAACCCATTGCATTCTCTAAACATATTCATTATTTGAAAAGTAGAAAGCACAGTTATAATATCACTTGTCCATCAGAGTCTGCTTTATCAGACATTTTAAAGGGTGCAGTAATCACACAATAAGTGTGTTGGTGTATAAATAATATATAGGATATCCATAAGCTGTGTATTTACAATATCAATATATCTATTATTCTTTCTGTTCAAATATCTCCATAAAACATCAATTTATAGGCAGTTATAGGCATATTAGAAGAATATGGTAAAAGTTTTGTTATTCACTCTGTACAGAGCTCTCATTAGTCACTGAAAAATAGCCAGTACAAAACTGATCAGTGGAAAACACACTGTTTTGTACAGGAAATGATTTTTATCATCATCTTTAATGCTATCTGGGAAAGCTATCTGATTACTCTGTGCCTTATTTTTATCATAATAATAATCTTAGTTAACATTTCTCAGCACTTGTTATAGGACAAACAGTATTAATGTTGTGAAATTAATGTTTGAAACTGTTAAATGTCTGAAAATCCTGAGCCCTTTAATCATTTCCACAGTCTTAGGGTGTAGGTATTATTACCATTTTTATTGTAGAGAAACCGAGGACCAGACAAAAGTTACACAGCTAAGAAGTCTCAGAATTGGGATTTGAACTTGGGCAGTGGATCTTCAAATGTTATAATTTTTAACCACTACACAGTTTTAATGCCCATGTCTAGATTCCTATATTATATCTGAAAAATGGGAATAATGAGAATGAGTTTTATTTAGAGAAAACATAGCCACTCTTGGATTCTGAAAAATGAAGTAATGTATCTGCTTTTAGATTATGTCACTAATGGGAGAAATTGATTTGAGGAATACATAGGAGTATAGGAAAGACCTTGAAAATTTAATGAACACGATTTTCAATATAAAATGATTCAAGTGATAAATCTACTACTACCTGCCAATCTCATGGCAGGCAGTAGGAGAAGGTGGAAAGACATAAAACCAACTGTTTAGGGTGGTTATCCACTTCCACCAGGAAAGTGTCAGGGATTTGAGATTTCGAAGCCTGCAGTCTTGTGGTCTAAAGTTCCTCCACTACTTAACCCTTGTGATTTGGGATACCTTCATTTATAAAATAGAAATATTGTAATCCATTTCACAACATGGCAGTGGACACTAAACAAAATAATGTGTGAAAAACACATTGCAAACTCTCGAGTGAAATGTACATGCTTTGTATGATTAATTTTTCTATTAGTAATTAATTCTTTAAAACTTACAGGAAAGTAATGTCAATATGGAGCAAAAGAGAAGGAAAAATTGCCTAAGCAACTGGCATTAATTATGCATATAAAGTATGATATTAAAACACATTTTTAAGCAAAATATATGTGTAAATAATATATACCTATAAGTAGAGCAAAATGAATTGCCATATGCACATCATGAAATTGTAAAAAATTGTTTTCCTTTAGTGGTGATAATAGAGGGACATTAGAGTGGTGGGGAGACACCCTTTTACATAAATATAAATATAATCGTAGATATAATTATGCATATATACATGCACACACATATACACATGCACATACACATCTAAACTCGCTATAGATACATGATAAAATTATGAGTGACTTTAATTGTTTTGTTCTGTATTTTTCAAAATTTTTATTTGAAAGGAAGAATGGTAAAATGTTGTATAAAGATCTACTTATAAAGAATTGAATTACACAGTCTTAGGTAAGAAGAAATTATCAAGCCTTTAAAAGCCTAAATATAGGGCTGGCATGGTGACTTTCGCCTGTAATCCCAGCATTTGGGAGGCCAAGGCGGGCGGATAACCTGAGGTCCAGAGTTTGAGACCAGCCTGACCAACAAGGAGAAACCCCATCTCTACTAAAAAACTACAAAATTAGCCAGGTATGGTGGTGCATACTGTAATCCTAGCTACTCGAGAGACTGAGACAAGAGAATTGCTTGAACCTGGGAGGTGGAGGTTGCAGTAAGCTGAGATCCCGCCATTGCACTCCAGTCTGGGGCAACAAGAGCTAAATTCCGTCAAAACAAACAAACAAACAAACAAACAAACAAACAAACAAAAAAAACCCTTCAGGGATAGAGTAAGAGAAATCACTGAAATTACTGACATACTATGAGGGCATGTTTCACAAACAGAAACTGTGTGATGTTGGAGAAAGCTCTGTATACACTTGTAAAAAATAATAGCCAACATTTATTGAACATTCCCCAGTGCGCAGTCACAAACACAGACATAATCCTCCCAATACCCTGTTATTATTTGTATTTCCAGGTGCAGAATCTAAGGACAAGAGCAGTTAATTAACTTGTGAAGGTGACCCAATCAGTCAGTGGCAACACTTAGATTTATACTCAGGTCTCTGCCAGACTCCAAAGACCTTGGTTTACAATGTCTTTAATATTATAATGCAATTGACTGGTGGAAACACTAAATACATAAAAGCACAACTTTTGAAAAAAAGGGGAAAATAATAATAAGGCTCTGAAGGCAAGGCAGGGCCCCTGAAATAAACGTGCTCACCACTGTATGTCATAAAGAGTTTGCAGCATTTATGCAAGTTCATGGCAGGCCATTTCAAAGACAAGGGACAGAACAAAGTCCTTGAAACAAAGCCAATCAATTCTATGAGGACTCCTGAAACACTAGGTAATGGAAATCATTCCTGGTGCTGAACTCCAACGATAAAGCCTTTGCAGAGATTTGCTTTATGACAGTCACTAAAAGAATGGCTACATGTAGCAAATAGAACAATGGTTAAAAAAAAAAAAGTGCACATTTTTTTAGGTTACACTCTGAGGAAATATGCCAAGTATAAAAGAGGTAGACAGAAAAACTATGAGGATTATAAAGGAAAGTGAAAAATGCAGCAGAGGACTGTGAACAGTAAGTAAGCTAGGGAATAAGGCACTAGTAAGAGTTGCAAGAGTATTTCAGCAACCAAATTACTCCTGAAAAGAAGGCAAGGTAAACTAAGGAATAGAGTCTTTTAAAGAAAAGGAGTAACCGTTTCCTGGAACACGTGGGCAGAAAATGAAGGAGAGGCCAGCAAAATAAGTTGACATTTTTATGTCTATGGTGCAAAAGTTTAAAATAGAAAGAAATATATTTTAAGAACCTTCATGCAATGTATCTCACACACACTAATCTTAAAAAAAAAAGTCTCTCATGAAAGAGCTTGCAGAAAAAAATGTGTTAAGAAGCAAAGGTATTGTGAAAAGCTCAGCTATCATTACAATATAGGAGGTAGAAACTGTCACAGCTTGAAAGACAATTGGTCTGAATAACAGACATGTCCCTTAGCACTCAAAAATAAAATTGCATCCTATTTTTCTATTGAAAGAACTCTATGTTCTCCTGTGGGAAAAAATTGTCTGGCTTTCATAAAGTCAAATGTCTGTCACCTATTAGTTCTATTAAATTATCTTTTTGGGCTAGTTAGCTCAGTTCTTAACAGTGTCATTAATAATGAGGTAGTGTCAAAGATAAGGAGGATAAAGAAGTTGGTTCCCCTGGGTCTACTCTGGAAAGAGACTCTACAAGTGAATTTGGCATTACTGAAAAGCTGCAGTCTAATATATCAGTTGAATCAAAGCATAAAACATGAAATAATTGGGCAGCAATTGAGGGAAAAAAGTTACAGAGATTAAACTATGACAGTACTAGGCTGGTATATATATCTTGTATAATGAAAAGAGATGAATTGGAGATGAGACAGAGGAGAGGAATGACAACTATTGTTTGACAGAGAGGGAGGAAGATCAATTATGAAAAAGGGAAATTCTATATATCTGTATATTGCCAGAATGGGTAGCAGGAATCTAATCATGAAAGAAAAATATGAGAGAGTTAAAGAATATAGCACAAGAACTATAGAAGTTGAAATATAAAACTCATTAATTTAAACATAATAATCAAAGTACACCTTTCTGTGCACTGTCTACATCTATCCTGGACTTAAGATTGCACAGTAAATATTGGCTAACAAAAGCACATGGAAATGTTATTGAATGGAACAAAACAATGTCTTCAGACTACTGGGAAAATGTGAATGCTTCTATTAAATAGGTTTGGATGGATAATATGAACTTTGAGGTACTCAATTCAAAGGAGGTTTGTGATTGGGGCTGATGTATTCATCTCAGTTCTCCTCTGCCTAGATCCAGAGAAAGTGACTAGTTCCCTTTGGGATTGAAGTGGCTTCTGAAATCTGGACAGTGTTGGGTAAAATGGCATAATCCATAGTGCTCTTGGGGGCAGCCACAATAGAATAGGAGGAAAAAAGTATACTCAATTGCTGTCACTTAGTTCTAGAGCACAGCGAACTGCAAAGGATAAGAAAGCACATGGTAACCACTGAATCACACCGCATGATCCTTCATGCCCTGCCCCAACCCAACCCCTCCCGCAAGTTGAAGTCTCATGTCCTACATAGCCCATGGCCTTTTGATGTTGTACAAGGGCTCTAACATGGAGAACATCCAGGAAACTCAAAGGCCCCTGTAGTACTAGGTAATAAGAAAGCAATGATTGAAGAGAGCAGGGAAGCAGAAAAGAATTTGAAGAGCCAGAGTATAGTGGGTTGAATTGTGACCCCCCAAAAGATGTTCAAGTCCTAATCACTATTACCTGTGAATGTGACCTTATTTGGAAATAGGGTCTTTGCATATCTAATCAAGTTAAGGTGAGGTCATACTAGATTTGGGTGGGCCCTAAAGCTAATGACTGGTGTCCAAAGAAGAGAAAAAAGAGGGAGATTTGGATACAGAGACATAGAGGGAAGAAGGCCTTAGATGATAGAGGTGGTGAGTGGAGTGATGTAGCTACAAGTCAAGGAATGCCAATGGTTAGCCGAGAGCTAGGAGCTAGGAAGAGGCAAGGAAGAACACTTCCCTAGAGCCTTCAGAGGGAGCATGGCCCTACTGCCGTATTTATTTCAGACCTCTGGCCTCTCAAACTGTCAGAGAATAAATTTCTATTGTTTTAAGCAACACTGTCTCTGGTACATTGTTATGGCAGGCCTAGAAATTAACACAAAGGGAGCTAGAGGGAGGGAGGAAAGTCTCACTCTATAAACATAAAAACACAAATTCCTTTCTTTCAACCAACCCTCAATCTATCTCTTCTGCAAAGGAATTCATACATTGTCTCAGTGTCACCTTTACAACAAAATCAGTAGTGCCCACATCAAGAAGATGTTTCTAAAAAGTTTGGTCCTTTCAAAATGTTGAAAAACAATTTTTGACATTAAGATCTGCCATCTATGTATACAGTAGACAAATGTACTAATATACTAACATTTATTAGATATTATAATTAAACAAAAGTAGCAATTAATAATAGATGAAAAAATAAAGTAATATTTTAGCTACTACTATGTATTAATAATATATTGTCATTTTTCTCTCTAAGCTGATATTATATGATGTATTATTAGTAATAACTTTATAGTGAGATAAATCAGAGAGCCTATACTTTATAATTTTTAGCAAACGTTTTCTTTAACACTTTGTCTTAAAGCTTTGAAAAACCCCAGTTCAAATTCAGTGTATTTCAGGTCATGGTGCTAACGATTGTCAGAATTGAAAAACCATGTCACAGAGATATATGGGTCCATTATTGGAAGGAGTTTTATTGACTGTTCTCACTAAATCATAAGACTCATTTATCAGCCTCAACTACCAACTAATATAAAGTTCTGATTGAAAAAATTGGCTAGTAAATTTTATCTCCTTTTCTGTCTATATGAATTGCATTTTGAAACCAGTCAGAAACTGTATATATTTGTGTTTAATCAAAGTGATCAAAATCCATTGGAACTTCTCCTTTAAAAGATACTGAAACACTTTAGAAAATCCATTTCTGAGCATGTGTCCAGATATGAGAGGTTTTATAGGTGATACACTTACTATTTTTCAAAACAAACTCACATAATAATGGGAATATTTCCACATATCTGTTTTAAAATGCTTTCTCCATTTCATGATTTGTCTTGTAAAGGCAGTAATTTTTCTCGCTCACCATTAGAACATCATTTACCTTGAAGATGCCTATTAAGTGTGACAACAACGCAGCAGAGATAACTTCCTTTATGGGAGAAATGAATACACCTTTACAAGTTGTGCTCTTGGAGATATGTACAGGAAACAGGACAGATCACTTCCAACAACAAGATCAAAAAAGTGAAATGCCAAACACTTTTATTCTAGTATAAACAAATATGTGAATATATACATGTGTATATATTTACATGTTTTATATGTATATGCATATATGTGTGTGTGCATGTGTGTGTGCATATGTATGTGTGTGTGTGTGTGTGTGTATATATATATATATATATATATATATATATATATATAAGTTTTTTTAGAGAAAGAGAAAGAAGAAAGATCCCGGCTTAGAATTAATGTTCCTACCAAACCTCAGCAGTATCTAGCAATTTCATGCAATCCTCACAACAGTTTGTAAGAACTAAGAATTGTTATTACCCTCATTTATAAGTGAGGAAACTCAATTATAAGGGATGTTAAATTGATTAAATAACTTGCTATGGGTTATATTGATGCCAGTTGTCAGGGCTTGGTGTTGAAATCAGAAGTATCTGACTCCAAAACTAATGCTGTAATTCCATCTCTATTCGGGATTTTAGGTTTTAATGGGTTTTGGTATAAGGAGGCAAAGAACTCTAACTTACTGAGGTTCCTGACTCCAAAACTAATGCTGTGATTCCACCTCTATTCCACATTTCAGGTTTTAATGGGTTTCGGGATAAGGAGGTAAAGAACTCAAACTTACTGAGGTTCCTATGAATGCGCAGTGTCTCAAATGGGGTAAAATAAGGGGATGCAGAGTGACTAAAAGTGGTCAGATGCTGATAATAAAATTTGTAATAGTCTATTACAAAATTTTGCTGGAATTTCAATTCATGATCTCTTTATATAAACAGTGAAAATGGACACCATTACATACGAAAAGTGAGGGCAAAAAAGAACATCCTCATGCTATTGTGTGAGGCACTGCTTTGAGACTTACGCAATACTCAGAGTGGATCTACACAATGTATGTCAAAGCTTTATGAACTACAGCAAAATAATAACTCAGGGAAAAAAATCAAGTGCTCTCAACTTACTTTTTTTTCCTTTTAGAACTCACAGGTGTCCCAATTCAGTGACTTCTAACCTGCTCTTTGGACATCTATTATCATGTACAAGGAAAATGTTTATGGCATCTACTCATAAAATAGCCTTCTTCTATTGATTTGGTTCCTTGTAACATGTGGTGTATTATGAGCATGAACAGTATATTTAAGCCACAATAAGAACATTTTTGTTTAAGGAAAGAAAAGGGACAATGTTTCTTACATATGATTCTCTGTACTGGTTTCTAGAAAAACAGATGATAAAATGAGAAATGACGAGACAGGTTTTGTTGGAAAACTGGACTGAATTCTAAGAAGATAAGAAAAAAATATCATGGGTTGTGAAAAGGTATTATCATCCAGAGCACAATTTAAGGGCAGAAAAATTATGAAAGCCAACAACATAGATCTTGAGGAAGAGGAGTAAGAACTAGGGATCCAGTGGTACACAAAGCCAGGGTGTTAAGGGAAGAGACAAAAGGCAGGTGTGCAAAGCCAGGAGTCTTGGAGGAGAAACAATGCAAATATGAAAGCAGGTTAAGAGGAGATACGGGAAACACATATGAAAAATCCTGTAGTTCTGATGGGGTTGCCTTTGATTAGTTTGAGCCAGGTGTATGTGGTGCACCTGAACCTGCTTTAGACTCTGGCCTCTGACTAAAAGGGAGGAAAAAAATTAGGAGACACTCCACAGACATTTACTTTCTACTTCCTTGATCTTCTATTTTTAAACGAAAATATTTTGACTAGGAACAGAAAATGCGTTTGAAAACGGGGCCATGCGATATTACCCAATGCTCCTTCTGGTACAATAAAGTTAATTTCTCTGTGGAGTACCTACCATGTGCCAGAGATTGTCTTAAGTAGCTTTAATGAAATTATTTTTAAAGTAATTTCTACTTTTATTTTATATTCAGGAGGTACATGCACAGGCTTTTTACACAGCTTTATTGTGTGATGCTGAGGTTTGGAGTACGTACCAATTGATGCCATCACCAAAGTAGTGAGCACAGTACCCAATATTTAGTTTTTCAACCCTGTCCCCTTCCCTCCCTTTCTCCTCTAATACTCCCCAGTGTCTACTGCTGCCATTTTGTTGTTGTTGTTGTTGTTTGAGATGGAGTCTGGCTCTGTCGCCCAGGCTGGAGTGCAGTGGCCAGATCTCAGCTCACTGCAAGCTCCGCCTCCCGGGTTCCCACCATTCTCCTGCCTCAGCCTCCCGAGTAGCTGGGACTACAGGCGCCCGCCACCTAGCCCGGCTAATTTTTTGTATTTTTTAGTAGAGACGGGGTTTCACTGTGTTAGCCAGGATGGTCTCGATCTCCTGACCTTGTGATCCGCCCGTCTCGGCCTCCCAAAGTGCTGGGATTACAGGCTTGAGCCACCGCGCCCGGCACTGCTGCCATTTTTATATCCATAAGTACACAGTATTTAGCTCGCACTTAGATGTAAGAACATGAACTATTTGGTGTTCTGTTCCTGTGTGAATTTGCTTAGCATAAAGTCCTCAAACTGCATCCAAGTTGCTGCAAAAGACATTACTTTGTTCTTCTTTATGGATGCATAGTATTCCATGGTATATATGTACTACATTTTCTTTATTTTATTTTATTTTATTTTTTATTATTATACTTTAAGTTCTAGGGTACATGTGCATAACGTGCAGGTTTGTTACATATGTATACTTGTGCCATGTTGCTGTGCTACACCCATCCACTTGTCATTTACATCAGGTATAAATCCCAATGCAATCCCCGCCCCCCCTCATGATAGGCCCCGGTGTGTGATGTTCCCCTTCCCGAGTCCAAGTGATCTCATTGTTCAGTTCCCACCTATGAGTGAGAACATGCCGTGTTTGGTTTTCTGTTCTTGTGATAGTTTGCTAAGAATGATGGTTTCCAGCTGCATCCATGTCCCTACAAAGGACACAAACTCATCCTTTTTGATGGCTGCATAGTATTCCATGGTGTATATGTGCCACATTTTCTTAATCCAGTCTGTCACTGATGGACATTTGGGTTGATTCCAAGTCTTTGCTATTGTGAATAGTGCCGCAATAAACATACGTGTGCATGTGTCTTTATAGCAGCGTGATTTATAATCCTTTGGGTATATACCCAGTAATGGGATGGCTGGGTCATATGGTACATCTAGTTCTAGATCCTTGAGGAATCGCCATACTGTTTTCCATAATGGTTGAACTAGTTTACAATCCCACCAACAGTGTAAAAGTGTTCCTATTTCTCCACATCCTCTCCGGCACATGTTGTTTCCTGACTTTTTAAGGATCGCCATTCTAACTGGTGTGAGATGGTATCTCATTGTGGTTTTGATTTGCATTTCTCTGATGGCCAGTGATGATGAGCATTTTTTCATGTGTCTGTTGGCTGTATGAATGTCTTCTTTTGAGAAATGTCTGTTCATATCCTTTGCCCACTTTTTGATGGGGTTGTTTTTTTCTTGTATATTTGTTTGAGTTCTTTGTAGGTTCTAGATATTAGCCCTTTGTCAGATGAGTAGATTGCAAAACTTTTCTCCCATTCTGTAGGTTGCCTGTTCACTCTGATGGTAGTTTCTTTTGCTGTGCAGAAGCTCTTTAGTTTAATGAGATCCCATTTGTCAATTTTGGCTTTTGCTGCCGTTGCTTTTGGTGTTTTACACATGAATTCTTTGCCCATGCCTATGTCCTGAATGGTACTACCTAGGTTTTCTTCTAGGGTTTTTATGGTATTAGGTCTAACATTTAAGTCTCTAATCCATCTTGAATTAATTTTCGTATAAGGAGTAAGGAAAGGATCCAGTTTCAGCTTTCTACTTATGGCTAGCCAGTTTTCCCAGCACCATTTGTTAAAGAGGGAATCCTTTCCCCATTTCTTGTTTCTCTCAGGTTTGTCAAATTTTCTTAATCCAGTCCACCATCAATGGGCACTTAGATTGATTCCATGTCTTTGCTATTGTTAATAGTGTTGTGCCGAACATGAAAGTTCATGTATCTTTTTGGTACAATGATTTGTTTTCTTTTGGATATACATCCAGTAATGGGATTCCTGGGTCAAATGGTAGTTCTGTTTTAAGTGCTTTGAGAAATCTCCAAACCGTTCTCAACAGTGACTGAACTAATTTACATTCCCACCAACAGGGTGTAAGTGTTCGCTTTTTTCCACAGCCTTGCCAGCATCTGTTATTTTTTGACTTTTTAGTAATAGTCATTCTGACTAGTGTGAGATGTCATCTCATTGTGGTTTTGATTTACACTCCTCTGATGATTAGCGATGTTAAGGATTTTTTTTCATGTTTGTCGGCCACTTGTATGTCCTCTTTTGAGAAATGTCTGTTCATGTCTTTTGCCTACATTTTAATGGGATTATTTGTTGTTTGCATGTTAAATCCTTTACGTTCCTTATAGATTCTGGATACTAGACCTTTGTTGGATGCATAGTTTGTGGATATTTTCTCCTATTCTGTAGATTGTCTGTTTACTCTGTTGATCATTTCTTTCGCTGTGCAGAAGCTCTTTAGTTTAATTAGGTCCTGGTTGTCAATTTTTGTTTTGTTGCAATTATTTTTGAGGACTTAGTCGCAAAATTTTTCCCAAGGCTGATATGCAGAATGGTGCTTCCTGGGTTTTCTTCTAGGGTTCTTATAGTATAAAGTCTTAAATTTAAATCTTTAATCAATCTTGAGTTAATTTTTTATATGGTAAAAGGCAATTTTACCAGTTTTAGTTTTCTGCAGGTATCTAACCTGCTATCCCAGCAACCATTCATAGAAAAGGGAGTCTTTTTTCCATTGCTTATTTTTATCAACTTTGTTGAAGATCAGATAGCTACATGTATGTGGTTTTATTTGTAGGTTCTCTATTATGTTCTCTTGCTTTATGTGTCTGCTTGTGTACCAGTACCATGCTATTTTGGTTACTGTAGCCTTATACTTTGAAGTCAGGTAATGTGATGCCTCCAGCTTTATTCATTTTGCTTAGGATTTCTTTGACTGCTCAGGTTTTTTTATTTGTTCCATATAAAATTTAGAACAGTTTTTTTCCTAACTCTGTGAAAAATGACATTGGTAGATTGATAGGAATAGCACTGAATCTGTAGATTTCTTTGGGCAATATGGACATTCTAATGGTATTGATTCTTCCAATTCATGAGCATGGAATTTTTTTCCATATGTTTGTATCATTCTGATTTATTTCAGGAATGTTTCATAGTTCTCCTTGTGGAGATATTTCACCTCCTTGGTTACATGTATTTCTATGTGTGTGTGTGTGTGTGTGGCTGTTGTAATGAGACTCTATTTTTGATTTGGCTCTCAGCTTGAATGTTATTAGTATATAGAAATGCTACTGAATTGTGTATGTTGATTCTGTACCTTGAAACTGTCCTGAAGTCATTTATCAGTTGCAGGAGACTTTTGACAGAAATTTTAGAGTTTTCTAGGTATACTATGACATTGTCAAAAAAGAGAGATAGTTTGACTTCTTCTTTTCTCATTTTGATACCTTTTATTTCTTTCTCTTGCCTGATTGTGCATATTAGGGCTTCCAATACTATGTTGAATAGGAGTGGTAAGAGAAGGCTTCCTAGCTTGTGCCAGTTTTCAAGGGAAATGCTTCCAACATTTGCCCATTGAGTATGATGTTAACTGTGGGTTTGACATAAATGGTTATTTTTTTGAGTTATATTCCTCCAGTGCCTAGTTTCTTGAGGGTTATTATGAAGTGATGTTGGATTTTACTGAAAGGTTTCTCTGTATCTATTAAGATGATCTTTTTTTTGGTTTTGTTTTTAATTCTTTCTATGTGGTGAATCACATTTATTTATTTACATATGGTTGAACCAACCTTACATCGCAGGAATTAAGCTAACTTAATCATGATGGATTTTTGATGTGATGCTGAATTCAGTTTGCTAGTATTTTGTTCAGGATGTTTGCATCTATATTCATGTATTCAACTGGAATATTGACCTGTAGATTTCTTTTTTCATTGTGTCTTTGCTGGGTTTTGGTGTCAGAGTGATGCTGGCTTCAGAGAATGAGTTAGGGAGGAGTCCATCCTCCTTGATTTTTTAAAATAGTTTCAATAGGATTGGTACCAGCTCTTCTTGTACATCTGATAGAATTCAGCTGTGACTCCCTCTAGTCTGGGGCTTTTTATGGCTGGTAGGTTTTTTTTTTTTTTAATTACTGATTCAATTTCAGAACTCTATATTTGACCTGTTAAGGGTTTCAATTTCTTCCTGATGCTATCTTAGGAGATTGTGTGTTTTCAAGAATTTATCCATTTCCTCTAGATTTTCTAGTTTCAGTGCACAGAGATGTTAATAGTCTCAGAGAGTCTTTTGTATTTCTGGAGGATCACTATAATCTCACCTTCTTTGTTTTTGATCGTGCTTATTTGAATCTTATTTTTCCTTAAAGACTGTGTCATGTTGTGTCTCTGTTCATGTTTATGTCAAAGTTTTAAAAAGTTTCTTCCTCCATTGTTTACCCCAAATAATTCAGGAGTAAGTTGTATAATTTCCATGTGATTTCATTGATTTGAGAGATCTTCTTTATATTAATTTCTATTTTTATTCTCCTGTGGTCTGATAGTATGGCTGATGTGATTTTGATACTTTTGAACTTACTGAGACTTGCTTTATGGCAGAGCTTATGGTTAGTCTTAGAGTATGGTCCATGTGCAGATGAGAAGGATGCATATCCTATGGTTGAGGGGTATAGTATTCTGTAGATGTGTATTAGATACAATGGATCAAGTGTCAAATTTACATCCAGAACATTTTTATTAGTATTCTGCCTCAATGATCTGTCTAATGCTGTCAGTGGGGTGTTGGAGTTCCTCAATATTATTGTGTGGCTATCTATGTCTTTTTGTAGGTTGAAAATTACTTGTTTTATGAATCTGGGTGCTCCATTGTTAGGTGTGTATACATCGAGCATAGTTAAGTCTTCTTTTTGAATTGAACCCTTTATCATTATATAATGCCCTTCTTCGTTCTTTTCTACTGTTGTTGATTTAAAGTCTATTTTATCTGCTACAAAAATAACAACTCCTACTCTTTTTTTGTTTTCCATTTGTGTGGCAGACCTTTCCCCAACCCTTACTTTGAGCCTATGGGTGTTGTTATGTGTGAGTTGAGTCTCTGAAATATGGCAGATGGATTTGTCTTAACTTTTCATAGCACTTGCCACTCTGTGTCTTTTAAGTGGAGTGTTTAGACCATTGACATTCAGGGTTAATATTGATATGTTAGGTTTTGATCCTATTATGAAATTCTTAGCTGATTACTTTGTTGTTTCTATTGTGTGGGTGTTTTATAGGGTCTGTGGGCTGGGTACTCAAATGTGCTTTTGTGATTCCAGATATTGTTCTTTCATTTCCACATTCAGAGCACCTTTAGAGATCTCTTGTAAGGGAGATCTAGTGGTAACAAATGCCCTTAGTGCTTGCTTGTCTGAAAAAATTTTATTTCTCCTTCACTTATGAGCCTTAGTTTAGGGAATATAAAATTCTTGGTTTGAATTTCTTTTCTTCAAAATACTGAAAATAGCCCTCTAATGTCTCTTGTGTTGTAACATTTCTGTTGAGAAGTCTGCTGTTAGGTTGATGGAGTTCCTTTTATACATGATCTGACCTTTATCTCTAGCTTCCTTTTCATTTTTTAATTTTTTTAAAATTTTATTCTCCAGCTTCCTTTAAGATTTTTTTCTTTAGCATTCATCTTGGAGAATCTGGAGACTATATGCCTTGGTGATGTTCATTTTCTATTGTATCTAGCAGGTGTTCTCTGGATTTCTTCTCTCTAGATTTGTACCTCTCTGGCAGGATTAGGAGAAGTTTTCTTGAATTATTGCCATATGTTTTTCATGTTGTTTACTTTTCTTCTTTCTCGCTCAGAAACACCAATGATGCATAAGTTTGGTCACGTTGCATAATCCTATATCTTTCAAAGGCTTTGTTCATTTTTTAAAAGGTTTTTTTTTTTTGTTTTTTTTTTTGTTTGTTTGTTTGTTTTTTCCCTGACTGACTTAGTTCAAAAGACTATTTCAGACTGTGATATTCTTCTGTTTGGTTCAGTTTATTGATAAAGCTTTCAATTGTATGTTGAAACTTTTAAGTGAGTTTTTCAATTCCAGAATCTCTGACTTGTTTCTTTTAAAGATGTTTATCTCGTCCTTTATTTTCTTTATTACTTTAATATATTTGTGCTGATTTTCCATCCTGGGTTGGATCTCATTGAGCTTCCTTGTAACTCATGTTTTGAATTCTTTTTCTCTCATTTCTTAGTTTCCATTTTGGTTAGGGAATGCTCCTGGAGAACTAGTGTGATTCTTTAGTGGCATCACTATATTCAGAATTTTTATGATGGCAGAATTTTTGTACTGGTTTCTTCTCATCTAGAGATGATGGTACTTTTAATTTTTGTAATTATTTTTATACAGGTAGGATTTTTTCTTTCCCTACGATATTACTTATTTTCTTTCCCTTTCTTTTCCCCACTCCTTAGGGTATGTGACTGTACAGAATGTTGGGTAGAGTCTCTTGCCTTCCCTTCTATAGCCCTGTGCATTTCTGTTGGCAGGTTTTATGTTGGGCTGCATGGTTCAACCTATATGCCAGTAGTTGACACTTATGAGTAATAGCTGGCTTCAGCCAATGTGGCTGGATATATACTTCATCCTAGTTTACTGGGAGAAACTCTTTGGTGCCTTGGACAACAGGCCGATCCATAGATTTCACAGTGATTTTAGTTTCCTGTTCAGCCCTGCTGAGGGGGGTGGG